>NC_083346.1:97550583-97880352 GCF_019175385.1 Lycium barbarum
TAATTTTAAAGCATGTTATTAAATGGGAAAACCAAATTTCATCTTAAAAAAATTATGTTATTAAATGAGAAAACCAAATTTCATCTTAAAAAATATTCATTTTTTACTTGGTACATATTTTGAATCGCCAATTTTTAGTCGTTCGCTATTTAATTCTGGTAACAGTCCACATTTTTAAATAGTTATTTAACTTTGTTAAGTTCAAGAAGCTTAGTTAATTAATTGGATAATAGTTTACCTCAATTTTGTTTAAAACTAGTTAATTTCTGATTTATGTTTAATTTTGTTTAGTTTTGTAATTTATGGCTTCAATTAAAAGATTTTGGTTACAATTTAAATCAATTTGGTTAGCATTTAAATGACTCTGGCCACATTTGCAAAGTGCTCAACACTTAGTATTTTTTTTTTTTAATTCCATCAGATTTTTGTTCGCCCAATCTACACGTGCCACATAGGCATGACACGAATCAAGCCCCCTCTCTCGATTTGGGCCGTCCAGGTATTTAATCCGATGGTCTTTTCTTTTCCCATATATATATATATATATATATATATATATATATATATATATATATATATATATATATATATATATATATATATATATATTTGAATATAGATTATTAGGATACATAAAATCTAGAAAATCTTCTCAGAAGCAAGTACCAAAAAGATTCAAGCCATATTAAATATCATTGTATGAAGAGACATCCTTTAGCAAGACAAATACCTATTAATTACTGGCATTTATATAGAGATAGAGAACGTAGACAAGAGCCAAAGAAAATCGAAAAACAGGAATGGAAAGAATACGAGTAATAAAAAAATAAAAATATTTAGATAATATAATAAGAATATTAGATGAAATAGAAATAATAGGAGAAAAGCCTTTAAAACATTGGGAAAATAATAAGATTGTATGCAGATTAGACATAATATCAATATTTGATCAACGGTCGAAATCATTTCCCCATCCTAATCTATCCCTATCCTCTAGTAACCCTAGAGCTCTAATCGACTGACCTCTCCCATCGCCGCCCTCAACCCTCTTCATCTCTCCTTTCTTCCTCCTTCCCCATGTAGAAGAAAACCAGGGCAGGGACCAATCCCTTCGCCCTTACCCCCTCGTCCTTTTCTTCATCATAACCTGCACCTCGAGCCTTGAAGAATAGTACGAACTCCACCAAATCTTCAACGGGTAAGTACTGTATCTTCTCCCCTTTTGTTATTTTTGTCTCATCAACATACCCCTGCCCCTCTCCTTTCTTTTTTTGAATTCAAAATCAAACCCCAACCCTCTAAATTTCGTGTATAAATAAAGGCCTTCGGTGCCTCTATCAACTAAGTCTTAGGGAGCCAAAAAGTGGAGAAATCTGAAAGTTTTAGTTAAACAAGTGTTCTAGCTATAAGATTTTCTTTTCTTAATCTTCTTTGAAACCATTTCTTTTTATTTCTTGCTCGAGCTTCGGATCTAGGTATTCAAAGGTAAAACGTGATTCGAATACTCTTGGACCCATTTCGTTGCACAAAATCAGGTAAAATCGCTTCCCATTTCTCTTTGGCTTTTTACTGTTTTTAGCCTAAAAATGTTTTTCGTCATTGTTCTTATTTTATTATTTTGTATGGTTGAAATCCCGACTAAAATATGTGTTATTTGCTAGACGGTTCAAATCACGAGTGAAATATGTATTATTTTCTGATCTCATTGAGACAGTTGAAATCCCAATTGAAAAAATGTGTTGTCTTTATGATTTAGTTAGCCCTGATCGAAGAATATAGTTTGCTTTTTCTTTTAGTGTATATTTTGTCACTCTATGTCAGCTTAGTTGGTTTTATTTTGGAGATTGAAGGAGGGGCATATTAATTTCAGTTTGGGTCTTAGTTTAGATTCAGTCACTTTCTTTTGTTTATTTTTATTTGCTTCATTTCGGGTGGATAATCATTAAGAATTTAGAAAGTTTTCTGAGTTGAATATGCTACAGTTCTATTTTGTTAAGTTTCTGCTTGGGGGATGATCACGTCTTCGTTTTAGTTGTAGGTTTCGTAAAGTTTGCGATTATGTTTTTTTGGGCCAAGAATGGGCAGCAACTTTTTCTTCAGTCTTTCCCTTTAGATCAAGTTGGAAATTTATTTGCTTTCTCGTTAAAAACTCTGTCCAGATTTACTTCAAGTTGTTTAAGTTTAATTTGAATTCACTTTTTCTTACTGGTTTAGTTTGTTAAATATATATATGTGTGTTTGGTTGAGGTCATAACTTGTTTAAGGTTTTTAAGAAATGTTCGTGGACAGTATGAACACTCACAAGCTTCAGTTTGTCTAAAAGTGCAATAGGTTTCCAAGGCGAATTTTAAAATAGTCGACTTTCGATCAGTTTTTGATTAATTAGTCATTGCCCTCTCACCTCTGGTTAGTAGAGTTTTAATGTTTGGAGATTATGAAACGAGTACAGAAGTTTAAGTTCGAAGATCTAATTTAAAGCTTGGTTCGAGATTCACTTAAGTTTGAGTTTAAATTTCAGTTCTAAATTAAGCGTTGATGTATTGGTAGCGAAGTTTTCTCTCGTCTTTTCCTTTTACTATAAGTCCAAGTCCGTTGGCTCTTTACTTGTTTGTTTATTAGTCCTTGTCCCGGTTTTAGGTACTTACTTTGTTTAAAAAAAAAAAAAACATAGAGTAAGAATTTCATTCTAGACTAGTTCATTTTTTTTCCTCTTTCTCTAAGGAAATTTAAGATGTTCACCCTATTTCCTACCATTAACTTGAATACCTTCAGGAGTAGCTAACCACTTGGAAATGTGTCTTTTTCATGAATTGGTTTTGATATCATTTATTTCCTTTAGCATATAAAATATGTTAGTCTTAAGGTTTCTAAACAGGGGATTTCCCTTTGCGTTAGGCAAATTTTAGGATATTAATAAAAGAGTTCTCAAAGTTTTGTGGTCTTAAGACATTGTATTTATCAAGTTTTCGAAATTGAATTTATTCAAGATCGAGACCCCGGATAAACATAAAGTTTAAAGTCTACTTGGCATATTGAACGTATAAATTATTTCATGGAGTCGAAGTAATATAAATGACTAATAAGTAAGTTTTATATCATTTTTTTGGCTATCTTTTCCAAAAAATAATATTTCTGTAAGTTAATAACTTTTTGTATAAAAATCACTCTTTCTTTAAACAAGTTATTTTCTGTTAGCCAAATATTTAAAATCTGCCGGTAACCGCTTTTGCGGATTTCCCGAGATGCCTGATGTTATGTCCCGTATTTTCATACGTCGGGACGTTTTAAAATAAGCGCGACGAGTTAAAGGCAAGACTATCTTAAGATATGAAGTAGAGATTTTAACTTCCGGTTTCGTGTCGAGTCACAATTTATCCACAAATTTCGTGTGGCATTAAACTAGTAATGGAAAATTGGGATTAAACTAACCATAATTGGATTACAAAGTGGGATTGGAAAGACAAAAAAAAATCAGTCCACTTTATGCCTTGTTTGGCCGTGCCATGTAAGGCTTTGGTCAAAGAATCTTGACCCAATTTAGTGTAATCCACATGGCCAACTCAATGAGGGGAACATATTGACACAAAGTCTGATCACTCCACACCTTCACAACATAATTTTCATCACCACAAGTCAAGAAACATTTAGAGATAGAAAGAGTAGAGAGAGGTGCTCTCGGCTAAGAGCTAGCCGAGAGGGTGGGGTGATATTGTGCCCAGAAATTCCAGTTTTTCTCCATCAAAACTATCCCTCATCTAGTGTGTAAGAAAGTGTATTAGTTGTTGAAGAGAAACAAGAAAGTGAAGCACTCAATAGAGTTGAAAATTCGGCCAAGTGAAGCACAAGATTGAAAGGTAAGAATGTTTGTTGTTTCTTGTGTTGCATGATGATTTGAATGTATAGTTCATGCATGTTGTTGTTGGATTGTGGTTGTAGTTGAAGTAGAGAGTGAGCCGTGTGTGAGGTGAGTTTATGACTGATTTCATTGTGCATGTATTGTTAGTGAATTGAATATGTATCAACATATGTAAATGAACAAAGATTGTGGGAGTTTGGTTGTGATGTTGCATGTTGGCTATTGGACTGTTTTTGCTCGAATTTAAAATGAATCATGTGTTGAAGATTCTGATGAAGTCATGCTTAATCTTGTTTAACATGTATTGGAAATGAATTGAATGCATTGTAGTTGGATAAACGAATGAAAATCATGAAGTTGGAGTAGTTGTGCTGAAACCGGGTAGGGGGCTGTTTTGGACGAATTCATGGACTGTTTTGGGCTATAAATTGATTGTTGTTGTTGTGGACATTGTATTGTATTGTATGCATGTTGAATATGTAAATTAAGGTGTTCAAGAAACGAATTATGTTGAGGGGTAGGGGCAGTCCAAAAACCGTGGACAGTTTTAGGGATTAGGAGTGAAATTGTGTGTGTTGAATGTTGGTTTTTGTTGCAAACGTGTAGTGAATGTAAAATGCCATGATTCAAGTTAAAACTGAACTGATTGTGGGCTGTTGTAAGAGTGAAGATGATGCTAAAACAGTTCCAAGATTTCATGAAAGTAAAGTCATGAAAAGTGTTGTGTTGTTGCAAGTTAAAACTGGAAAATTGCTAAGTAAGAATGGAAATGATGTGTGTGTTGGGTTGCCGTGTGTATGAGACTATTTTGGGTGGTGTAGGGACTGCCCAAGTTCCCTAAGTCATGCTTAAACAAGTTTTGATCAATATATGAAAGAACGACTAGCCATGTTAGCTTGTAACGCTAGTTGGGTTAAATGCGAACGAAACGTCGTTTAATTGTTAGAAAGGAGTTGTGAATGTCACAATACGTGTTGAATGCCCTTGTAGACTAATTGTAGTTCTTCACATCTTGATATAGGATAAGTATTGTTGGGCAGAAAGTACAAGTTAGAATACAACTAAACGCAAAAGGTATGTAAAGCCTATTCCTTCTTTCTTTTGGCATGTCCTAGACGTAAGAATGAAACGATATGAATTTTGGGGTAAATTCTATTCTCTAGTTTCATGTATGGCTTATGAATCTATATTTCACTAATGTTATTGTCATGTACCTACAGTATGAGTGACTAATGAACGATGCATGAAAGTTCCTATACTTAAAGAATTGCACAACTAAAGACATACTTGACTTCCAAAAGCTATACCATATTAAAGTGACATATGTACATGAAGTCTAAAACGTTTCTTGTAATAGTTTGTTATGAGACTTCAAATGGACTGAAGGTGAACATTATTTTGACACTTAGAGCTGGTTAGTTGCTTATCCCTTGAGTCTAAAAAGATGATTTGCATATATGTGGTTGCTTATTATTCTGCTCGTGCTTACCGCTATATCCTTCACTGAGTCCCGGGCCAGGGTACGTTTTCGTGCGCACATTTATTATATTAATCACCGAGCCCCTCACTAGAGGGCCGGGACACGTTATGTATATATATATGATGATTATATGATGATGTGATGATATGATGATATGATGATATGGAGATGATGGTGGCCAGGAGGGCATATTCCTTATTACCGAGTCCCTCAGGAAAGGGCCGGGACACGTCTATGTTTATGTTATGATGCTATGATTTTAAATTACCGAGTCCCTCATAAAAAGGGCCGGGACACGTCATGTATGTTTTATACAGAATGATTATGCAGCTTTGACTACAAAACTCTATAATAGCAATGATATGAGAATGATACAGATGAAATATGTTAAAAGGCAAGTTTTATGAAATTCTGTTGTTGCAATGCATCCTATGTACCGTGTCTCAATATAAGTCTATACTATGTTTCAAGCTTTACATATTCAGTACATATTCCGTACTGACCCCCTTCCTTCGGGGGGCTGCGTTCATGCCCGCAGGTACAGACGCTCGCTTTGGAGATCCGCCAGCTTAGATCATCTTTCAGCTATTTTGGACTGCTCCTTTGTTCCGGAGCTAGCTTGTGGTATAACCTCCTTATGTTGTGTCCGTATGTGTTTATTTGGGTACGGCGGGGCCCTGTCCCGCCACATAATACAGTCGTTACTCTTAGAAGTCTGTGGACATCGGTGTGGGTCTGTTTACAGTTGTTGATGCGTTTTATGTTTTGACTTAAGTTTGGGGCGTACCCAGTCGAAATGGCAGCCTTGTCGGCTTGCTTAGGAATATATATAAATGTTGTTGTTTGATAAGTGCAACTCCTTGGGAGATGGATGACTAAGGCATACAGAACTTGACAAATCTAAATAACTCACTATCTTCTTACATACAAATGAGATCATGACATGCTAATTATAAATTATTAGAGTTAACAGATAAATATGAGTGTCCAATTCGGGCACAAGTCACGGCCTACGGGGTTGGGTCGTGACAAAAGTGGTATCAGAGCGGTTAAATCCTCGGAGTGTCCACAGACTGTGTCTAGTAGAGTCTTGTTTATCGATGTGTTGTGCACCACGTTAATAAACAGGAAGCTACAGGACATTTAGGATGTCATCTTTTCTTCTCATTCTAGATCGTGCGATAGAGCTGTATTATCAGGATAAATGTTTCCCTAACAGATTGCTATGTTTTCAGCGATGCCTCCAAAGAAGGCGACAGCCGCCCAGAAGGGCAAAGCGGTAGTTGGGGAGACCAGTGGGACCCGGAGAGTCACTAGAGCTTATTCCCAATATGTGCCTGGGATTAGAATTCAGTCAGCGAGCTCCGCTACACCATCACTATCAGAGGAGCCTAGGGCAGCAGCAGCTGCAGGTCAGGAGACAGACTTACCACCAGCTCCTGCGGCTTCAGCAACCGAGCCTCCAGCTCCCCAGCCAGGGGCAGAGGATAGGGATATGCGTGAAGCAGTACAGTTATTGACTAGGTTGGTATCGGGACAGGCTCGCAGACGTGGGTTAGGAGGTGATGATGCGGATAGACGCGACAGTTTGAGGGTTCGCGATTTTCTGACTTGTAAACCCCCAGAGTTCTATGGGTCAAAGCCCACAAAGGATCCACAGGAGTTTATTCGACAGATGCTGCGTACGTTGCGGGTGACTAAATCTTCCGAGACTGAGTCGGTCGAATTGGCTTCCTATCAGTTGCGGGATGTGGCAGTTAATTGGTATGTGTCCTGGGAGTTGTCTAGGGGTGAGGATGCTCCACCAGCAGTATGGGACGAGTTCGTAGAGGCTTTTCTGGGTCATTTTCTGCCTCCAGAGATGAGGCGAGCCAGAGTTGACAGATTTATACACCTGAGGCAGAATGGTAGAAGTGTTCGGGACTATAGCATCGAGTTTGATTCACTGGCTAGGTACGCGCCCGCTATGGTAGCTGACATGGCAGATAGGGTGCATCGTTATGTAATGGGCTTGGATAATTATTTGATTGATAGCTGCATGGCAATGGCATCTCAGCCCGGTATAAATATCGCTCGAGTGCAGGCATATGCCCAGGGAGTTGAGGGTCGACAGAGAGGGCGTCGATTTGATAGGGAGCAGGACAGGGGTCAACATAAGAGAGCTAGATCAGCTGGGTATCATTCTGGTGACTTTCGGGGCGGGCAGCCCCAACAACAGTATAGTCGATATCCTTCCCAGCCGGCACGGAGTGCACCTTCACGATTTACTGGTAGAAGGTTTGATAGCACGGGGTATTCGGGAGCTGGTCAAAGCTCCATGACTTCAGGGTTCCAGACGCACAGGAATTCGGGCCAGATGAGACCACCTGTACCCCCATGTCCTCGATGTGGCAGACGCCATCCAGGGGAATGCCGTCTTATTACTGGTGCTTGCTTTTCTTGCGGCCGTCAGGGCCATACTATGACGGAATGTCGATTTGGGGGTGGGGCAGGTGGGCCAGCTCAGCCAACGGGATCAGTTGCGGGTTCTTCTTCTTCTTCAGTTGCTATGCGCCCTATGGGGCAAGGTATTCCGACACCAGCAGGCCGTGCCAGAGGCCGTGGAGGGGCTTCTAGTTCTGGCGGTCCTTCCAACCACTTATATGCTTTAGCCAGCAGACAGGATCAGGAAGCGTCGCCAAATGTGGTCACAGGTACATTATCGATTTTCTCCCGAGATGTATATGCATTGATAGACCCCGGTTCCACATTATCATATATTTCCCCTTTTGTTGCTAGTAAAATTGGGATAAAATCTGAACCTATAGAACCATTTGAGGTAGCTACACCAGTAGGGGATTTTGTCTTGGCAGAGCTAGTATATAAAGATTGTTTGGTAGTCATATGTAATCGCTGTACCAAGGCAGATTTGATAGAGTTAGCTATGACTGAGTTCGATGTTATTATGGGGATGGATTGGTTAGCTTCCTGCTATGCTAACGTTGATTGCCGAGGCAAATTAGTTCGGTTTCAGTTTCCAGGGGAACCAATTATAGAGTGGAGGGGGAACACAGCATCGCCGAGGGGTAAGTTTATTTCATACCTCAAGGCAAGGAAGATGGTTAGAAAAGGCTATATTTGTCACCTGGTTCGTGTGCATGACTTGAAAGCAGAATCACCGACTCTACAATCTGTCCCGGTGGTTAATGAATTTCCAGGTGTATTTCCAGATGAACTTCCAGGCCTTCCTCCTGAACGTGAGATAGAGTTCACTATAGATGTATTGCCAGACACTCAACCTATATCTATTCCTCCTTACAGAATGGCACCTGCAGAGTTGAAAGAATTGAAGGAGCAACTGAGAGATTTGCTGGAAAAGGGTTTCATCAGGCCCAGTACATCACCTTGGGGAGCACCAGTATTATTTGTACGGAAGAAAGATGGGTCGCTGCGAATGTGCATTGATTATAGGCAGCTGAACAAAATCACGATAAAGAACAGATATCCCCTCCCCAGGATTGATGATTTATTTGATCAGTTGCAGGGTGCTAAATGCTTCTCAAAGATAGACTTGCGGTCAGGTTATCACCAGGTGCGGGTAAGGGAGACAGATATTCCGAAGACTGCATTCAGGACTCGATATGGACATTACGAGTTTAGAGTGATGTCTTTTGGGCTGACCAATGCTCCAGCAGTGTTCATGGACTTGATGAACAGGGTGTTTAAGCCATTCCTTGACTTGTTCGTGATTGTATTCATTGATGATATTCTGATCTATTCACGATCGGAAGAAGAGCATGCAGAGCATTTGAGGACAGTACTCAGGGTACTCCAGCTCCAGAAGTTATATGCTAAGTTCTCTAAATGTGAATTCTGGTTGACTTCTGTAGCATTTCTGGGGCATATTGTTGGAGCAGATGGTATTCGGGTAGATTCGCAGAAAATTGAGGCCGTCAAAACTTGGCCTAGACCTACGACGCCTACTGAGGTACGTAGTTTTCTGGGGCTGGCAGGGTATTACAGGAGATTTGTAGAAAAGTTTGCCTCTATTTCAGCGCCTTTAACAAGGCTAACACAGAAGGCAGCCAAATTCCAGTGGACCGATGCTTGTGAACGGAGTTTTCAATTATTGAAAGATAAGTTGACTACAGCTCCTGTTCTAACTCTTCCTGAGGGGCCAGATGGCTATGTTGTTTATTGTGATGCTTCCGGTGTTGGGTTGGGTTGCGTGTTGATGCAGCACGGCAGAGTTATAGCCTATGCCTCCCGACAACTCAGGAAACATGAGAGAAATTATCCTACACATGACCTGGAGTTGGCAGCAGTGATACATGCTTTGAAGATATGGAGACATTATCTGTATGGCGTGCATGTTGATATTTATACAGATCATAAGAGTCTCCAGTATATTTTTAAGCAGAAGGAACTGAATTTGCGACAGAGGAGATGGTTAGAGTTGCTGAAGGATTATGATGTTGATATTCTATATCACCCAGGAAAGGCTAATGTGGTAGCAGATGCACTCAGCCGTAAATCTATGGCTTGTTTGGCCGGCGTACAACCAGAAAAGAAGGAGATAGTTCATGAGATCCATCAGCTAGCTAGTCTTGGAGTTCGTTTGGCTGATGCTGATAATGGTAGCATTATTGTATGAGGTGTTGCTGAGTCCTCTATTGTAGAAGAGGTAAAGAGACGGCAATATGAGGATCCTGTTCTGGTACATTATAGAGATACAGAACTTCAGAAGGATGAGACCCCATTTAAGATGTCAGTCGATGGAGTACTACGATACAGAGACAGATTATGTGTACCTGAGGTTGCAGGGTTGCGGCAGCAGGTAATGGGGGAAGCACACTATGCTCGTTATTCTATTCACCCGGGATCGACAAAAATGTATCATGATCTTAGGTGTTTGTACTGGTGGAACGGCATGAAAAAGGACATAGCAGAATTTGTGGCCCAGTGTCCAAATTGTCAGCAGGTCAAGATAGAGCACCAGAAGCCCGGAGGGCTATTGCAGGAGATGGAAATTCCAGCCTGGAAATGGGAAGTAATTAATATGGACTTCGTCACAGGTTTCCCTCGCACTCCACGGAAGAATGACTCTGTCTGGGTTATTGTTGATAGACTGACAAAATCAGCCCACTTCCTTCCAGTCAGGACTACGTACTCAGCTGAGGATTATGCCCGATTGTATCTTAAGGAGATAGTGAGACTTCATGGAGTTCCCACAGCTATTATCTCAGATAGAGGGGCCCAGTTTACAGCTAACTTCTGGAGATCCTTCCAGGAGGGATTGGGGACATAGGTGAGTCTCAGCACCGCATTTCATCCTCAGACTGACGGGCAGGCTGAGCGTACCATCCAGACGCTACAAGATATGTTGAGAGCTTGTGTTATTGATTTCAAAGGCAGCTGGGAGGATCACTTGCCGCTTATCGAGTTTGCTTACAATAACAGTTACCACTCTAGCATTCAGATGGCGCCGTACGAAGCCCTGTATGGCAGGAAATGCAGATCCCCTATAGGCTGGTTTGATGTTGGCGAGGCTAAGCTGATAGGCCCAGATATGGTTCAGCAGGCTGTCGATAAGGTGAAACTTATTCAGGAAAGATTACTGGCAGCTCAGAGTCGGCAGAAGGCGTATGCGGATAATCGACGTCGACACTTGGAATTTCAGGTTGGCGATTGGGTGTTCTTGAAAGTGTCACCCATGAAGGGTGTTATGAGGTTCGGCAAGAAAGGGAAGTTGAGCCCAAGGTACATTGGACCTTATCAGGTCATTCGTAAGGTAGGCCAAGTTGCTTACGAGTTAGACCTGCCAGCGGATTTGGTAGCAGTACATCCGGTCTTCCATGTGTCCATGCTTCGGAAGTATATAGGCGATCCTTCCAGGGTGTTCCCTACAGACGATATTCAGGTAACAGAGGAGCTATCATACGAAGAGCAACCTATTGCCATACTTGATCGACAAATCAGGAGGTTATGAACAAAAGATGTGGCGTCGGTTAAAGTGTTGTGGCGGAACAATAATAGGGAGGAGGTGACTTGGGAGGCTGAAGAGGAGATGAAAAAGAAATATCCTCACTTGTTTTCCACATTTGCAGGTAATTTAAACTCCTTTACTTGATTATGTTAAATTGTCTGCTCAATTTATATGTTAGCAATAGAGGAAACCCTTCCCAAAACCCTTATAGAACCTAACGGGATAAAAATCAACATTCGAGGACGAATGTTCTAAAGGGGGGGGAGGATGTTATGTCCCGTATTTTCATACGTCGGGACGTTTTAAAATAAGCGCGACGAGTTAAAGGCAAGACTATCTTAAGATATGAAGTAGAGATTTTAACTTCCGATTTCGTGTCGAGTCACAATTTATCCACAACTTTCGTGTGGCATTAAACTAGTAATGGAAAATTGGGATTAAACTAACCATAATTGGATTAAAAAGTGGGATTGGAAAGACAAAAAAAAATCAGTCCACTTTATGCCTTGTTTGGCCGTGCCATGTAAGGCTTTGGTCAAAGAATCTTGACCAAATTTAGTGTAATCCACATGGCCAACTCAATGAGGGGAACATATTGACACAAAGTCTGATCACTCCACACCTTCACAACATAATATTTATCACCACAAGTCAAGAAACATTTAGAGATAGAAAGAGTAGAGAGAGGTGCTCTCGGCTAAGAGCTAGCCGAGAGGGTGGGGTGATATTGTGCCCAGAAATTCCAGTTTTTCTCCATCAAAACTATCCCTCATCTAGTGTGTAAGAAAGTGTATTAGTTGTTGAAGAGAAACAAGAAAGTGAAGCACTCAATAGAGTTGAAAATTCGGCCAAGTGAAGCACAAGATTGAAAGGTAGGAATGTTTGTTGTTTCTTGTGTTGCATGATGATTTGAATGTATAGTTCATGCATGTTGTTGTTGGATTGTGGTTGTAGTTGAAGTAGAGAGTGAGCCGTGTGTGAGGTGAGTTTATGACTGATTTCATTGTGCATGTATTGTTAGTGAATTGAATATGTATCAACATATGTAAATGAACAAAGATTGTGGGAGTTTGGTTGTGATGTTGCATGTTGGCTATTGGACTGTTTTTGCTCGAATTTAAAATGAATCATGTGTTGAAGATTCTGATGAAGTCATGCTTAATCTTGTTGAACATGTATTGGAAATGAATTGAATGCATTGTAGTTGGATAAACGAATGAAAATCATGAAGTTGGAGTAGTTGTGATGAAACCGGGTAGGGGGCTGTTTTGGACGAATTCATGGACTGTTTTGGGCTATAAATTGATTGTTGTTGTTGTGGACATTGTAGTGTATTGTATGCATGTTGAATATGTAAATTAAGGTGTTCAAGAAACGAATTATGTTGAGGGGTAGGGGCAGTCCAAAAACCGTGGACAGTTTTAGGGATTAGGAGTGAAATTGTGTGTGTTGAATGTTGGTTTTTGTTGCAAACGTGTAGTGAATGTAAAATGACATGATTCAAGTTAAAACTGAACTGATTGTGGGCTGTTGTAAGAGTGAAGATGATGCTAAAACAGTTCCAAGATTTCATGAAAGTAAAGTCATGAAAAGTGTTGTGTTGTTGCAAGTTAAAACTGGAAAATTGCTAAGTAAGAATGGAAATGATGTGTGTGTTGGGTTGCCGTGTGTATGAGACTATTTTTGGTGGTGTAGGGACTGCCCAAGTTCCCTAAGTCATGCTTAAACAAGTTTTGATCAATATATGAAAGAACGACTAGCCATGTTAGCTTGTAACGCTAGTTGGGTTAAATGCGAACGAAACGTCGTTTAATTGTTAGAAAGGAGTTGTGAATGTCACAATACGTGTTGAATGCCCTTGTAGACTAATTGTAGTTCTTCACATCTTGATATAGGATAAGTATTGTTGGGCAGCAAGTACAAGTTAGAATACAACTAAACGCAAAAGGTATGTAAAGCCTATTCCTTCTTTCTTTTGGCATGTCCTAGACGTAAGAATGAAACGATATGAATTTTGGGGTAAATTCTATTCTCTAGTTTCATGTATGGCTTATGAATCTATATTTCACTAATGTTATTGTCATGTACCTACAGTATGAGTGACTAATGAACGATGCATGAAAGTTCCTATACTTAAAGAATTGCACAACTAAAGACATACTTGACTTCCAAAAGCTATACCATATTAAAGTGACATATGTACATGAAGTCTAAAACGTTTCTTGTAATAGTTTGTTATGAGACTTCAAATGAACTGAAGGTGAACATTATTTTGACACTTAGAGCGGGTTAGTTGCTTATCCCTTGAGTCTAAAAAGATGATTTGCATATATGTGGTTGCTTATTATTCTGCTCGTGCTTACCGCTATATCCTTCACTGAGTCCCGGGCCAGGGTACGTTTTCGTGCGCACATTTATTATATTAATCACCGAGCCCCTCACTAGAGGGTCGGGACACGTTATGTATATATATATGATAATGATATGATGATGTGATGATATGATGATATGATGATATGGAGATGATGGTGGCCAGGAGGGCATATTCCTTATTACCGAGTCCCTCAGGAAAGGGCCGGGACACGTCTATGTTTATGTTATGATGCTATGATTTTAAATTACCGAGTCCCTCATAAAAAGGGCCGGGACACGTCATGTATGTTTTATACAGAATGATTATGCAGCTTTGACTACAAAACTCTATAATAGCAATGATATGAGAATGATACAGATGAAATATGTTCAAAGGCAAGTTTTATGAAATTCTGTTGTTGCAATGCATCCTATGTACCGTGTCTCAATATAAGTCTATACTATGTTTCAAGCTTTACATATTCAGTACATATTCCGTACTGACCCCCTTCCTTCGGGGGGCTGCGTTCATGCCCGCAGGTATAGACGCTCGCTTTGGAGATCCGCCAGCTTAGATCATCTTTCAGCTATTTTGGACTGCTCCTTTGTTCCGGAGCTAGCTTGTGGTATAACCTCCTTATGTTGTGTCCGTATGTGTTTATTTGGGTACGGCGGGGCCCTGTCCCGCCACATAATACAGTCGTTACTCTTAGAAGTCTGTGGACATCGGTGTGGGTCTGTTTACAGTTATTGATGCGTTTTATGTTTTGACTTAAGTTTGGGGCGTACCCAGTCGAAATGGCAGCCTTGTCGGCTTGCTTAGGAATATATATAAATGTTGTTGTTTGATAAGTGCAACTCCTTGGGAGATGGATGACTAAGGCATACAGAACTTGACAAATCTAAATAACTCACTATCTTCTTACATACAGATGAGATCATGACATGCTAATTATAAATTATTATAGTTAACTTATAAATATGAGTGTCCAATTCGGGCACAAGTCACGGCCTACGGGGTTGGGTCGTGACACCTAACACCTTCCTCGGGAAATTATCAGAACTCTTACCCTTTCTTTGGTACTTAAAGGTTTCGTTTTCGTAAATAATTTTTTTTTTCCAAAATGGTTTCCTAATTCCATAAAAATTAGGTGGCGACTCTGTTTTCACACAAAGTCTCAAGTTATTGGTACACTTTTATATATAAGTGTAAAAGCGGATCGTAACAGATGGTGACTCTGTTGGGGAATTATTTAGGTTCTAACTTTTTTTTTTTTTAATGTTTGGCTAACTCTTATTTGTTTTATGTGCTTAAATTTTTGCTTTCTCTATTTATTTTATATGTATACTGACATTGCATTTCATGGAATACTTCCGCTAAATAGAAACTCTCACTTCTCAAAAGTGGTTATGCGGGTTCGCAATAGTCTTCCACTAAAAAACCCTATTTCTGGGACACCCTGAAGGGTAGTTAGTCGCGGGCCGGCCAACAAACATCATTGTTCCGCCGTGAGTTGTCCGCTCGGGTACCAGTATCTTTTCAAAGCCCACTCTAGTCAACCTAATGGATTTAATACCCTTGGTGTATTAAATCCATTAGAAGACCACCTTGTGTCGAAATGGTCCGCAACCTAAAGACATTCATCCAACTATGTGTTATTTTGAAAGATGGATATGCCAAGTTATCTGAACCATTGTTCCAGGGGGGCGGTTTACTAACCATTTTCTTGTTTTTTAGATGGCTCTAGTACAGAAGAATTTGAAAGTTTGTATGGTTACCAAGACGCCTAAGTTGTTGAAACTGTGGTGCGCCAACTTAAGCGAAGATCAACATAGAGAGGTCGTCAGTCATATAGGTCACATACCATCACTAATGAATATGGTAGCACGACCCGAGTTGGTGGAAGCCATTACTAGGCGTTGGGATTGTGAAAGGATGATTTTCCGTTACGGAGATGTAGAATTGACCCTGACAATAGAAAAGCTTAAAGACTCTCTCGAGAGTGTTGGCATGAGTTTGAAACGTAGAAGGAAACTCGACCATAATATTTTAGTTCCACACAAACTAAGTGTTCGGGAAATGGAAGACAAACTTTCACTTGTCAATGCAGACTGGCTACAGGGTTCAAATATATCCTTTGACGCCTTTTATATCCGTTTTGGTCGTTCCAATGGATTTCTAATGTTTGAAGAAGAGTTCTCTGAACCCGATGTTTGGGAGAAAACACGAGCCTTGGCTTTTGCTATATGTTTGTTGGGAACCATGGTATTTCCTCAAGGCTCGAGCCTCATAATTGACCCGGGCATCGTCATGGTTACTCATGCCATATTTTACGGCATTCGCAATGGACAAACAATTACTTACTTCTTCTTAGCACCTATTATCCTTGCTGCTATCTAGCGTCCTTAGGTAGGTGCAAAAATGGACATGGTTCCCTCCAAGGATGCAATTTTCTTGTGCAATGGTGGATGATTAAACACCTTATTAAGGATGAGGGGGAACATACCCTTCGCACCCAAGTTAAGGGCGATGATATTAAATTCCATGAAATATGTTTGCATTTGAAGAACTTCCAAAAGAGTCGGTCCAAGAAAGAATAGGCCAAATCTTCACCAATTTGAGAGAAGGAGATGTTCAGTGGATGTTCAACAGTTTTGTTTCCAAAGACATCGTCGTTCGTGGAAAGGGGTTTCCCTTCTTAGCACTCATGGGGATTAGAGGAATCAGACCTTATGTACCTATGAGAGTGTTAAGATAGTACGGAAGAATGCAAGAAATACCCCAAGTAGGGGACATGAGCCAGTATATAGTCGACTATGAAGAAGATGTAGTCCCTCATGTGAAGAACATCATCCGTAAATGGAGGGGTTGCCGACTTTATGGGCCTGAAACTATGGCCCGAAACAGGTTCCGAGCGGGATGTGACGAGATGTATAAAGCTTGGTTAAAAGCAGATTTATAAGGAACTATCATTCCTGGGCCTAATGTGTATGACCGAGTTCAAGATGTCGAGTCTAAAGCCCAAATCCAGTTACGCATTCTTCAAATAGAGAGTTTAGATAAAGAGGCGATGTATAAAAAGCAGTTAGAAGATGGGTGATTCATAGCCAACATATACCACGAGCTAAAAACTGTTAGAAACTGTATAATCAGCCTCGGCAATGAGATGAACGAGCAAATGAAGACTCTCTTTCCATTGGGACTCGAGAATAAAGGATGTCTAGCCGATGCTTTCCTACTCGCAAACCAATATCGCATCCGAGACGTTGTCATAAATTCCAAAAAGGAAAGGACCGGCGAGGGGCTATCCACAACATCATAAGTACTTATTGCCCCTACGTGGTTTATGTTTTATGTATTTTCTCGCTTCCCCCAACTCATGTATCCCCATTCGGCTCACTTTATTAAATTTTGTTATGTATCTTATTAAATAGAGTGTATTTTGGGGCAATGGAACGGTTCATAAATGGCATATACATCTTTCAAATGTTAGGCCAACCTTGGCATGAAAAGGTCATCTATGTAGGGCGCGCTATTAACTGCTTACATACTACGTGATATAACTTGTGTTATCTGCTTAAGTGTTTATATGCTTATGTTTTGCTTGAAAAAGATTAATCCAATATTCAACCCTAATAGTTTTCCAAAGCTCCTTAGGCATATAAAACTTCCAAAATGAATGTTGTCAAGTTCACCTAAAAACTCTCCAATATTGTGTCAAAGAGTCTCAAGTTTCTCAGAAATTGTCAAGTCATCGCTCAATCGCAATGACTCCATCTCGCAAAATCCCGAACCTATTTACCCCTTTTCAGACCGACCATTCTAAGATGACGTCAAACGAGAACATCCAGAACTTTTTTGATAGCTTGGAAGAAAACGACCGGAACATTGCCTTAGCCTGGAAAGAAATTGACGAGACAGACAAAGTGATCGCGAGGATATGGAAAAATATTGAAGAGGGTAATAAGAGAATAGCCCTTATATGGGATTCACTCAAAAGTCATGCTAAAGGATCCACCA
Source organism: Lycium barbarum (assembly GCF_019175385.1). Taxonomy (NCBI): domain Eukaryota; kingdom Viridiplantae; phylum Streptophyta; class Magnoliopsida; order Solanales; family Solanaceae; genus Lycium; species Lycium barbarum. The sequence goes on from NC_083346.1 coordinate 97,568,258, forward strand.
GTAGCTCCGTCCAACGATCGTCGGATTGCACTCCTTCGGAAGAGACAAAGGTCAGCTATAAAATGGAGGGAATGAGAATGCAAGCTAATACCGATTGTATGCCTTACTACCCAGTCTTAATTGAGGACACTGTAAACATAACTAGGTTAAGGAAATTCATCATTTTGAGATCCCACACCCGCCCTCATAGCATTCACCCCGAGGTTGAGGCGCAATCACGCATATTTGGAATGCTTAAGGCAATAGGAATCTTGCACCCAATCAAAGACCCCGAGTATACCTTTTGTGACATCCATAAATGGTGTGACTACCACTTCAGTATTTTGGGCCATACCACAGACGAATGTTGGACTACACACCTGTTAACTATATGATTAATCCACAACTAAACATAACATGGAACTTATAAAGACCAAAACATAATCTCGGAGCTGTCGCATAAATATATATATATATATATATATATATATAGACAAGGCTGCCTCTGCACATCAAAACATTACGCAAGCCGACAAAGCTGCCACTACGGAACAACAACACAAGCAAGCCGACAAGGCTGCTACAACAACATGACAATATATGCAAGCCGGCAAGGCTGCTACAGCGATAGAACACGCATAATGATCATATACACAACTTATCACATCTGAATACAACCAACATACATGTCTACAGACCTCTATGAGTTTTAACAGTGCAATATGACGGGAAAGGGCCCCGTCGTACCCCGGGACAAAAACATATATATACATACATATCAGTAAGTTTGTACCAAAATCTAGGCTTCGGAACGATGGAGCTCTCCAAGACAGCGGAAAGGGAATCCTAAGCTGGCGGATCACCAAAGCGAGTATGTGCACCTGCGGGCATGAAACGCAGCCCCCCGAAGAAAGGGGGTCAGTACGGAATATATACTGAGCATGTAAAGCATGAAATACAGTAAAAGGATCATGACTGAAATAAGTAGTACAGGAACAAGTAAAATGTTCAGAATACCAAAACACTTGCCTTTGAAACATCAATCATGCATGTCAATATCATATATCATATACATATATATCGTACCCGGCCCTCTAGTGAGGGACTCGGTGAATAAAGTCATCATATGCCCTCCTGGCCGCCATAACATGTCATCATATCATCATACCATTATATATATATATATATATATATATATATATATATATATATATATATATATATATATATATATACCGTACCCGACCCTCTAGTGAGGGACTCGGTGAACAATGCAGTGAAACTGTGCACGATAACATACCCGGCCCGGGACTCGGTGAAAGATATATTGAGGCATGCACGAGCAGAGTAGTGAGAAACCATATGCAATTTAAATCATTATCAAGACTCAAACAGAATAAGAAGAAAAGGTTAACACTTGAGTATTAATAGCGACAGTCCTATCAAGTATCCATCGAATGTCAGTATAGAATATATCAAGAGACTTAGAAGTCATGACCATGTATCAAGATCATATAAAACAATTTATAGAAGCCTAGACATTAGTTGTTACAGAGTTCCTGAGAATAGGAGCTTATGTATCGACAATTATCCAATGTACAGAAACTGAAGAGGAAGGCTCAATCACTTGAGAATTGTAATATCAAGAAGTGAATAAGAATCATAAATATCACTCAAAGCTTATGAATGGAATTACCCCAAAGTTCATATCAATTATCACTTTAGTCTAAGACATGCCAAAAGAAAGAAGGGACAGCCTTACATACCTGTTAGCGACTATTCGTGAATCTTTTCGCCTCGTCGCTCTTTTAGCCTATTTATATAAGAGTAACGTTATCGTTAGTAACTATATTTTTCTAGTTTACAAATCTATAGCCTATTTATTTTCGAACCTATATTCCAGCTTATATATTCCCGTTTAGGGTTTTCTATTATCTAAAGATTTAGCGAAAATCTGGCAGCACTTCCCCTATATATTCACCTATCCCAAATTTACAATTACCCTCCTGTAACACAGAAATACCAACAACAACATATAGACATAACCATATCTTCAATTCTTTCCATTTAATAAGGATAACAATACGTTCATATCAACATAACTTCAATTTTAACTTTCTAATCCTTTCACCATATAATCCATGATAACAACAACTATAACGCAACTTAAAATTAATTTTCCATGCCTAATTAGAACAGCCCCCTTCTCGGCTCAATTCACATTTTAACACCAACATCTATAAATTCTTATATTCACCACACATCAACAGGTTTATACAAGCTTAAATTGCCTCCTAAATGTGTATAAAAAGAGATCAAATCTTACCTTAATCAACTTGACTCCACGGATCAATTCACGTTGCAATTCTTGAATGTGTATAACACTTTACAATTTCAATTTATCTTCTTCACCTTCTCAATTCTCGGCCAACACCTCCTTGGTCGAGAGCTTGCTTTTTGTTTTTCTTCCAAATTATTTTTGCTTGTTCTTGATCTATTATGAAGAATGATGTGTAATGCCTCATTTTGTATATATATATGTGAGGCCTCTAAGCCCCACATGTGTCCCCTATGTGGCATTAGTTGATGATTTCATATTTTATAATTTTTTTTAATTCAGGTGGGGCCTACTTGTATAATTAATTTTAATTAATTAAATTAATCACTAATTCCCACTTAATAATATAATCACGATTAATTAATTCCTAATCTCCAATAATAATATTTTTACGCCAAATACAATTTATAAACAATTTATGTCCTAATCAAAATTGAAAATTAAGGATTCCTATTCCGTGTCCGGGAAGGGTTCCGTCTTTAACTCTCGTCGATTTTTTTGCGAATAACTCGACGTAAAAAAAATACGGGTATAACACACTTCACCTATCAAACCACTTTACCAACCTTCACTAACCCCGCTAGTCAGCATATGTCCATTCCCCAATTTATTAACCCCCCAGCCTATACCACCCATGTACTGAATATCCTACCCCAAGAAGTGCCCGAGCAAGACCACCATGATAAATTAGAGAGAGAGTAGAAGGCGAAAGAGGAAAAGCATACTTAGGAGATGAATGCTATGAAGAGCATTCAAGCCTCACAAAAGGTCATGAGTATAGACTGTGAAAATTTATGTATGCACCCAAGTCTTAGTTTACCCGAAGGATTTAAGGCACCAAATTTGACATTTTGCTTGGAATCGGGGATCCCATAACTCATCTCTGAGCTTACTGTGACAAGTTCGTACGAGTTAGTGAGAATGAGGCATTAATCATTCGGTTGTTTAGCCACAGTCTAGGTGAAGAAGCTTCAGAATGGTACAGTTCCCAGGACCCTCGCAATTGGACGACATAGAACTTTATGGCTAGGGCATTCGTAAACCGATTTCAGTACGTTGAAATAGTCCCCGACCATTACTATCTTGAGAAAATCAAGCAAAATCCCACAGAAATCTATCGGGAATATGCTATCCGTTAGAGAAAGGAAGTCGCGAGGGTATAACCCCTAATGAGTGAAAATGAGGTGACCTCCGTTTTTATCAGATCTCAAGGACCAGAATACTACGAAAGAATGCTATCCATGATAGGACAAAAGTTCTCTGAGGTTATCAAAATTAGAGAGGCCATAGAAGATGGGCTCAAGTCTGGGAAGGTCACGAATCTGACAGCCCTACAAACAGCCAATAAAGTTACATATACCAACGCCGCAGGATTCACCAGGAAAAAAAAGGAAGATGTGTCGGTTGTTTCCTTCTCTCACAGTCCAAGCCCGTAAAGACATTTTGAGTCTAGTCACGCCACTGGAAACCATTACCCACAAAACACCAATCCTCCTGCTTCATACATCTCACCGCCCGTTTTTTATGCCCAACCAAATTACCAACCAGCAGCCGCACCAGTCTACCAGAATCCCCCGCCAAACAACTAAGCTCCCACATATCACAATCCAGCTCCAGTATACCGAAACCAAGCTCCACCCAATCGATATAACAACCTACCTCAACTGAATTTTGAAAAGAAACCACTACGAGTTTCCACGCCCTTAATGAAGACCCGAACCATGTTGTTCGAATGTTTAAGAGCTACAGGAACGACCCAAACCATTGACCCAAAATCCATAAATACAACTGCCAAATTTTACAGGGCTGACCAACATTGCGCCTACCATTCAGGCAAAGCTGAACACACTACTGAGGGATGCATTAACCTGAAACATAAAATTCAGGACTTGATTGATCAGAAGATAATCACGGTCCCGATGCCAGCCCAGTGTGAATAACAACCTGTTGCCTAATTATAGAAGCATAACCATTTACATGATCGAAAGAGAAGAGGACTGGTCAGTTTGTGATACCATAATCAAAACAGATTCCAAATCTGTTGTGCAGGCAGTGGGTTCATTGAGTATAGACGCTCATCCATAATTCATCGTCATGGCTTCACCACTAGTTGTAGCTCAGGTACCCTCCATGTTTCCTCAAAAAGAGTTTGTTGTGGAAGTAGCCGCGGCACATAGTGTGAAAAGCTCTGGAAGCTGCTATGTCCCAGATAATTTAGACCAAGAGGCACTAAGAAGAGAAATCAACCAAAAGAGGCCAATCATAGAAGGCGAGGCTGAAGAATTCGGGTGGATTATGCAGCCAAAAAATATTCCATCATCAAGCACTTGGAGATGACCCCGACTCAGATTTCTGTGTTATCTCTTTTGTTGAGCTACCAACAGTACCGATAAACACTAATGAAGGTGCTTGATGAAGCACATGTGCCGACAGGGACAAGTATTGAGAACTTGGCCACCATAGTGAGCCATGTCATTGGGAACTATCAAATCTCTTTCTGCAATATGATGAGTTGCTGGTTGAAGGAGCAGCGCATAACAAGGCCTTGTATATCACTGTCAAGTGCAGGGACAAATTTATAGCGAGAGTATTGGTCGATGATGGGTCCGGGCTCAATATTTACCTAAAATTGACTCTTGCTCAACTAGGCTATGATGTTGGAGAGATCCGCCAGAATCACGTGAACGTGAGAGCATTTGATAGCGCACAAAGAAGTACCCTTAGAGAAGTGGATTTGTGCATCCAAATGGGGCACGCTGAATTCATGGCGGAGTTCCAAGTAATGGATGTATCTGCAAATTATAACTTGTTATTGGGAAGACCATGGATCCACATGGCCGGGGCAGTACCATCCACTCTGCATCAATTACTGAAGCTTGCCTGGGAGGATCATAAAGTCATTGTTCGCGGCGAAGGAAGAATTTTTAGTTATCCCAAATACTCTATCCCATTTATTGAGGGAATTCCCGAGGAGACTGATTATCATATTATGGAGCTAGTTAATATTGCATACAAAGACTTCATACCACAAGTGTTGATGCCTCCAATATACAAAATGCTAGCTACCACTATATTAAGGAGCGGTTTCAAACCTAGTCGTGGATTGGGGAAGAATTTGGATTAAATAACCGAGCGTATGCCGGTCCCTCATAAGAAATTTCGATATGGCTTAGGTTATGTCCCCACTGGGGAAGAGATCTTCGAAGCTAGTTCAATTAAGAAAGCCGTCTCTAACTTGTCTCAGCCCATTCCAATCCTGTACCAGTCATTCCCTGTCTGCGTTCAGGAGTTCGAAGAAGATGGTCTGATGAAGGTTTGAAAGGGTTATTCCATGAGGGAGACTGTGCGGTGATCTTGGAAGAATGTGCTGAAATTCAGACTATTCAGGATACTGGGCCTGGGGAGCCGTTCCAGAATTGGACTTCTACTCCGCTTTTGGTCCACCGAATGTCTTGATAGATAAATGGCAAAATCTACTTTTGAAAAATTGGTTTGGTTCGGATGAGGCCCGAAACCCACCATTTTATGTCTTTACTTTTATTGTGATATTTCAAAAAGGGACCTGACTCGTGTTGATCCAAGTCATGACCCAATTTGTACCCTCTTAAATTTCAAAGAAAGCCTCAGTTATGTCGAAAAAACCATTTATGTTTATCTTTAAACACTTATTACCTAATTTCTAACTTGTTTTGTTTTTCAGTAAAATGAAAATAAACCCGCCAATGTCATGACATGCTGTGATACAAACAAGCATATCGAAATTGACAAGAATAAGTATAAGGAATATAACGAAGATACTATGCTACCCGAATACCTAGCAGAAGAGTTGGAACAGTTTGAGGATGTGAAGAAGCCAAATTTGGACAAAACTGAGTCAGTAAATCTAGGGGATGATGATTTAATCAGAGAAACCAGAGCCAGTGTACACTTGACAGCTTCACAGAAAGAAGAATTGGTTAGCCTGCTCAAGCAGTATATGGATGTGTTCACATGGTCTTATGACGACATGCAGGGGTTGAGCACAGACATTGTCGCCCACAAATTGCCGATCAATCTAGCATTTAGCCCAGTGAAACAAAAAACCTGTAAATTCAAGCCAGCTTTGAGTTTGAGGATCAAAGATGAAGTCTCAAAACAAATCGAATCGAATGTCATCGAGGTAACCAAATATCCTGCTTGGTTGGTCAATATCATTCCAATGCCGTAGAAAGATGGCAAGATTAGGATATGTGTAGACTACCGGGATCTCAACAAAGTAAGTCCCAAAGACAATTTCCCTCTACCCAACATCCACATACTCATCGATAATTGCGCTAAACATGAGTTTCAATAATTCATGGATTGTTTTGCGAGATATCATCAGATCCTAATAGACAAGGAGGATGTGGAGAAGATAACTTTCATCATACCTTAGGGAGTTAATCACTACCACGTGATACCTTTTGGTCTAAAAAATGCAGATGCCTCATACACAAGAGCCATGACGACTATCTTTCATGAAATGATTCACAAAGAGTTTGAGCTTTATGTAGATGTCATCATAAAATCCCGCGAGAGTTCTGATCATCTGACACACTTGAAGAAATTCTTTGATAGACAGCGGAGGTATAACCTAAAATTGAACCCAGGCAAGTGTGCATTCGGGGTTCCAGCAGGGAAACCTAAAATTGAACCCAGCCAAAATTAAGGCAATCCAGGACTTACCTCCTCCAAAGAAAAAGAAAGAAGTGATAAGTTTTTTGGGAAGACTGAACTACATCAGCCGATTCATAGCATAGTCAACTGTAATCTGTGAGCCTATACTCAAGTTACTATAGAAAGATGCTCCAACAGAATAGCCGAAATAGTGCCACAAGGCCTTTTATAGGATCAAATATTGCCTCTCTAATCCACCAGTGCTGGTACCACCACGATCTGGCAATCCTTTGTGGCCATACGTGTCCATCTCAGACAATGCATTCGGGTGTGTACTTAGGCAACATGACGAGACTGGTAAGAAAGAGCGTGCAATCTATTATTTGAACAAGAAGTTTACATCCTATGAGGCTCATTATACCCTTTTAGAAAGGACATGTTATGCTTTCACATGGGTTGCCCAAAAGTTGAGACATTACTTATCAACTTACACCACTCACCTGATTTCAAGAATGGACCCTTTGAAATACATATTTCAAAAACCAATGCCGATAGGGAAGCTCGCTAAATGGAAGATGTTGTTAAGTAAGTTTGATATTGTGTACGTGACCCAAAAAGCGGTCAAGGGACAAGCGTTGGCCGATCATCTTGCAAAAAACCTGGTTGATGAAGAGTATGAGCCTATTAGGACATATTTCCCCAATGAAGAAGTATTGTTCGTAGGCGAAGAAACTGCAAAATCATACCCTGGTTAGAGGATGTTCTTTGATGGAGTGATAAACTTCAAAGGATCTAGAATTGGAGCTATATTGGTATCTGAATCCGGACAACACTATCCGATTGCAGCAAAGCTCAGATTCAAGTGCACTAGCAACATGGCAAAGTATGATGCATGTATCCTAGGTTTGAAATTAGCCGTTGATATGAACATTTAAGAACTTTTGGTGATTGGTGATTCAGATTTGCTAATTCATCAAGTTCAATGGGAATGGGCCACACAAAATGCCCAGATTCTACCATATCTACATCTTGCGCAAAAATTATGCAAAGGGTTTAGAAAGATTGAGTTTAAGCATGCCCCGAGTGTACATAATGAGTTCGCTGACGCCCTCGCCACCATATCTTCCATGATACAGCACCAAAAAAGGAGCTATATTGATCCGCTTGAAATAAGTTTGAAGGAGCAACACGCTTATTGTTCACATGTGGAGGTAGAACTAGACGGGAAGCCATGGTACACCGATGCGAAGAAATATTTGCAAAAGAAAGAATGCCCATAAAATGCAACGAACAATGAGAAGAATACAATCCGAAGAATAGCCAATAATTTCATTTTAAGCGGGGAAATCCTTTATAGGAGAACCCCTGACCTAGGATTATTGAGATGTATAGACGCTAAATAGGCCACAATATTGCTCGAAGAAGTACATCCTGGGGTATATAGACCACACATGAACGGATTCACTCTAGTAAGAAAAATCCTATGGGCAGGATATTTTTGGATGACCATCGAAAGTGACTGCAGTCGATTTTTCTAAAGGTGTCACCAGTGTCAGATTCATGGAGATTTGATCAGAATTCCGTTGAGTCAGCTCAATGTAATGAGTTCTCCTTGGCCATGTGAAGCATGGGGTATGGATGTCATTGGTCCCATCTAACCAACTGCCTTAAACAGGCATAAATTCATTTTAGTCTCTATTGATTACTTTACTAAGTGGGTAGAAGCAACATCACACAAATCCGTGACGAAGAAGGTCGTAGCGGACTTTGTCCAAAATAATCTTATATGCCGGTTTGGAGTTCCAGAGTCCATCATAACCAATAATGGGGAAAATTGGAGCAGCCACTTGATGAAAGAGATATGTGAGCAGTTCAAGATCACTCATCGCAACTCAAGAACAAATCGGCCACAGATGAATGGAGTCGTTGAAGCTACCAACAAGAACATCAAGAAGATACTGAGGAAGATGATCGACAACCATAAGGGTTTGCACGAGATGTTACCTTATGCCTTGTTAGGCTACCGAATGACAGTTCAAACTTCGACTGGGGCAACCCCCTATTTGTTATATGGCACAGAAGCAGTAATACCTGCCGAAGTAGAAATACCCTCACTAAGAGTCATTCAAGAAGTCGAGTTGAGCAATGCCAAATGGGTTCGTAACCGATGTGAGCAGTTGGCCTTTATCGATGAGAAGCGAATGATTGTAGTCTATCATGGTCAACTGTATAAAAAACGAATGATGTGAGCTTTCAACAAGAAAGTAAGGGCTCAACTTTTCGAAATAGGGCAACTGGTTTTGAAGCGTATATTTCCGCATCAAGATGTGTACAAAGGGAAGTTCGCACCGAATTGGCAAAGGCCTTATGTTGTTCGTAAAATGCTGTTAAGAGGGGCGTTGGTCTTAGCAGAAATGGATGGCTAGGAGTGGGCAAAAGCGATTAACTCAGATGCTGTCAAGAGATACTACGCTTGAAGCTTGTTTTTATTTTCCTTGTAATTGCAACCTTTGATTGTAAGTTTGACTAAAATTGACCTATCCCTTACGGTGGGATATGTAGAAAATCCATATCGGGTTTAGTCTCCTTTAGTAATAGAAATATGAACGATATTCCTTGTACTATGAACTACGTGATGACCTGATTTCTTGCGGGGCAAGATACGTAGGCAGTCCTCGTCGGATGCGGTTGCTTTATTAGAAAATTCCTTTCTTTGTATCTAGAACTATGTTCGACCTGATTCCCATTTCAGCGGGATACGTAGGCGCCTTATGGGCTCGGTGGTATCATTCAAAACCTCCATTGTACCCTCTTAAGACAAGGATTGGGAAGAATTTTTTAGAAGATCTCAAAAATTCCACAAACAGTATTTTCCTTCACTGAAGAGTAACAAGTGTTTGATCATAACATCAACTAGGGAAAATATTTTGAGGGGGTCTCAAAAAATTATGCAAATGATTTTTTACCCCGACAAAATCGATATTAAGAATTGTCAAGACATGTAGCTGGGGCAGAATTTTTTGAGAGGATCTCAAAAATTCTTCTACAAGCGGCGTGAAAATCTACAAGAAGGTTCAGGAGTTCTATCAGTATCTTAACTGGGGCACCGAAGTGGCATATCAGAGAGCAAGTTCATATAGAGGATGCTCGTTTAAATCACATGTGTCATGACATCAACTGGGAGAGCTTTTCCAAGTCATTTGTTTAAATTGACTAACGTTTTACAATTTTTGTCTTTACTTTTTCAAACTACTTTTTTTCCATATCTATAGTGACTTGAAAGGCCAAACGGACTACCACATATCTACCAAGATGACGGAGCACATCAGCTAGGCCAGGCCAACACAGATCAGTCTTACAAACTAACAAATTTCCTTTGGATGCAGGGTTTTCAAAATTATAGACAGACAAAACATTCGTAGGTCGACCTCTTTATTTGAGGTCTACCGACAAGCGAACGTGTATCAAAATCACATCAAGGGGTCTAAATTCAAGAGAACCGAACCCACACAGAAACAAGTTGTATATAGTCAGGGACATCGAGTGGCCGGTGGGTTTTACTTCTTAGTCAGTCGCCGCCAGGATTTATTTCTCAATCAGTTGCCAGTAGGTTTTACTTCTCAATCAGTTGCCATCGGGCTTCACTTCTTACTCAGTTGTCGTTGGGCTTTACTTCTCAGTCAGTTATCGTCTACCTATACGTCTCAATTAGTTTCCCTCGGACTTTACTTTTCAATTCGTTGCCAGCGGGTTTTATATTCTCATCAGTTGCCGTCGGGCTTTAATTCTCATCAGTTATCGTCAGGCTTTATTTCTCATCAGTTGCCATCGGGCCTTTCCTTCTAGCAGTTGTCGGCGGGCTTTATATTTCCTTAGTTGCCGTCAGGCTTTATTTTCCATCAGTTGCAATCAGGCTTTTTTTTTTCCGGATAGCTACCATCTGGCTCAAACGAAGATAACGATCAATCGGAAGTGCCAAATGGCACCATTTATGTCACGACCCAACCCCGTAGGCCGTGACTGGTGCCCGACCTGGACACCCGTATACATACCTATCAGATATAGTCAAACTGAAACTACGAACAATATGGAACTTTACGAAAGAACTCTGAAGGTTCATAGCGTTATCATATATGTATATTCAGATACACTGTCTCCTGAGGAGTCGCAACTAATCATATCATGAAATAATACGCAAGCCGACAAGGCTGCCATCACATATCAATATCATATGCAAGCCGACAAGGCTACCACTATAGACGAACATCATAACACAGCACATCGTATAGACACAGCTAAACAGAACCCATAAACAACCCACACATATGTCTACAGACCTCTAAGAATACGAATAGCAAAATATGACGGGACAGGGCCTCGCCGTACCCCTGGATAAACATATATATATATATCATAAGATCTGTACCCAAGGCCTAAAATCCGGAACAACGGAGCTCTCCAAGACAGCTTAGTAGAAGTCCTATGCTAAAGAGTCACCAAACTGACTATCTGTACCTGCGGGCATGAAACGCAGCCCCCCGAAGAAAGGGGGTCAGTACGGAATATGTACTGAGTATATAAAGCATGAAATACAGTAAAAAGGACCATAACTAAAGTAGAGGCTCCAAGGGACAAGTATAATAATCAAGAAATCACTGTACCTGTGTCTTACGAAACAAAATCATGCATATCATTATCATATACCATACCCGGCCCTTTATGGGACTCGGTGAATAAGATCATATTGTCATATCATCATATACCGTACCTGGCCCATTATGGGATTCGGTGAATAAAGTCATACTATCATATCATCATATACATATACCGTACCCGGCCCTCTAGTAAGGGACTCGGTGAATAAAGTCGTGTACACGTATACCGTACCCGGCCCATCATGGGACTCGGTGCCATAATCATATCATTATATAAATATACCGTACCCGGCCCTCTAGTAAGGAACTCGGTGAATAATGCAGCGACACTGTGCACGATAACATATCCGGCCCGGGACTTGGTGAATGATACAATAACAGTATGCACGAGTAGAATATCATGAGCAACCATATACCACTACATCATCATCTGACACTCAATAGAATCTGTGGACTAACCAACACTCAAATATCAAGACAATAGTCATGGTAAGTATGGATGTCAATAAGAACTATATCAAATAGAGCCTCAGGAATTATACGTCATGTGCCAAGATAATGCAAAACAGCTATTGGGAGTCAAGGAAATTAATCATTATATAGTCTTTAAGAATAAGAACTTTTACACATCAACTACTATCCAACGTATAGAGGACTCGAGGGAAACTCAATCACTTAAGAGTTCTAACATCAAGAAGTGAATAAGAATCATGAAATTTTGTGTGTTAGGGTGGAGCCGTGTAGGTGGGTGCTTGGCCGTGTATATGTTGGGTTGTGTAGGAATGATGAACTAATTTTATCTAGTATTTTGGTTGTTGTTGTTATGGATTCTATGATGAAAATGAAAGTTCAATAATTCTAGTTGAAGTTGTAATTGTCGGAGAGTTGTTTTAGAAGCTAATGTGATCTTAATACCACTTCTTGTATTTATGGAAAATAATGTTGTTAGTGTGTGAATTGTTGGTGTAGTTCATGAATTTGAAAGAAGGAAATGTGTTGTTATTGCTATTGTTGCATTTTGGAGGTTTCGGGTGGAGTGTCATATTGGTTAGATTATTTTGAATATTGTGCGGATTGTTTGAACTGTTCTTGAGTATTGTTTGAATGGTTTCGGATTAGTATTTGAGTGTGCGAGCATTGGTGTTAGCTTGATTGTATGTAGTTGAAGTGAATGTAAATGGAATGCCGTCGGATTATGTAAAAGCGAGTTGCTAATGTTAGAATGTGTTTTGAATTAAGTGTTGATGTTGTTAGTATTGTTGTTGGTATTGTTGTTGATGATTTGGCCGAGTTGAATTCTCGGGGTTGTTGAATTTACAGGGAAAATGCTACCCAAATTTCTGTAGACAAGTGCTAGCTTAGGATTGAATTCCTAAGTACTTGTAGCTAACGTTTGGTATTTAATGACGTTATTGTAGATCTTGGGGAGCCCGAGACTTGAGTTGGGATTAGCTTAGGAAGCGGGCAAGGTATTTAATGCTTACCCTTTCTTTCTTTTGGCATGCCTTAGATGTAAACAAGATGTGATACAGACCTCGGGGTAACTCCTTTCATAAGATCCGAGCATGTCAACGATTCTTATTCATTTCTTGATGTTACACTCCTAATATAGTCGAACTATGGTCCTTAGGTCTTTTGTATAATTGGATAATGAACGTGTATACAGAACTTTGTTTTTAAAGGTTTTATGTCGAATAATGTCTCTAACTTTCTTAGACAAGCTCGGATCGCTACGATACGTTCTTAGAGAGTTCTAAAGCGAATAATGTCTGTAACTTTCGTAGGCGGTCTCGGATTGCTTTGAATCGTTCGAAAAGGTTCCTATAGTAAATTGCCCATAACTTTCTTATACTAAATCGGATTGACTCGAAACGTGTTTATGATCCTTCAGGTGTCGGTAAGTGTACTTGTCTATCGAGTCTTAAAAATTGATTTATGTGCATATAGTTTCTCACTACTCTGCTCATGCATGCTGTTATTATATCCTTCGCCGAGTCCCGGGCCGGTCTTGTCATCGTGCGCACTATGTTATATTCGACAGTATGATGTGTTACGGTTCCCCGAGTCCCCCACTAGCGGGCCGGGTACCGTTTATGTATGTTATGGTGTTATGATGTGTTATGTTGCTATGATGTGTTACGGAGATGTTACGGAGATATGAAATCTTCTGGAGAAAGATGTGCTGTGGCGCCAATGACGGGGTGTAGACCATGTTCCCGAGCCCTATACATGATTTTGACATGCATTATTTGTGTTTCAAAAACAAGCATTTTGGTATTTTGATTCTTGTACTCGTTTTCCATACTTCTTATTTCAATTATGATCCTGATTATTGTATTTCACGCTTTATATACTCAGTACCTATTTCGTACTAACCCCCTTTCTTCGGGGGCTGCGTTTCATGCTTGCGGGTACAGACGCGCGTTCTGGTGACCCGCCAGCTTAGTACACCTATTCTGCTGTTTTGGAGTGCTCGCTTGTTCTGGAGCCTACATTCTGGTATAGACTCTTTCATTGTATATATGTATGTATATATTCAGGGGTACGGCGGGGCCTTGTCCCGTCATATGATTCTGTTGTTACTCTTAGAGGCCTGTAGACATGCATGTGGGTTGTGAGTAGTTACTGTTCAGTTATATTTGTGTGATTTATGTCTTAAGCGGTTCCATTTGCGGTGACAGCCTTATCGGCTTTTATGTATATACATATATATATTTCTGGGGCGATATGTTTTATGACAGCCATGCCGGCTTCTGGGTGATACAATTGTTTATATGCGACCGCTTGAGACGATGTCTGATCTTCGAATCTGGATAAGCCATTTGTATGCCGATTCGGGTAAGTGAGTGTGTACAGGTGTCCAGCTCGGGCACAAGTCATGGCCCACGGGGTTGGGTCGTGACAAAAGTGGTATCAGAGCGGTTCGTCCTTGGAATGTCTACAGGCCGTGACTAGTAGAGTCTTGTTTATCGGTGTGTTGTGCACCACATCTATAAACAGGAAGCTACAGGACATTTAGGATGTCACCTTTCCTTCGATCTTAGATCGTGCGGTAGAGCTGTATTATTAGGATGGTTCCTTTCTAACAGATTGCTATGTTTACAGTGATGCCTCCGAAGAAAGCGACAGGTGCCTGGAAGGGCAAAGCAGTAGCAGGAGAGACCAGTCAGACTCGGAGAGTTACTCGGGCCCGTGCCCAGACTATTCCCGAGATTATACCCCAGTCAGCGGGCTCTGCTACGCCATCATCATCAGAGGAGCCTAGAGCAGCAGCCGCTGCCGCTATGGATCAGGGGGCGGCTCCACCATTAACTCCGGAGGCTCCAGCGCCCGAGCCTCCAGCTCCTCAGCCAGGAGCGGAGGATAGGGCGATGAGAGATGCAGTACAGTTGTTGACTAGATTAGTAGCGGGGCAGGCTCGCAGACACGGGCTGGGAGGTAATTATGTAGATAGACATGACAGCGTAAGGGTTCGTGACTTCTTGACTTGTAATCCCCCAGAGTTCTACGGGTCAAAGCCCGAGGAGGATCCCCAGGATTTTATTCGACAGATGCAGCGTACGCTGAGGTTAGTCAGAGCTTCTGAGACTGAGTCTGTCGAGCTGGCTTCATATCGGTTGCGTGATGTAGCGGTTAATTGATATGAGTCCTGGGAGCAATCTAGAGGCGAGGGTGCTCCTCCAGCGGTGTGGGATGAGTTTACAGCAGCCTTTCTCGGCCACTTTCTGCCTCAAGAGATGCGGCGAGCGAGGTTTGACAGATTCTTACAGCTGAGACAGAGGGGAAGAAGCGTTCGAGAGTATAGCCTAGAGTTTGACTCTCTGGCCAGATATGCGCCCACCATTGTAGCTGATATGGCTGACAGGATGCATCGGTACGTGATGGGGTTGGATTGTTATTTGGTTGATAGCTGTATGGCGGTGGAATCTCAGCCCGGGATGGATATTGCTCGAGTGCAGGCATATACACAAGGAATCGAGGATCGACATAGAGGGCGCCAGCCCGATAGAGATCGTGAAAGAGGTCAGCCCAAGAGGGCTAGATCAGCTGGTTATTCCTGCGAGTTTCGAGGCGGGCAGCCTCAGTAGCAGTATAGCAGATATCCTTCTCAGCCAGGCCGGAGTACACATCCACAGTCCACGGGTAGACGGTTCGATGGTGCAGGGCACTCAGGAGCAGGCCAGAGTTCCAGGGCTTCGGGTTCGCAGGTGAGCAGAGATTCCAGTCAGTCAAGGCCACCCGTACCTCGGTGTTCGCATTATGGGAGAAATCACCCTGGGGAGTGTTATCGTGCTACGGGTGCCTGTTTTTTTTGTGGCCTTCAAGGCCATATCATGAGAGATTGCCCGTTGCCAAGTAGTTCCAGTGGTGCAGCTCAGCCTACAGGGTCAGTTGCTGGTTCGTCTTCCATTTCTGCAGCTATGCGCCCTATGGGGCGGGGTATGCCGACACTAGCAGGCCGCGGCAGAGGTCGGGGCGGAGTTTCTTATTCTAGCGGTCCCTCGAACAGCATATATGCCTTGGCCATCCGACAGGATCAGGAGGCGTCATCAAATATGGTTACAGGTATACTATTGATCTTTTCCCGAGATGTGTATGCATTGATAGATCCGGGCTCTACTTTGTCGTATATGTCTCCCCTTGTCGCTAGTAGAATTGGGATAAAACCTGAACCGATAGAACCGTTCGAGGTAGCTACACCGGTCGGGGATTCTGTTATAGCAAGGCAGGTATATAGAGATTGTTCAGTAATTATAGGTGGTCGTTGCACCAAAGCCGATTTGATAGAGCTTGATATGACAGAATTCGATGTTATTATGGGCATGGATTGGTTAGCCTCTTGTTATGCCAATGTCGACTGTCAGAAGAAGGTAGTCCATTTCCAATTTCCAGGAGAACCAATTATAGAATGGGCAGGAAATATAGCATCGCCGAGGGGTAAGTTTATTTCATACCTCAAGGCCAGGAAGATGATTCAGAAGGGGTATATTATTAATCTGGTTCGCGTGCATGATATTAAAGCGGAAGCACCTAATCTTCAGTCAGTCCCAATAGTTAATGAATTTCCAGATGTATTTCCAGATGAGCTTCCAGGGCTTCCTCCTGAACGGGAAATAGAATTTACGATAGATGTGTTGCCAGATACCCAGCCTATATCTATTCCTCCTTACAGAATGACACCTGCAGAACTGAAAGAATTTAAGGAACAGCTGAAGGATTTATTAGAGAAAGGCTTCATCAGACCCAATACATCACCTTGGGGAGCACCGATATTGTTTGTAAGGAAGAAAGATGGATCGCTACGGATGTGCATTGATTATAGGCAGGTGAACAAGGTGACCATAAAGAATAAATATCCCCTCCCCCGGATTGATGATTTATTTGACCAGTTGCAGGGTGCTAAGTATTTCTCAAAGATAAATTTGCGCTCGGGCTATCATCAGGTGCGGGTAAGAGAGGCAGATATTTCGAAGATTGCGTTCAGGACCCGATATGGGCACTATGAGTTTAGAGTGATGTCTTTTGGGCTGACCGACGCCCCAGCAGTGTTTATGGATCTGATGAATCGAGTATTCAGGTCGTTCCTAGACATGTTCGTGATTGTATTTATTGATGATATTCTGGTTTATTCACGATCAGAAGAGGAGCATGCAGATCATCTGAGGACAGTACTCAGAACACTCCGGCAACAGAAATTATATCCTAGGTTCTGCAAATGTGAATTCTGGTTGACTTCAGTGGCATTTTTGGGGCACATCGTCGGAGCTGATGGTATTCGGGTCGATACACAGAAGATCGTGGTCATAAAGAATTGACCTAGGCCTACGACGCCTACTGAGGTACGTAGTTTTCTGGGATTAGCAGGGTATTACAATGGATTTGTGGAGAATTTTTCTTCGATTGCAGCACCGTTAACGAAGCTAACTCAGAAGGCAGCAAAGTTCCAGTGGACCGATGCTTGTGAACGAAGCTTCCAGTTGCTGAAGGAAAAGTTGATTACAGCTCCAGTTCTGACTCTCCCCGAGGGGCCAGACGGGTATGTCATTTATTATGATGCTTCCAGTGTTGGGATAGGTTGTGTATTAATGCAGCATGGTCGAGTTATAGCCTATGCCTCCCGGCAGCTCAGACCGCACGAAAGAAATTATCCTACTCATGACCTAGAATTAGCAGCGGTAATTCATGCTTTGAAAATATGGAGACATTATCTATATGGCGTTCATGATGATATTTATACGGACCATAAAAGCCTTCAATACATCTTTAAGCAAAAGGAGCTGAATTTGCGGCAGAGGAGGTGGCTAGAGTTGTTGAAAGACTATGATGTTGACATTTTATATCATCCTGGGAAAGCCAATATTGTAGCAGATGCACTCAGCCGTAAGTCTATAGGCAGCTTAACAGGTATCCAACCAGAAAGGAGAGAAATGGTACGTGATATCCACCAGCTAGCTAATCTCGGAGTTCGTCTGGCCGATTCTAGAGGTACGAGGGTTTCTGTCTGAGGGGTTGCCGAATCATCTGTTAAGGAAGAGATAAAGCGACACCAATACGAGGATCCTGTTCTGGCACAATACAGAGATGCAGCCCTTGATAAGGAGAGGACCCCGTTCGAGATTATACCTGACGGAGTATTATTATATAGAGGCAGGTTATGTGTACCTGACGTTGCAGGGCTGCGGCGGCAGATTATGGGAGAGGCACATTATGCTCGGTATTCTGTTCATCCGGGACCAACAAAGATGTACCATGACTTCAGGTGCTTATATTGGTAGGATGGTATGAAAAGGGATATCGCAGAGTTCGTTGCTCAATGCCCAAATTACCAACAGGTTAAGATCGAGCATCAGAAGCCTGGTGGGTTGTTACAGGAAATGGAAATTACGACTTGGAAGTGGGAAGCAATTAATATGGATTTCATTACAGGTTTACCACGCACTCCACGGAGGTATGATTCCATATGGGTTATTGTTGATAGGCTGACAAATTCAGCCCATTTTTTCCCAGTCAGGACCACCTATTCGGCTGAGGATTATGCCCGGTTATATATTAAGGAGATAGTAATACTTCACGGAGTTCCCACCTCTATTATATCCGACAGAGGTGCTCAGTTTACAGCTAACTTCTGGAGATTATTTCAAGAAGGATTAGGGACCCAGGTAAGTCTTAGTATCGCATTTCACCCGCAGTCTGACGGACAGGCCGAGCGTACTATTCGGACACTAGAATATATGCTACGGGCCTGTGTTATTGACTTCAAGGGTAGCTGGGACGAACATTTTCCACTTATTGAATTCGCTTATAATAATAGCTACCATTCCAGCATCCAGATGGCACCGTATGAAGCCCTATATGGCAGGAAGTGTAGATCACCGATCGGTTGGTTCGACGTTGGTGAAACTAAGTTAATTGGCCCGGACTACAGGTTAAGAGATGAAGAAGAAGTACCCTCACTTGTTTCCGATATCTACAGGTAATTTAAATTTCTGAATTGGTTATGTTGGTTGATAGGTGGATTGTTTGTGATAGTTATAAAGAAAATTCCTCCGAAGTATTTATAAGACCCTATATGACTAGTTTAACATTCGAGGACGAATGTTCTACAGGGGGGGAGGATGTTATATCCCATATTTTGTACATTCGGATATGTCAAGATAATTGCAAGAAGTTAAGGGCAAGGCTATATTTTTTATCTTGTTTAACACACAAGTTGTTTATGAAAATTATTGATGTGGAAATATTAAGAAAGGTTAGGGGTAAAAAGGGAAATTCACAAGGTGGCTCATGGAAATATTAAGGAAAATTTAGGGTTAAAAGTTGATTATGGAAAGTTAATAAATCTTGAACAAAAAGGGCCAAGTGGCCGTGTAATAGAGTGTGGGCCTTGGCCCACATGGATGCATTATATAATTAGATAAAAGATGACTAATTCATCACATTTATCATCTTCATCGCTTAAGAAGTTTGAAGGAACTTGGAGAAGAAAAAAAAGAAGCCATATTCGGCCAAGGTGACCAAAAATTGAGGTCCAAAAATCTTGATCAAAAAATTATTTTCTCCTAGCAAATCAACCAATTGGAAGGTCCTCTTTAACGTGAACTAGTTGCTGGAGCAAGCAAAACACTTATTTGTGCACTTTACCACCCTAGCCAAGTTGAGAAGTGTAGTGAAGAACGGTAAGGTTTTATCTTCTTTTTATATGTTATGGATGGTTTGTATATGTTGTAGTATGTAGAAATGAATGAAAATTATGAAATTTTGTGTGTTAGGGTGGAGCCGTGTAGGTGGGTGCTTGGCCGTGTATATGTTGGGTTGTGTAGGAATGATGAACTAATTTTATCTAGTATTTTGGTTGTTGTTGTTATGGATTCTATGATGAAAATGAAAGTTCAATAATTCTAGTTGAAGTTGTAATTGTCAGAGAGTTGTTTTAGAAGCTAATGTCATCTTAATACCACTTCTTGTATTTATGGAAAATAATGTTGTTAGTGTGTGAATTGTTGGTGTAGTTCATGAATTTGAAAGAAGGAAATGTGTTGTTATTGCTATTGTTGCATTTTGGAGGTTTCGGGTGGAGTGTCATATTGGTTAGATTATTTTGAATATTGTGCGGATTGTTTGAACTGTTCTTGAGTATTGTTTGAATGGTTTCGGATTAGTATTTGAGTGTGCGAGCATTGGTGTTAGCTTGATTGTATGTAGTTGAAGTGAATGTAAATGGAATGCCGCCAGATTATGTAAAAGGGAGTTGCTAATGTTAGAATGTGTTTTGAATTAAGTGTGGATGTTGTTAGTATGGTTGTTGGTATTGTTGTTGATGATTTGGCCGAGTTGAATTCTCGGGGTTGTTGAATTTACAGGGGAAATGCTGCCCAAATTTCTGTAGACAAGTGCTAGCTTAGGATTGAATTCCTAAGTACTTGTAGCTAACGTTTGGTATTTAATGACGTTATTGTAGATCTTGGGGAGCCCGAGACTTGAGTTGGGATTAGCTTAGGAAGCGGGAAAGGTATGTAAAGCTTACCCTTTCTTTCTTTTGGCATGCCTTAGATGTAAACAAGATGTGATACAGACCTCGGGGTAACTCCTTTCATAAGATCCGAGCATGTCGACGATTCTTATTCACTTCTAGATGTTACACTCCTAATATAGTCGAACTATGGTCCTTAGGTCTTTTGTATAATTGGATAATGAACGTGTATACAGAACTTTGTTTTTAAAGGTCTTATGTCGAATAATGTCTCTAACTTTCTTAGACAAGCTCGGATCACTACGATACGTTCTTAGAGAGTTCTAAAGCGAATAATGTCTGTAACTTTCGTAGGCGGTCTCGGATTGCTTTAAATCATTCGAAAAGGTTCCTATAGTAAATTGCCCATAACTTTCTTATACTAAATCGGATTGACTCGAAACGTGTTTATGATCCTTCAGGTGTCGGTAAGTGTACTTGTCTATCGAGTCTTAAAAATTGATTTATGTGCATATAGTTTGTCACTACTTTGCTCATGCATGCTGTTATTATATCCTTCGCCGAGTCCCGGGCCGGTCTTGTCATCGTGCGCACTATGTTATATTCGGCAGTATGATGTGTTACGGTTCCCTGAGTCCCCCACTAGCGGGCCGGGTACCGTTTATGTATGTTATGGTGTTATGATTTGTTATGTTGCTATGATGTGTTACGGGGATATGAAATCTTCTAGAGTATGATGTGCTGTGGCGCCAATGACGGGGTGGCGACCATGTTCCCGAGCCCTATACATGATTTTGACATGCATTATTTGTGTTTCAAAAACAAGCATTTTGGTATTTTGATTCTTGTACTCGTTTTCCATACTTCTTATTTTAGTTATGATCCTGATTATTGTATTTCACGCTTTATATACTCAGTACATATTTCGTACTGACCCCCTTTCTTCGGCGGCTGCGTTTCATGCTCGCTGGTACAGACGCTCGTTCTGGTGACCCGCCAGCTTAGTACACCTATTCTGCTGTTTTGGAGTGCTCCCTTGTTCTGGAGCCTACATTCTGGTATAGACTCTTTCGTTGTATATATGTATGTATATATTCAGGGGTACGGCGGGGCCCTGTCCCGTCATATGATTCTGGTGTTACTCTTATAGGCCTGTATACATGCATGTGGGTTGTGAGTAGTTACTGTTCAGTTATGTCTGCGTGATTTATGTCTTAAGCGGTTCCATTTGCTGTGACAGCCTTATCGGCTTGTATGTATATACATATATATATTTCTGGGGCGATATGTTTTATGACAGCCATGCCGGCTTCTGGGTGATACAATTGTTTATATGCGACCGCTTGAGACGACGTCTGATCTTCGTATCTGGATAAGCCATTTGTATGCCGATTCGGGTAAGTGAGTGTGTACGGGTGTCTAGCTCGCGCACAAGTCATGGCCCACGGGGTTGGGTCGTGACATTGTATTGCACTTGAAATTGATCCAAAATATTCAAAATCAAATTTTTTCCTCACCACCATGGCTGGCCGTGAGCAGCCATGGTTGATCTCCCTTTTTTTCTTGATTTGTTTTTTTGGAAAAAGGATGAAAAAGATGAACTATGTTCATCTTATCCCATATTTACAGGATCTAGGAGGACACATGTCCCCCCCTTGGTGAGTCACAAATCCACCTTTTTGGATTTTTGTTTTATTTTTCCCTTTTTTTTTAATTTCGGGTGGGGCCCACTTAGTAATTAGGCTTAATTAATTTAATTAATCACCACCTCTTACTTAGTAATTTATCACAATTAATTAATCCCTAATTT
The DNA here is from genome assembly GCF_019175385.1 of Lycium barbarum. Lineage (NCBI taxonomy): Eukaryota > Viridiplantae > Streptophyta > Magnoliopsida > Solanales > Solanaceae > Lycium > Lycium barbarum. Next base: position 97,590,646 of record NC_083346.1, read on the forward strand.
CCAATAATATTTTCACACTAAATAAAATTTATAAACAATTTATGTTTTAATTAAAAATTGAAAATTAAAGGTTTCTATTTCATGTCCGAAAATAACTCCACCTTTAACTTGAGTCGATTTACTTGCGAATAATTCGACGTATAAATATACGGGGTATAACATCCTTCCCCCCTTTAGAACATTCATCCTCGAATGTTAAACTGATCCTGAATTCCCAATACTTTCTCGAGTGTCCTCTTATTTAATTATGCCTTTCACATACCTCTTCCACTGGTCGATTCGCTATAATTCATTATAACGCATTCCAGGCCTCTACACAGTCATTCCTGTAATATTTCCTCCTTCTGTTGCTTCTCGAGGTAATTATTCCACGTCATTGCCTTTACTCTTCTCTTTGTTTCACAGTTGGTTATCAGCTGTAGTTCGAGCCGTTCTGCTGAAGTGTTACTGTCTCTCTTATCTGCATATTGTTCAGTTGGACTGTCATCGATTGATTCGGACTTGTATTCATGGTACACGTAGTCATGGCTCGACTCTTTAAAAATGATTTTTATAACGTGAAGACGTCCCTCGTCGGTTCATTAGACTTTAATATCCCTGGAGTATCGCATGCCTTTGGTAACCTGTAGACCCTTCGCAGGTTTTACGAGTAAAACGAAATTTCCCAGAGGATAATATTTTTGTACTCCAATAGCCTTGCTTTACTCCGCTGTTACAGTCCATATTCTGGAATCCTCGGTATCATGTGTCACTTTCTGAATTTCTTTTAAAGGTCTTTAACTATTACTTGCTTTTACTTCTTGATCTCGATCTTTAGGGTTTGCTATCAAATAGCGCTAGGGTTCCCTCATATTACAACTTACTGTCATCCAGTAACCAGTAACCCGCTTGTTCTGATTGTCTTGGTTAGATCATTTGGTAATTTTCCTTACCCTTAACTGGCAATGCATTAGGCATATTATCTCGTGTCGTTTCTCTATTTTTTATTCAAACTCTCCCATTGCCTCTTTACTCAAATTTTCTCTTAGTTGTCCTATCACATATCCTATTGCAATCTTTACACGGGTATGTGTAGGTGCTCAAATCAGCCCAGAAAATACCTTAGCGTCGCCTCGCCAGTCTTCATGTAGACCCTATATTCTTCCCTTATATTTTTCAATTGATACCAAGGCTCAACTATGGCTTTTGCTCTCAGTACTAATCCTATCTCGGTACTTGGTTCAAACCATCTTACAGTGTTCCCTAATGTATCCAAAATACCGTAACCACATTGTTATTACTGAATCCTTTCTTTTCTTATCAAGTACTCACTTGGTCCCATCCTTAGTGTACAAATATTCATAGATCGCATAACTATTCTTGTATAATTCATACAAAGTGCATCACATCTTAGTCACAGTTCTTCCTTCTCCTGGTTCATCCTGTTTTGCATATCTTATTTGTACCATAACTCAGTTGCGGTCTATCTTGTCATGCCCCTTTCCCTTTCCTTGTTCACCATTTGATTTTCTCATATCCTTCTATAGGGGATTTCCTATCCCTTCTCCTTTGTCACTTATAAGTTACAATATCATTAGCAAGTAACCCCATTGCCAACGTCTTAACCTCTAATCCAGTATTGCATTTAATATTCTTAAGTTACTCGTTACCATTTTCTTGTCGTATCCTTCCTTTTTATAAGCATCCAATTTCTAATGTCGTATTATCCTAAATCTTTACCAATAATTCTCAACATTGTCTCAAATACCATCCTGGCTTCTATCCATTTGTCGTTGGCTTTCAAATCTCACTAACTTGTTTCAGCATGGGATCTCACTTGAAGTTTAAGTATTCACATCAAACATGTTGCAGTGTCAGTTGATTTCATCTTACGCTACTCCTGTATACTTCAGAAAACACTACTTCTACATAACCCCTTTCTTATTTTCATAGTATATTCTATTCATCCCTATTTGTTCTTATCATACCAGTAATTTATGGCATTCATTCTCTCCCGTTGCTCATCTTCCTTTAGTTTGGGCTTTCACAATTCTGTCGCTTATATTACTCGTTTTCTTAGCTATACGTCATAACACATCGCTATACTGTAATCCCACTCGGTTTCTTCTTATCTTATTCTTTCAATTAACTCCTTCTTTTCCTGTGCTCGCTTCCACTTTCGTTACCACTTGATCTCTATTCTGAACTTTCCCTGTAGAACTTTGTAAGTCTTTCTTATTCGTTCTATATTTTCTTTTTCCGTTTCACACTAATCACACCGTATTCTTTAGTTACTTCTTTGCTATGCTTTACTCCATTCTAGAGCAATCCTTATGGTATTCACATCACATCCTATTCGCAATCCATCCTATAACATAACACTTCTTAATCTTATTCGCGATTCTTCCTATGTTTTAATTACATTCTGCGGACTAGGCATACTTAACCCTTCACCCTTTCTGATCGATCCTACCCTTAGTATCTCACAAGCTGTCTTATCAATACCTTCATGACTTGTCATAACTCTTCCTTCTCCGCACTTTTATCTCACTCATACTATTACTGCTTTTAATTGTAAATTCGTCGTAATTTATCCCTACTTATCGGTTCACTCGATACCTCAGTAAAATGTTTTGTTACGAGTTGCCACCTTTTTCTAAATCATCCCTTAGTATCACAAGCCCTTCCGAATCATCCTAGAATTTCACCAACAACATATGAAATACATGATCCTAGACAGCCCACAAGTTTGAGTTTTCCCTCCACAAATTCCATCTCCAATTAGTTGGTTAAAAACTAATAAAATGTCACTATGAAGCATTCTCCAACCACCACCAGAAGAAAACTAGAATCCGACAAGCACCACAGGACCTCTAGTGCTTGATTCACATGGTTTACCTCCAGGTTCTTGAGTCGTGAACGAATTATTTAGTTCATAGGCCACTTGCTGTATGCCTTGTACTTTTCAATAAAAGTGAAACTTAATTACTGGACGTTTTTGCCCTTCAACATAAGCTTCTTCTAAGGCAAAAATGTGGCTAGAAAGTATTCTGGTCCATTCAAATGAACTGCGAATTCGCTGCTTATATACGTTTCTTCAAAGCAAGGTCTCCCAAATAAGAATATTGCCTCGTATGGATGACGTGGGGGTATTTCTTAAAGCTTTAGTCCAACATAATAAATTTACCTTGTCGGTGTCAACCTTCAAAACATATTATGAACTTATACCTCGTTCTCTTCTTTTTCCTATTTCTGGGAAAATTTGGGTAGAGTTTCCTCTATACTTCTTACTATCCCAGAACCTGCACGCAGGAAATACCAACAATGCCTCACTGGGCCAACATATATACGCACATATCATATCGTATCATAGCCACACAGGGCTCCCAATTTCCAGGAAGATGTATGAAGGTGTCGGGACTTACCTCACGTATCGCACCTCGAGGCGTACCTGATCCTTTAACGATCTGTTCTGTTATACTTTCCTATCCACCTTTTCTTTCATCCACCAACTTTAAATTTAAACCATATTTCAATACTTCCTACCTTATCCGACATGCCTCTTTCACACCATTGCTTACCTGCGTACTGGGTAGCTTCCAATATCATCAGTCGCTTTCTTCTGTCGATGTCGTTCTCCAGCTGAAATACAAAATTTAGTATAAGGAATTTCATTTCCTATGGCTGGGCTCTATCGCACGATCTTAGATATGAAAGAAAGGTAACATCCTAAATGTCCTGTAGCTTCCTGTTTATAGATATGGTGCACAACACACCGATAAACAAGACTCTACTAGACACAATCTGTAGACACTCCGAGGATGAACTGCTCTGATACCACTTTTGTCACGACCCAACCCCGTAGGCCGTGACTTGTGCCCGACCTGGACACCCGTATACATACCTATCAGATATATTCAAACTGAAACTACGAACAATATGGAACTTTACGAAAGAACTCTGAAGGTTCATAGCGTCATCATATATATATATATATTCAAAGACACTGTCTCCTGAGGAGTCACAACTAATCATATCATGAAATAATACGCAAGCCGACAAGGCTGCCACTATAGACGAACATCATAACACAACACATCGTATAGACACAGCTGAACAGAACCCATACACAAGCCACACATATGTCTACAAACCTCTAAGAATACGAATAGCGAAATATGACGGGACAGGGCCCCGCCGTACCCCTGGATAAACATATATATCATAAGATTTGTACCCAAGGACTAAACTCCGGAACAACGGAGCTCTCCAAGACTGCTGAGTAGAAGTCCTATGCTGAAGAGTCACCAAACCGACTATCTGTACCTGCGGGCATAAAACGCAGTCCCCCGAAGAAAGGGGGTCAGTACGGAATATGTACTGAGTATGTAAAGCATGAAATACAGTAAAAAGGACCATAACTGAAGTAGAGGCTCCAGGGGACAAGTATAATAATCAAGAAATCACTGTACCTGTGTCTTACGAAACAAAATCATGCATATCATTATCATATACCATACCCGGCCTATTATGGGACTCGGTGAATAAGATCATATTATCATATCATCATATACCGTACCCGGCCCATTATGGGACTCGGTGAATAAAGTCATACTATCATATCATCATATCATCATATACATATACCGTACCCGGCCCTCTAGTAAGGGACTGGGTGAATAAAGTCGTGTACACGTATACCGTACCCGGCCCATCATGGAACTCGGTGCCATAATCATATCATCATATACATATACCGTACTCGGCCCTCTAGTAAGGGACTCGGTGAATAATGCAGCGACACTGTGCACGATAACATACCCGGCCCGGGACTCGGTGAATGATACAATAACAGTATGCACGAGTAGAATATCATGAGCAACCATATACCACTACATCATCATCTGACACTCAATAGAATCAGTGGACTAACCAACACTCAAATATCAAGACAATAGTCATGGTAAGTATGGATGTCAATAAGAACTATATCAAATAGAGCCTCAGGAATTATACGTCATGTGCCAAGATAATGCAAAACATTTATTGGGAGTCAAGGACATTAATCATTATATAGTCTTTAAGAATAAGAAATTTTACACATCAACTACTATCCAATGTATAGAGGACTCGAGGGAAACTCAATCACTTAAGAGTTCTAACATCAAGAAGTGAATAAGAATCATGAATCACACTCTAGACTCATGAATAGAATTACCCCAAAGTTCATATCATTCATCACTTAAATCTAAGACATGCCAAAAGAAAGAAGGGACAGCTTTACATACCTGTTGACGACTAATCGCAAAACCGTTCGCTTTGTCGCTCTTTTAGCCTATTTAACATAAAAGTAATGCTATCGTCAGTAGCTATACTTTTTAGCTTGTAAACTCGTAGCCCATCGCTTTATAGAACTTGTTCTTTAACCTATACATTCTCGTTTAGGGTTTTTCCTTATTTAAGGACTTAACGAAAATCGAGCAGCATTTCCCCTATATATTCGCCTAACCCGAATTTTCAATTATTCTCCTGTTAACACAGAAATACCAACAACAGAGATATACATATAAAATTTTCACAATTCATCCCATAACAATTCTAACCACCCAACAACTTCTTCTAAATCCATTTCAACCCACGATTTCACATAATAACAATTTCATGTATTTTCTTACTTTCGATTTCGTCCAATTCAATTTTAACAATTTCATTACAACATTATAAACACAATTACACCATAAAATAGGAAGATCTTACCACAATTTCCTCGGAGAAATTTGTACGCTCAATTGTTCCGATTTTGCAATTTCTTCTTCTCCAACTTAAAATCAAATGTTGCTATCACTTCCTTGGATTTGTATTGCACTTCAAATTGATCCAAAATATTCAAAAATCAAATTTTTTCCTCACCACCATGGTTGGCCGTGAGCAGCCATGGTTGATCTCCCTTTTTTTCTTGATTTGTTTTTTTGGAAAAAGGATGAAAAAGATGAACATAGTTCATCTTATCCCATGTTTATAGGATCAGCCCTAGGAGGACACGTGTTCCCCCTTGGTGAGTCACAAATCCACCTTTTTGGATATTTGTTTTATTTTTCCCTTTTTTTTAATTTCGGGTGGGGCCCACTTAGTAATTAGGCTTAATTAATTTAATTAATAACCACCTCTTACTTAGTAATTTATCACAATTAATTAATCCCTAATTTCCAATAATATTTTTACACTAAATAAAATTTATAAACAATTTATGTTTTAATATGAAAATTAAAGGTTTCTATTTCGTGTCCGAAAATAACTCCGCCTTTAACTTGAATCGATTTGCTTGCGAATAATTCGACGTATAAATATACAGGGTATAACAATTTACCCAATCATCGAAATATTATTTATTTCAGATGAGTTTTGAGATGTATGCGGAGCAACGTGGAACGTCGTCTCAGCAACAAAATAGGTTTACTGAAGAGGGACCCAAACTTTTCAAAAGAGAGTTAAGAATTGACTTTCACTACTTTCAAACTACACCCTTGTAAGAAGGCATGTAGGTACGCTCCCGTGTCAAAGTTGCTTTATCGAGGGGATAAAATTGACTGTCGGTCAGCTCCGCTCAAAGTACAAATTCTGAATTCCTACTGGAGCACTATCGTCTTTTTAAGTCCTGGTAATGACACACTTGAGACCCATGAGATTTATGTCCATGTGAGTTCTTATTTATGGGTATGAAGTGCACCGCATCCATGACTAAGAGACTACAAGCTTCTTTTTCATAGCTCAGATCATTCGTCACCTATCTTGAGCCAAAAGTTGTTTCCACGTAAGGGATACCTTTTTAACCGATTGAGTCGAACTACATACAGCGTGATTCCTGATACCGGAGATATGTAGGCGACCTTGAGACTTGAGCTCAGCCGTATTCCAAAGCCTTTCGCACATCGTATTCCCGGGCTACCCAACTTCTCAATAATTCGACATTGGGACACGCCTTTGACACTTTCAATCATGCGTAAATCGAGCGTATCTTGGACTACATATGGCCTAAATTTTCATGCAACCTGAAATATGTAGGAAACTCAATACAAGAGTACAACCATGATCTTTTGAAATTCGTGCCATTTTTATTCAAAGAGATAAATTGGTGGTCGGACAAAATCGGGTTTGTCCATTTTCTTTACCCAGGCCTTCTTTCTGTCACGACCCAATTTAGCTAAGTCGCACGAGCACCTACCTTTCCCATCTCGGTAGACGAACCCTTATCCCAACAATCGTAAAATCATGAATAAATAAATAAACAAGCGGAAGAAATAAAAATCATGTAAGTCTGACGATAATGATATAGAAATATGCAAAAGTAAGGAAATACATCAAATCCACCTAGAGTCTGGTCTAACCATACAAGAGCCTCTAACTAGGTACTACAAGTCTAAGAGTAATAAAATACATCAATAGTCTCAAAATATGTCTTAGAACGGAAATAAAGACATATAGATAGAGGAATCTCCGGGCAGCGAACGTCCCTCTGCTCACTCTGAAGACTCGAATCAGCAGATCCTCGAACAGCTATAAGCCACTAGGTGTAGAGGTCAAACCCACCTGGAACTCTACAATCATAAAAGAATGCAGCAAGTGCAGGTCAGTACAAACAACAAGTACTAGTAGGTATCATAGGCCGACTAAGCTTAGCTAACACATATCAAGGCAATAAAGTAAGATAAATAGGTAAATCAACAAGGTATAAGTTAAACACGAGCCAGAATGCAAGTACAAGTCGTCACCTATGTTTAGCATCTAAACCCAAATGTGTCAAGTCTCAAAATACTTAGTCTAAATCCGTATATCACAAGTACATCACAAGAATATCACAATAGAAGCCATAGTACAATGCAATGCAATAATGCATGAAATGTGAATGCAATGCATATGCACCGTACACATGTACTCTGATGATGGAACATCACATCTCGACAGCACAACCCATAGGGGACCTGCGAAGTCTATGTGCGTCACGGTTCCGACAACAACCTCGGCAACTGTTGCCTCCCGATACCAGCAACAATCTCGACAATCGCTACACTCATACCTCAATTTTGGGATAAACATGGAACATCGCTTCTCATATCACTCTCATCCAACTGAGCCCAACTCGTAACAGTATTTCCTCAAGTATCATCAATGTGTCAATAGTATATCATGAAGGATGAGAATGCGTGTAATGTATGAGTTCCATGTCAATAATCAAATCAATATCACAAGTACCACGCATGGGCACACCAACAATCTCATAAAAAGGCTACACAATAAGCCATAATAGAACACTATCCTCGTATCAAACGTCAACAAGTAAGATACTACAATATCACGGTCAAGATATATCAATAGTCACTAATATCTATGTCACGACCCAACCACACAGGCCGTGACTAGTGCCCAAGCTGGACACTCGTATACGTACCTGTTAGCTATAATCAACCCAAAACTAACATAATATAGAAACTTGTAAAGCAAAACGTCATCTCAGAACTGTCACATATATATATATCATGGTAACCTGTCTCCTGAGGAGTCACAATCAATCAAGCATGACATAATACGCAAGCCGACAAGGCTGCCACTACATACGGGAACATCCCAAAATACATATGCACGCCGACAAGGCTGCTACTACATACAACATCCCAATATATATATATATATATATATATATATATATATATATATATATATATATATATATATATATATATATATGCAAGCCGACAAGGCTGCCACCACGTATGGGAACGTCCCAAGTATAAGTCGTGCTAAGATAGCCAAACAACATCTGTACACAACCCACACATATGTCTACAGACCTCTAAGAGTATCAACAGTGACATATGACGGGACAGGGCCCCGCCGTACCCCTGGATAAACATATATATACATCAAAAGGATCTGTACCAAAAGTCTAGGCTCCAAAACAATGGAGCACTCCAAGACAGCTTAGTAAGAGTCCTAAGCTAGAGGATCACCAAAGCGAGTATCTGTACCTGCGGGCATGAAACGCAGCCCCCCGAAGAAGAAGGGGTCAGTACGAGATATGTACTGAGTATATAAAGCATGAAATACAATAATAAAGATCATAACTGAAGTAGAGATTCCAGGAGACAAGTGGGATAATCAAGAAATCACTATACCTGTGCCTTACGAAACAAAATCATGCATATCATTATCATATACCGTACCCGGCCCATTATGGTACTCGGTGAATAAAATCGTATTATCATATCATCATATACATATACCGTACCCGGCCCATTATGGGACTCGGTGAATAAAGTCGTGTACACGTATACCATACCCGGCCCATCATGGGACTCGGTGCCATAATCATATCATCATATACATATACCGTACCCGGCCCTCTAGTGAGGGACTCGGTGAACAATGCAGCGAAACTGTGCACGAGAACATACCCGGCCCGGGACTCGGTGAATGATACAATAACAGTATGCACGAGTAGAATATCAGGAGTAACCATATGCAACTAAATCATCATCTGTGACTCAATAGAATAAGAAGAATATCTAACACTCGAGTATCAAAGGCAATAGTCATGTTGAGTATCCTTTAAATGTCACTATGGACCATATCAAATAGAGCCTCAGGAATCATAGACATATATCGAGATAATAGGAAATAGCTTAGGGAAGTCAAGGACGTTAGTCATCACAGAGTTTCTAAGAATGGGAGCTTATATATACCGACTACCATCCAACGTATGGAAAACTTCAGAGGCAAGCTCCATTATTTTAAGAGTTCTAACATCAAGAAGTGAACAAGAATCATGAATCACATTCGATCTTATGAATAGAATTACCCCAACACTCATATCATACATCACTTATATCTAAGACATGCCAAAAGAAAGAAGGGACAGCTTTACATACCTGTTAGAGGTTATTCGTAATCACGTTCGCTTTGTCGCCCCTTTAGCCTATGTAACATAAAAGTAACCCTATCGTTAGTAAACTATACTTTCTAGTTCGTAAATCTGTAGCCCATCGCTTATAGAACTCATTCTTTAACTTATACTTTCTTGATTGGGGTTTTTCATTAGTTAAGGACTTAACGGAAATCGGGCAGCATTTCCCCTATATATTCGCCTAACCCGAATTTCCAATTATTCTCCTGTTATCACAGAAATACCAACAATAACAGCAATAGAGATATGCATACACAATTCTCACAATTCAGCCCATAAACAATTCTAACAATCCTACAACCCTTCTTAATCCTTTTCGACCCACAATTTCATATAGCAACGATTTCATGCATTTTCTTACTTCCAATTTCATCCAAACCAATTTTAATAATTCCATTACAACACTATTAATACAATTACACCACAAAATAAGAAAATCTTACCTAAATTTTCTCGGAGGAATTTCTACACTCAATCGCTCCAATTTCACAATTTCTTCTTCCTCAAATCAATATCCAATGTTGCTATCACCTCCGTGAACTTGTAATTCACTTGAAACTTGATCAAAATATTCAACAAAATAAATTTTCCTCCATCACCATGGCTGGCCGAGAGCAGCCATGGGAGTTTTTTTTTTTTTTTTAAGCTTAATCTTGTGAAATGGAATGAAATGGCTTGTTTGTTCATCCGTCAACCATATATATATGGTTCCCCTACCATGGACACGTGCCCCCCCCCCCCCCCCCCCCTTTTATGACTCACTAAATTGATTTCTTGAATTATATATATATTTTTTTCGGATGGGGCCCACAATTAATAATTAAATTAATTAATTTTAATTAATCACTAATGTTTACTTAATAATCTAATCACAATTAATTAGCCCCTAATCTTTAATAATATTTCTACACTAAATAAAATTTATAAACAATTTGTGTACTAATTAGAATTCAAAATTAAAAGTTCCTATTTCATGTCCGAAAATAATCCCGTCTTTAACTTGAGTCGATTTGCTTGCGAATAATTCGACGTATATAATACGGGGTATAACAATCTACTATCTCCACGTAGCATCAAGCCAACAACACAAGAACAAGATAAGTCGCAACACAACGGGGTGGCTAACCCCAATCACACAACAGGGCCCAACCTAAAACAATATCCAACCCAACTTCATACCCGAAGGTTTACAAGCTTTCTCCGATAATATTGTCTAAATATATGCTTCGCTAAACAAAGTCTCACCATAAGGTAAACCGTAACCTACCTAGAAGGCCGAATAGCAATATCACCAACAATTACTCCGTATACTTCCCTTTCCTTTGAGCATCGAGGTAAAGAAAATCTAGGCACATTTGAATCAAGAAATTTGAATCAAGAAGAACATCAACGAACCCTACTTCTATTCAAGACCTAAATTCCCAACCTATGGAATGGGTTTTATGAACTAGAAGGGTGAATTTAGGAATCTAAAGTTCCCAACAAGAAATCAAAGCTTTAAGTGAGCAATTCTCGTCAATATCAAGCTAGAAGAATCAACAAATTACTAAATTTCGAATTCTAGGCAAAACCCCCAAATTTGGGTATAAACCCTAACTTTCAATTCCATAAATTAGCCACTAATTAGGAGAAATTATGAAATTATAGGTTCTACTCATCAATTTCATGCTTAATAGAGCTAACCCAACCAACAATTCAAGATTTAGAAGTCTAGAAAGAAGAACTTATGGAACCCTCTTTTAATCACCAAACACTTAATGAACTATCAAGGTAAGGAATTCTAAGGGGATTAAGGACAAAGGAATAGTAAAGGGATTAGAAGAGCTTACAACCAAGAATATCCTAGAATTACTTCCAATACCCCAGATTTTGGAATAGTAATAAATGAGGGACTTACGGCATTTAACACTTCATTTAATGAATTAACTGCTTGACACCCACTTCCGCGACCAGCTTACTGCTCCAACAACACCGCTCCAATGGTCATGCCCAAATGGCTCTGCCCGCTTATAGCGGTACCGCTGTCGCAGTGCTGTTGCCGCCAAAGCGGGCACCAGACACCAGAAATAACACCAAGTTTTCACAACTCAATCCGAATTTTTGACTATCTCTCGAGGCCATCTGCTCACATACCGGATATGCAGACATACATAAAAACACCCTATGAACGCACTCGTGGCCTCAGAATTCCAAATGGAGGTCTCGTTGACCGATTTAACCCCCGATACCTCAAATTCGATTTCCCAACCCAAGTCTCGAAATGCATTGGGAACTGAACCAAATATGCAAATAAGTTCTAAAAGACCATCCGGACCTCTGGGAATCGACGAATTTTTAAAAAAGGTTCGTTTACCCAAAAGTCAACTTTAAGTCAACTCTTTTTTGCTTAAAGCCCAATGTTCTCAAAAAGTCACCCAAATCAATCCCGAACACCTCGAGAAGTGTGTCAACTGTCCCTTAGGGTCAAAAGTGAGCTAACAGGCTCGAGGAAAGCTCAAAAAATACCGAAAAGATTATAACGACCAATCGGGTCGTTACATCAGATACCAATTAAATCATCGCTCATCCTCGAGCGACGAAGGAAAAGGAACGGAGAAGTACCTGAATAAGTGAACAACTAAGGATAACGACTACGCATATCAGACTCATTCTCCCAAGTGGCCTCCTCAACAGGATGATGCTTCCATTACATCTTCACATAAGCAATCTGCTTGGACCTCAACTTTCGAGCCTGCCTATCAAAAATCGCTATAGGCTCCTCCTCATAGGTCAAATTCTCATGAAGCAATATCGAATCCCAACGAACAATCTAAGTACCATCGGCATGGTTCTTCTTCAGCATAGACACATGGAAAACTGGATGAACTCCTGCCAAGCCTGGCGGCAAGGCTAACTCATAAGCGACGTCGCCTACACGGTCAAGAATCTCAAAAGGTCCAATATACCTCGTACTCAACTTGCCCCTCTTCCCAAACCCCATAACACCCTTCATGGGTGAGATCTTCAATAGAACCTAGTCACTAATAGCGCACTTTAAATCTCAGACCTTTCGGTCCGCATACATCTTCTTACAACTCTGAGCTGCCAAAAGCTTGGCTTGAATAACTCTCACCCTCTCAAAAGACTCTCTCAACAGATCCGTACCCCAAGGTCGAACATCAAATACATCAAACCAACCAATCAGAGATCTATATCTCCTACCATACAAAGCCTCAAAAAATGCCATGTCGATAATCGAGTGATAACTATTGTTGTATGCAAACTCTGCTAACAGCAAGTGTTGATCCCAATAACCACCAAAATCAATAACGCAAGCTCTCAACATATCCTCGAGCACTTGAATGTTCCACTCGGACTGCCCATCGGTCTGGGGGTGGAAAGATATACTAAGGTCGAATCGGGTGCCCAACTCCTCATGAAAAGCTTTTCCGAAATGGGAAGTGAAGATAGTACCCCGATCGGATATGATAGATCTAGGAAGCCCACGCAATCTCATAATATCACGAATGTATAACTTAGCTAACTTCTCTGCAGTATAGAAAATTTGAAATGAGTGGATTTAGTCAACCAATCAACTATCACTCAAATCGAGTCAAACTTACCCAGGCTCTTTGGAAGACCCACAACGAAATCCATGGCAATCCTCTCCCACTTCCTCTCAGGAATGGGCATCTTCTGAAGTACACCAACCGGTCATTGGTGCTCATACTTAACTTGCTGATAATTACCACACATAGCCATGAAATAAGTTGTGTCTCACTTCATCCGATGCCACCAATAGTGTTGCCTCAAATCACGATACATCTTAGTCGCCCCTGGATGAATGAAATATCCATAGCTATGGGCCTTAGTTAAAATCAAATGAATCAAGTGACCAACACGAGGAACACACACACACCCCTTAATCCTCAAAGTACCCTCAGAATCAATCATGGCCTCCTTGGTTTCACCCCTCAGAACCCTATCTCGAATCTTGCTTAACTGAGCTTTCTCAAATTGATGAGTCCTGATCTAATCTAATAAGGATGATCTCGCTTCTCCACAACCCAAAAATATGCATGGGGCTGAAATATCAAGACAAATGAAACTGTTGGCCAGAGTCTGAACCTCCATGGCCAACGGATGCTCGAAAACAACCAAATGAGCTAAACTCCCCATACACATGGCCTTGCGACTCAAGGCATCAGCAATCACATTGTCTTTCCTTGGATGATAAAGACTAGATATGTCATAGTCCTTCAGGAGCTCCATCTATCGGCACTGGCTGGAATTAAGATCTCTCTGGGTAAACACATGCTGAGGGCTTCAGTAATTGGTCAAAACCTCATAATGGACAGCGTACAAGTAATGCCTCCAAATATTCAAAGCAGATACCACGGCCAACAACTCCAAATCATGGGTAGGGTAATTCTTCTCATGGATCTTCAACTGATGGGAAGCATAGGCTATGACTCTACCCTCTTACATCAATACAACACCCAAACCCATACGAATGCATCACAATAGACCGCGAAATCCTTACCATTCCACGGGTAATGCTAGAATTGGGGCTGAAGCCAAAAGAGTCTTAAGCTTTTGCAAGCTCTCCTCATAATCATCGGACCACTGGAAGGGAACATCCTTCTGAGTAAATCTGGTCAAAGAAGAAGCAATTGAAGCAAACCCTTCGCAAATCGGAGGTAGTATCTGACCAAACCCACAAAACTACGGATCTCAGTCACAGTAGTGGGCCTCGCCCAATCCCTCACAGCCTCAATCTTTTGAGGATCCACCATGATCCCATCCTTAGACCAGCGTGGCCCAAGAATGCCACAGACTAAACCAAAACTCACACTTTGCAAACGTAGCAAACAAGCTATTCTTCTTCAACAACCCAAGTACAGTCCGAAGATGGCTATCATGCTCCTGTTTACTCTTGGAATACACCAAGATATCATCAATAAACATAATCACAAAGGAATCAAGGAATGGCTTAAAGATGCTATTCATTAAAGTCATGAATGCAGTCGGGGTATTAGTAAGCCCAAAGGACATCACCAGAAAATCAAAATGTCCATATACCGTCCGAAAGACTATCTTCAAAATATCCTCAACCCTGATCCTCAGTTGGTGCTAGCCTGAACGCAAGTCAATCTTTGAGAACAATGAAGCACCATGAAGCTGGTCAAATAAATCATCAATACGAGGCATAGGACACTTGTTCCGAATAGTAACCTTGTTCAACTGGCGATAGTCAATGCACATCCTCATAGATCCATCTTTCTTCTTCACAAACAAAATAGGAGCACTACAATGGCTAAAGTGACTGTCTTAACATAACAGTCCAAGATCGCATGATAAGGGGAAAGCCAGGTCATACCTTAGATAATATCAAAGTCTACCATATCAAGAATCATCAAATCTACCCAAGTGTCACAACCCATAAAAGTAACTAAACACGACCGATAAACTCAATCAACCATAACAAAATCTCTGACCGGAGTGGACACATAAACAGGTATAGCTATGCTATCACAAGGCAAATCCGAATCAACGGCATGATATGTAGACACATACGCATAAGGGGATCCAGGATCAAATAACACAGATGTTGTTCTATGTCCGACAGAAACGGTACCTGAAATAACTGCATCTGAGGCCTCGACCTCGGGTCTACTTTAAAATAATTAACACTGGGCCCCACCACGTCTAGACTGAGATCCACCTCTCGAACTATAGGACCCACCTCTACTAACCTGGGGTCCATCTCTAGAAATCTGAGAACCGCCATGGCTTGAATGTGCACCGCCCCTCTGAGAAGTACCTCTTCGACTACCTGACGATACTGGAGTCCTCTGGGACTGATGACCCTACCTGGATCGGGGACACCTCTTAGCAATACGACCAAACTCTCCATACACAAAACAACCCTTAGAGGGTGGAGACTGATAAACAGAAGTTGAGGACCCGGCTGGACCAACCCTGTCTACTGGTCAAGAAAATGAGCTCTCAAGAGCTCTCTGTCAGGGTGGCTGACAGGAGGAAGCCTGCAAAGCTGAATGTACCAGGCCACCGGAATATGGTTGGTACGGCCTAGAAGACTGACCCGTGCCCCTCGAGCTAAAACCACCATAACTCCCAAACTGTTGCGGCCTCTTCTTACTACCCCCTTCAAACACACTAGCCTTACCGGCCTCGACTAAAGAAGCATGCTCATTGATGGACTGGAAGGAAGCCCCCATAGCCTCTATCTGAAGGCAAGGAATCTGAAGAGAATCAATGAGCCCACCAACAAAGAGTCAAATCCAATCAGGCTCAGTAGGGATCAAAGGAGTAGAATAACGGGCCATATACAGCTAGCGAGTCACATAGGCCTTCACAGACAATCCCCTCTACTTTAGATGTAGAATCTCCTCCCTACGCGCCTCTCTCACAGCCCGGGGCACAGACTTCTCAAGGAAGGTTCGATAGAACTGTGTCCAAGTCAGTGGAGGAGAACCCTCGGGTCTGCAAGTAATATAACATCTCCACTATGTCATCGCGTCTTCGCAAAATTGGTATGACACAGAGTTACCTCCATAGGACTCTATGATCCCCATCTTATGTAACAACACATGCATATCCAAGATGAACTCATACGCATCCTCTCCAGAAGTAGCCAAGAACCTCGGCGGCTCCAACTTTCTAAACCTCCCAACTAGATCCTGATCAGTCAAGGTCATAATAGGGCCCGCCAAGGGTCTAAGATCATCTCCTGGGGCTGGTAATGCATCTACCTGGGAAGCTCTAGGTGCAGGGGGTGTAGGGCTGTGCATATTAACGGTTAAACCAATAACCCGAACTAATTATTGGGTTATTGGGTTAATGGTTCGGGTTAATGAATTACTGATTCGGGTATCGGGTGGTGCCCTGTGGTTATTGGTTTATTGGGTCGGGTCACGGTTTGGCCATTTTTGTTAACGGGTGAACCGATAACCCGATAACTATTTTTTTTTTTTTTTTTTTTGGAAACCACTAAGTAAACCTTAGTGGAGGATATTTTATTAATAGTAATACACTAGTACAGAATAAACAAGACAATAGAAAACATGAATGGTCTGCAAAAGCAAACAGCATAAAGCAAAAGGAACAGCCCCAAAAAAAAACCAGTCCCGACAAAATTCAACCTAGCCTCAATTCTTAGGGTTTCAATCAACAACTGAGCTCATCGCCTAAAGGAGATCTCCAATTGTGAAAATGCCTTCTCATAAGACATTTATGATAAAGAAGAAATTAGCGAAGAAGCAAAGGCAAAACAGGCCAATTCCTTACTGGATCCAGATCTGTTTCTTTCAGGTAAAAGTCTTTTGCAACTTATTTCCCTAATTTGAGCTTGATGTTGAAGTGATAAATCGGGAAACCACTGTATTACGCTTCAATTTGGACTGATTGTGTCTTGAGTTATTTGAATCAAACGTACTTGTCCATCTAAAGCCCATTATAGAACACTCTCCATGAAGACTTGAAAATGTAAACTTACTAAACTATTTTTTACTTCTTCTACATTGCTTTTAATTCTCACTCTTGTTTATGTGTTTTTGTATTTCTCTATTTTGGGGTGTTTGTTGGGGTTGGGAAATTAGGGAAATCACTTCCTAGCAAAAAAAGTTATTCGTTGTTGAAATATTTTTTGCTCAGTTTTGAAGATGGTTTCCTTGTTCTTGAAATCTTAACGGTTAACCCGATAACCGAACCGATAACAAACAACAACCGATTAACCGATAACCCATTAACCGATATCTTAACGGTTCTTTAATGGTTTAACATATCTACAAACCGATAACCGATAACTTTGAAACCCAAACCGAACCGACCGATATGCAGCCCTAAGGGGGTGTGCTACATGAGTAGGTCTCTACTCAGGAGTTTGCGCCCCAACTCTAGTCTGAGAACCTTTGCCCAGAGTAGTAAAACCAGCGACAGCCTGCTGGGCTTCTAGATAGAGTAGAACACGAGCCATAGTATGCTGCATAGTATGCTCTGAAGTGATCTCGGGATATACCAGTGCTAGGGCCACATCATCCTCGGCGGCCTGGTCTTGAACCTATTGAAACTCAGGCTCTCGAGATGGAGATCTTTCGCACCGCTACCAAAAATGGGCAGACCAACAATATCATGAAAAGGCTACACAATAAGCCATAATAGAACACTATCCTCGTATCAAACATCAACAAGTGAGATACTACAATATCATGGTCAAGATATATTAATAGTCTCCAATATCTACTATCTCCACGTGGCATCAAGCTAACAACAATAGAATAAGATAAGTCGCAACACAACATGTGGGTAACCCCAATCACACAACAGGGCCCAACCTAAGACAATATCCAACCCAACATCATACCCAAAGGTTTACATGCTTTCTCTGATAATATCGTCTAAATATATGTGTCGCTAAATGAAGTCCCACCATAGGATAAACCGTAACCTATCTGGAGGGCCGACCAACAATATCACCAACAATCACTCCTTAGACTTCCCTTTCCTTTGAACCTCGAGGTAAAGAAAGTCTAGGCATAGTCAAATCAAGAAATTAGAATCAAGAAGAACATCTACCGAACCCTACTTCTATTCAAGACCCAAATCCCCAACCTATGGAATAGGTTTTATGAACTAGAAAGGTGAAATTAGGAATCTAAAGATTCCAACATGAAATAAAAGATCTAAGTAAGAAATTCCCAACAATATCAAGCTAGAAGAATCAACAATTTACTCAATTTCGAAATCTAGGCAAAACCCTCAAATTTGAGTATAAACCTTAACTCCCAATTCCATAAATTAGCTACTAATTAGGAAGAAATTATGAAATTATAGGTCCTAGTCATCAATTCCATGCTTAATTGAGCTAACCCAACCAACAATTCAAGGTTTAGAAGTCCAAAAAGAAGAACTCATGTAACCCTCTTTTAATCATCAAACACTTAATGAACAATCAAGGTAAGGAATTCTAAGGTGATTAAGGACAAAAGAATAGTAAAGGGATTAGAAGAACTTACCACTAAGAATTTCCTCCAAGAATATCCTAGAATTGCTCCCAATAACTAAGATTTTGGAATAGTAATAAATGAGGGACTTAGGGCATTTAACATTTTATTTAATGAATTAATTGCCCGACACCTGCTTCCGCGACTAGCTTACCGCTCCAGTGGTCCCATGACCGCTCCAGCAGTCATGCCCAAATGGCTCTGCCCGCTTTAATGGTAGGGTGACCGCTATAGCGGTATCGTTACCGCTGTGATGGTGCCGCTAAAGCGGGCACCAGACACCAGTACTGACATGGCGCATTTTGAGGCTTTGTATGGTAGGAGATGTAGATCTCCGGTTGGTTGGTTTGATGCATTTGAGGTTCTACCTTGGGGTATGGATATGTTGAGAGAGTCTCTTGAGAGAGTGAGAGTTATTCAGGCCAAGCTTTCGGCAGATCAGAGTCGGCAGAAGATGTATGCGGATCTGAAGGTCCGAAATTTAGAGTTCGCTGCTAGTGACCAGGTTCTATTAAAGATCTCACCCATGAAGGGTGTCATAAGGTTTAGGAAGAGAGGCAAGTTGAGTTTGAGGTATATTAGGCCATTTGAGATTCTTGACCGTGTGGGCAATGTTGCTTATGAGTTGGCCTTGCCGCTAGGATTGGCAAGAGTTCATCCAATTTTCCACGTGTCTATGCTGAAGAAGTACCATGCCGACGGTACGTATATTGTTCGTTGGGATTCTGTTACACCTCGGAAAATTTTCGTTCGTGCACAATGAATCGACTGGCGAAGGACAATTTCGAGTATCGAACTAGTGATGTCTTAATGATATTTAGGAGAAGAATTATAATGCCCCTTATGTTGGTAATTAAGTGCCAAGTGAGTTTCAAGAAGGACCCATAAGACAAATATGGGCATAAACCATCCAAAAGGGCGAGTTAAGGAAACATTTTCGGAGGGTCTGGTTTGGAGGGGCCAAATCTCCATTTTAAAGTTGGAATTTGGGAAAAACACCTCAGTATGGAAGTTGTAGATAACTGAAAGAGCTTTCGAACCATAGGTTGTGGGACCTCACAGAATATCGAGATCAACAGTTATGGCCATTCTACGACAGACTGTTTCAGGACAAAATAATATCACCTTCTGGCACACTCCGCCACACCACCCGCGACTCGCGGATACGACCCGTGACTCGTGGATATGACCCACGACCACGCCACTTCATCGCAGATTGTGCCAGTGAGGGTCGGTCGTCTGGCAAGATCCGCGACACCACCTGCGACTCGCGGAGCATGTCCGCGACTCGCGAAGTGTGTCGCATGTCGTGCCAGTCCAAAATATTCTGGACCCCTTTTAAATGTACCCAACTCGTCCAAAAATCATTTTTCCATCTTGTTGGCCAAGAAAATCTCTAGAACTCTCTCCAACATCCATCTATAAGAGATATCAAAAGAAAACCAAGATCAACAACATCAATTACATGAAATCAAGTGTGTAGATTCAAGTAAAGCTTATCTTCTTCAAGGAAATTCAAGAAAGAGTGAAGTAGGGTTTTGGTGCTAAGGAGGTATTCTCTTTCAAGACTTGTTCAACCATCATACAAGGTGAGTTTTATGATCATCCCAAGCTATTTAAGGTATTAGAAAGCTTAGATGCTTGGAATGTAGAAGAACATAGAAAATGGGGTATTTTTGGGTGAATAGTGGCAGATTGGATGATAGTGGGATTGAATCAAGGATGTTGGGATGTGGTGATTATGAACATGTGGTGAATGATTTTTAGGTTGTGCAAATGAGCTTTATGTATGCGAAAAACATGATAATGAGCTATAACCCTAAACATGAGTTAATTGGAAGAAAATGGTGGATTTTGCTAAATGCACATAGATGATGATTGTTGATTGTGATATTGTGAGTAGTATTGTGAATGTTGGGAGTTGATATAGAACATGGGAAAAGTATCATAAACAAAGGAAGTTCTGCCCAATTTTTCCTAGAACTAGCGACGCGTTCTTATAGTTAATTAGCTAATGTACTTCGCATTCTTTAATGAAGGTGACGACGTGACATCGGAGGTGAACGAGTGACCGATAGCTTAGCTAAACGACAAAGGTATGTGAGGCTAGTCCTTTCTTCTAATTGCATGAATCCTATAGCATAAGTTCTTTTCCTCTTCATTAGTTCTTATTTTCCGGAAAGCTAGAAGCCTAAGTCCATAAATGTCTATATAAGATAAGAGATATGATATGATGATGCCATATTGATTATGATATTATTTATTGCTTACACTCACCTTATGTACTAATTCCTTCAAGGTGAGGCAGAATGTCAATAATTGCTCCATAATGAAATCGGGGGATCATGACCTCACGTCACCCCGATAGAGTATAGTTGATCTTGAGCCTTATGCATGTACTATGATAAGATAAGCATATTATTACAAGTATTTTATGATGAGCATTTTACACCGTGCCTAGTTGGCCGGGCAGTCACCGCCAAGGCGGGCAGCTATACGGATACACCATGACCTTTTGGCATGGGCAGACACCACTAGTGGGCGGCATGAGTTGGTACCCCGGATGCGGGAGGCCTGGACGCGGGCTTATACTGTTGATGATCACACCGTGCCATCTTGGACGGGCAGTCTGCATATGATGCATATATGTTATGATGATAAGTATGAGTAAGACAGCATGCATTATTCCATTTATGGTTATTGGTCAGATCCATATGCTTTATATTGATATTCTCCTTACATTATTGATGCCTTTCTTCATTGTTTATGCCTCTCATACTCAGTACAATATTCGTACTGACGTCCTTTTCTTTGGACGCTGTGTTCATGCCCACAGGTAGACAGGGAGGAGACATTGCTCCGGATTCTTAGAGCTGCTAGTTGATTGAAAGCCCTCCATTGCTCCGGAGGTGCCTATGACGACCTTATGTGTATAGTTGTGTATGTCATTTCGTAGAGGCTCGTAGATACTTTATGTGGGTTGTATGGTCTCATGGAAGGGTCATTTTGTATGTATGTACATATATATATTATTATTTTGCTATCCTATAGGGCTCAAGTATATACAATGCTGTTGTTTCCAAATGAAAATGGTTTTGTTATAAATTGAGTATGAAGTGGATAAGTGATTGATAAAGAGGCTAAGGAGTAGTAACACGAGTGGTGCTCGGTGGTTAGTACGGGTACCCGTCGCGGCCCCTAGCCGGGTCGTGACAAAAGTGGTATCAGAGCGGTTCGGTCTTAGGAAGTGTCTACGAGCCGTGTCTAGTAGAGTCTTGTTTATGGTGTGTTGCGCGCCACATCAATAAACAAGAGGCTACAGGGCATTTAGGAAAAATGACCATCTTTCTTCTACAAGATCGTGCGATAGGACCGTATTGTAAGATTTCCTTTATTCTAATTGTGTGTTATGGTTTCAGCGATGCCGCCAAAGAAGAAGCAAATCCGCGCTATATTAAATGCCGCCGGTGAAGGCACCAGCCGGGAACCTCCAGTTGAGTTGGGACATAGCGAGGCTCAGGGTTCCACTTCCTCGCATGCCACTCCCACTTCTTCTTCTACCTTGCCCAATGTGGAAGAGCAAGAAGGAGCCCCAACTCCAATCCTACGCCGGTTGCTTCGGGCCAACAAATGACCGAGGCTATTCAGTTATTGACCCAGTTGGTGGCTGCACAAGCACAACGACAGAATGTGGGTTCAAGTGACCGGGCAGCAAGTACAAGGGCCCGTGATTTTATGAGTCTAAATCCTCTAGAGTTCTTCGGGTCAAAGCCGGAGGAAGACCCACAAGGTTTTATCGATGATATATTGAGGCCATTGAGGGTTGTCCATGCCTCCGAAACTGAATCCGTGGAGTTGGCATCCTATAGACTCCGGGATTTGGCGGTATTATGGTATAACAATTGGGTATTATCAAGAGGGGAGAATGCGCCTCCTCTGGTTTGGCAAGAGTTTGTAGATGCTTTTACTCGCCATTATTCGCCACCCGAGGTCCGCCGAGCTAGAGAGGATCGGTTTGTGAACTTGAGGCAAGGGAATATGAGTGCCCGAGAGTATAGCATGCAGTTCAACTCCTTGGCTAGATATGCTCCGGCCATGGTGGCCGACATGGGAGATCGGGTACATAGATTTGTGAGTGGTTTGGGACCACATTTATTTAGAGAGTGTTTGACAGCCTCTTTGCAAGACGGGATGGACATTTCCCGGATACAGGCTCATGCTCAGAATTTGGAGGGGCGACAACCATAACAGAGGGGTGATCGCGACAGTGATAGGAGGCCAAGCAAAAGAGCTAGATCTATGGGAGAGAGCAGTGAGTATAGAGGGGGACCAAGGCAGCCGCATTCTAGGCACTCAGGTCAGTCAGCGACCAGTGCACCTCCCAGATTCCCAGACAGGAGGTCCGATCGTTCTTTTCAGCCAGTTCAGGGACAGAGTTCGAGGGCCTCAGATTTCCAGTCCAGAAGAGATCAGGGTCAGAGGAGACCCCCATTACTGTGGTGTAACCAGTGCGGTAGGCTGCATTCGGGACAATGTCGCCTAGGTTCGGATGCTTGCTATACCTGCGGACAAGTCGGTCATATGATGAGGGACTGCCCCTCAGCGAGAGATAGGACTGGGACTCAGCCCACAGGTTCAGCAGTGGGTTCTTCGTCAGCGCGCCAGACAACACAGACTCCCCAGATGACAGCAGGTAGAGGCAGAGGTAGAGGGGGAGCATCCACTTCAGGTGCTGTTCAGCCTCGTGTATATGCTCTAGCTGGACGACAGGATCTTGAGTCTTCCCCAGATGTTGTCACAGGTATATTGTCTATATTCTCCTGTGATGTGTATGCGTTGATAGATCCGGGTTCTACATTTTCTTATATTACTCCATATGTTACCGGTTGTGCTGGGGTGAAACCCGAGCTCATTAAACCCTTTGAGGTACTTACTCCAGTTGGTGAACCCGTGATAGCAAGACGGGTATACAGAAATTGTATTATTGTGATATGTGATCGTCAGACCCAAGCTGATTTGATTGAGCTAGAAATGGTTGACTTCGATATAATCATGGGCATGGATTGGTTGGCCTCGTGTTATGCAAATGTGGATTGCCGGACAAAGATGGTTCGATTCCAATATTCGGGAGAGCCCGTGCTTGAATGGAAGGGTAATGCAGCATCGCCAAAGGGTAGGTTTATTTCCTACCTCAAGGCGAGGAAAATGATAGCGAAGAGATATATTTATCATTTAGTTCGGGTTCACGACACCGCAGCAGAGCCACCAACTTTTCAGTCAGTTCCGGTGGTGAATGAATTTCCAGACGTATTCCCAGATGAACTTCCAGGTCGTCCACCAGAAAGAGAAATTGAGTTCGCTATTGATGTGTTGCCGGACACAAAGCCTATTTCTATTCCTCCTTATCGGATAGCTCCGGCAGAATTGAAAGAACTAAAGGCACAATTGAAGGACTTACTCGAGAAGGGATTCATTAGACCCAGTTTATCACCGTGGGGAGCACCGGTCTTGTTTGTGAGAAAGGAAGACGGTTCGCTACGAATGTGTATTGACTATAGGCAATTGAACAAGGTGACGATAAAGAACAGATATCCTCTACCAAGGATTGATGACTTGTTCGATCAGTTGCACGGTGCCAAGTGGTTTTCCAAGATAGATTTTAGGTCGGGCTACCATCAGGTGAGAGTTAGAGAGGCGGATATTCCTAAAACGGCTTTCAGAACGAGATATGGCCACTATGAATTTCGAGTGATGTCATTCGGGTTGACTAATGCTCCGGCTGTATTTATGAATTTGATGAACAACATATTCAGGCCTCTCTTGGATCTATTTGTGATCGTATTTATCGATGATATTCTGGTGTATTCTTGCACGGAGTCGGAACATACAGATCATTTGAGGATTGTTCTTGGCATTCTTCGAGCCCGGGAGCTATATGCGAAATTTTCAAAGTGCGAGTTCTGGCTGAATTCGGTAACATTCCTAGGCCATGTTATTTCCGATGATGGTATTCGAGTTGATACTCAGAAAATTGAAGCGGTGAAAACTTGGCCAAGGCCTACGACGCCCACAGAAGTTCGTAGTTTCCTGGGTTTGGCAGGCTATTATAGGAGGTTTGTAGAGGGATTTTCATCTATCTCGGCCCCATTGACGAAACTAACCCAGAAGACGGCTAAATTCCAATGGAACGACGCTTATGAGAGTAGTTTCCAAGAGTTGAAAGACAGGTTAACCTCAGCTCCAGTTTTAACACTTCCAGAAGGATCAGATGGTTACGTGGTGTATTGCGATGCTTCGGGTGTCGGATTAGGATGTGTATCGATGCAGCATGGTAAGGTTCTTGCATACGCTTCGAGACAATTGCGGAAGCATGAAAATAATTACCCAACGCATGATCTCGAATTGGCTGCAGTCATTCATGCCTTAAAAATGTGGAGACATTACTTGTATGGTGTGCACGTGGATATCTATACAGATCACAAGAGCCTCCAGTACATTTTCAAGCAGAAGGAATTGAATCTGCGACAGAGACGGTGGTTAGAACTATTGAAATATTATGATGTTGACATTTTGTACCACCCCGGGAAAGCCAATATAGTAGCCGATGCACTTAGCCGCCGATCAATGGGCAGTTTATGTGAAGTCCCTCCGGAAAGGAGAGAGATGGTTCAAGAAATCCATCGGTTGGCTAATCTTGGAGTACGTGTGCTTGATGCGGGTGAGGCAAGTACTAGTATCAAAGATTCTGCAGTTTCGTCCTTGGTTATGGAAGTAAAAGAACGGCAACGCGAAGATCCTCAGTTATGTCATTATAGAGACGTATCTCATGGAAAAGAAAACTCTTCGTTTGAAGTTTCTAGTGATGGGATTCTCAGATACCGAGGAAGATTATGTGTGCCGAATGTGGCGGATCTGCGCCGAAAATCTTAGAGGAAGCTCATTGTTCCCGGTACTCTATTCACCCAGGTGCGACCAAAATGTATCACGATCTAAAGATAATGTATTGGTGGGATGGTATGAAAAGAGATATAGCGGAATTCGTAGCTCAGTGCCCAAATTGCCAACAAGTGAAAGTTGAGCATCAGAAGCCGGGAGGCTTATTGCAGGCTATAGAAATACCTACTTGGAAATGGGAAGTGATCAACATGGATTTCATTGTGGGATTACCTCGCTCTCGGGGTAAGTATAATTCGATATGGGTGATCGTGCATAGATTGACGAAAGCAGCCCATTTTCTCCCAGTCAAAACGACGTATGCAGCAGAGGACTATTCAAGGCTATATCTCAAGGAAATCGTGCGGCTCCATGGCATACCATTGTCTATTATCACAGACAGGGGAGCACAGTTTACAGCTAAGTTCTGGAAGTCTTTTCAAGAAGATTTGGGCACGCAAGTGAAATTTAGCACAGCATTTCATCCACAGACTGATGGGCAAGCCGAGCGTACCATTCAAACCTTAAAAGATATGCTGCGGGCGTGTGTGTTAGATTTTGGTGGTAGCTGGGAGGATCATTTACCTCTCATTGAATTTTCATATAACAACAGCTATCATTCTAGTATACAAATGGTGCCATACGAAGCGTTATACAGAAGGAAATGTAGATCTCCAATCGGATGGTTCGAGGTAGGAGAAGCACAATTAGTGGGCCCTGAATTGATCCAGCAAGCAATAGAAAAGGTCAAGGTGATTCGAGAATGGTTGTTGACAGCCCAAAGTCGCCAAAATTCCTATGCGGACAACCGCCGATGAGATTTGGAGTTTCAGATTCATGATTGGGTATTCTTGAAAGTGTCACCGATGAAGGGGGTGATGAGATTTGGCAAGAAAGGGAAGCTAAGTCCGAGGTATATCGGACCCTACAAAATCATCCGCAAGGTGGGACATGTAGCCTATGAATTAGAGTTGCCTTTAGAGCTTGAATCAATCCATCCAGTCTTTCATATTTCGATGCTCCGCAAGTGTGTTGGAGATCCCACAAAGATTGTCCCGACAGATGATGTGCAAATAGCGGAAACGTTAACTTATGAAGAAGTGCCTATTTCCATCTTAGATAGGCAAGTGCGAAAGCTTCGAAACAAAGAGGTAGCTTCAGTTAAGGTCCTGTGGCGGAACAACAATCGGGAAGAAATGACTTGGGAAGCGGAAGAGAGTATGAAGTCAAAGTATCCGCACTTATTCCAACCCCAGGAGAAATCCAAGACGAAACGACAATGAGATAAGGTACGTATACATTAAATTTTTATGATTTTGGTCGTGTGTGGCCACAAATATGTTGCTATTATGATGTAGCCCTGTGAGGCGATGATATTAAGGGTTGTTGTGACAGGTTAGTAGTGCCATAGTACAGGGGAAACTCTGGCGAAATTTTCGTAGAATCCTGAATAGTTTAACATTCGAGGACGAATGTTCCCAATGGGGGGGAGAATGTTACACCTCGGAAAATTTTCGTTCGTGCACAATGAATCGACTGGCGAAGGATAATTTCGAGTATCGAACTAGTGATGTCTTAATTATATTTAGGAGAAGAATTATAATGCCCCTTATGTTGGTAATTAAGTGCCAAATAAGTTTCAAGAAGGACCCATAAGCCAAATATGGGCATAAACCATCCAAAAGGGCGAGTTAAGGAAACATTTTCGGAGGGTCTGGTTTGGAGGGGCCAACACTCCATTTTAAAGTTGGAATTTGGGAAAAACACCTCAGGATGGACATTGTAGATAACTGAAATATCTTTCGAACCATAGGTCGTGGGACCTCACAGCATAGCGGGATCAAAGGTTATGGCCATTCTACGACAGACTGTTTCGGGACAAAATAATATCACCTTCTGGCACACTCCGCGATACCACCCGCGACTCGCGGATACGACCCACGACCACGCCACTTCATCGCGGATTGTGCCAGTGAGGGTCGGTCGTCTGGCAAGATCCGCGACACCACCTGCGACTCGCGGAGCATGTCCGCGACTCGCGAAGTGTGTCGCATGTCGTGCCAGTCCAGAAAATTCTGGACCCCTTTTAAATGTACCCAACTCGTCCAAAATTATTTTTCCATCTTGTTGGCCAAGAAAATCTCTAGAACTCTCTCCAACATCCATCTATAAGAGATATCAAAAGAAAACCAAGATCAACAACATCAATTACATGAAATCAAGTGTGTAGATTCAAGTAAAGCTTATCTTCTTCAAGGAAATTCAAGAAAGAGTGAAGTAGGGTTTTGGTGCTAAGGAGATATTCTCTTTCAAAACTTGTTCAACCATCATCCAAGGTGAGTTTTATGATCATCCCATGTTATTTAAGGTATTAGAAAGCTTAGATGCTTGGTATGTAGAAGAACATAGAAAATGGGGTATTTTTGGGTGAATAGTGGCAGATTGGATGATAGTGGGATTGAATCAAGGATGTTGGGATGTGGTGATTATGAACATGTGGTGAATGATTTTTAGGCTGTGCAAATGAGCTTTATGTATGCGAAAAACATGATAATGAGCTATAACCCTAAATATGAGTTAATTGGAAGAAAATGGTGGATTTTGCTAAATGCACATAGATGATGATTGTTGATTGTGATATTGTGAGTAGTTTTGTGAATGTTGGGAGTTGATATAGAACATGGGAAAAGTAGAATAAACAAAGGAAGTGCTGCCCAATTTTTCCTAGAACTAGCGACGCGTTTTTATAGTTAATTAGCTAATGTACTTCACATTCTTTAATGAAGGTGACGACGTGACATCGGAGGTGAACGAGTGACCGATAGCTTAGCTAAACGACAAAGGTATGTGAGGATAGTCCTTTCTTCTAATGGCATGAATCCTATAGCATAAGTTCTTTTCCTCTTCATGAGTTCTTATTTTCCGGAAAGCTAGAAGCCTAAGTCCATAAATGTCTATATAAGATAAGAGATATGATATGATGATGCCATATTGATTTTGATATTATTTATTGCTTACACTCACCTTATGTACTAATTCGTTCAAGGTGAGGCAGAATGTCAATAATTGCTCCATAATGAAATCGGGGGATCATGACCTCACGTCACCCCGATAGAGTATAGTTGATCTTGAGCCTTATGCATGTACTATGATAAGATAAGAATATTATGATAAGCATATTATTACAAGTATTTTATGATGAGCATGTCATGAGCATTTTACACCGTGCATAGTTGGCCGGGCAGTCACCGCCAAGGCGGGCAGCTATACGGATACACCATGACCTTTTGGCATAGGCAGACACCACTAGTGGGCGGTATGAGTTGGTACCCCGGATGCGGGAGGCCTGGACGCGGGCTTCTACTGTTGATGATCACACCGTGCCATCTTGGACGGGCAGTCTGCATATGATGCATATATGTTATGATGATAAGTATGAGTAAGACAGCATGCATTATTCCATTTATGGTTATCGGTCAGATCCATATGCTTTATATTGATATTCTCCTTACATTATTGATGCTTTTCTTCATTGTTTATGCCTCTCATACTCAGTACAATATTCGTACTGACGTCCTTTTCTTTGGACGCTGTGTTCATGCCCACAGGTAGACAGGGAGGAGACATTGCTCCGGATTCTTAGAGCTGCTAGTTGATTGAAAGCCCTCCATTGCTCCGGAGGTGCCTATGACGACCTTTTGTGTACAGTTGTGTATGTCATTTCGTAGAGGCTCGTAGATACTCGATATGGGTTGTATGGTCTCATGGAAGGGTCATTTTTTATGTATGTACATATATATATTATTATTTTGCTAGCCTATAGGGCTCAAGTATATACAATGCTTTTGTTTCCAAATGAAAATGGTTTTCTTATAAATTGAGTATGAAGTGGATAAGTGATTGATAAAGAGGCTAAGGAGTAGTAACACGAGTGGTGCTCAGTTGTTAGTACGGGTACCCGTCGCGGCCCCTAGCCGGGTCGTGACAGATTCGATATTGCTTGATGAGAATTTGACCTATGAGGAGGATCCTACAGCGATTTTTGATAGGCAGGTTCGAAAGTTGAGGTCCAAGGAGATTGCTTCTGTGAAGGTGAAATGGAAGCCTCGTCCTGTTGAGGAGGCCACTTAGGAGAGTGAGTCGGATATGCGTAACCGATATCCTCAGTTGTTCACTGATTTAGGTACTTTTATGTTCCTTTCCCTTTGTCGCTCGAAGATGAGCAACGGTTTAATTGGTATTTGATGTAACAACCCGCTTGGCCGTTATAGTCCTTTCGGCACTTTTGACCTTTCCCCAAGCTTATGATCTCACTTTTGACCCAAGGGGACCATTCACACGCTTCGCAAGGTGTTCGGGGTTGATTTGGTGACTTGTTGGGAAATTGGGCTTTAAGCGAAAAAAAAGTTGACTCAAAGTTGACTTTTGGTAGCGGACCTTTTTCAGAAATCCGTCAATTCTGAGTGGTCCATATGGTCATTTAGAACTTGTGTGCATATCTGGTTCGATTGTCAATGCACTCGGGTGCATTTTGGGACTTGGGTTGGGAAATTGGAATTGAGGTATCGGGGGTTGAGTCGGTCAATGAGACCTCCGTTGGGAATTTCGAGGTCATGAATGCGTTCGTATCGTGTTTTTATCTGTGTATGTGGCTTGTGAGCAGATGGCCTCAAGTATTAGTCGGGATTTCGGATTGAGATTGTGATTATTTTGGGGAAAATCTGGTGCTGGTGCTCGCTATAGTGGCACCCTTACCGCTAGAGCGATTAGATGGGCCGCCACAGCGGCTAAGTGAATTTGAGGGCTGACCATCACGGCAGTCTCAGTGATCGTCGAGTAGCGGTCCCGCTACCACAGAAGCTGTATCGGGCTGGTTATTTTATTAACTGTGTATTAAAAGCCCAGAGTCCCTCATTCTTTATTATTTCGACTTTAGAGTTCTTGGGAGCTTTTCAATGATATTCTTGGGGGAAATTCTTGGTGGTAAGTTCTTCTAATTTCTTTACTATTCCATTTTCCTTGATCACTTTAGAATTTCTTTATCTTGATAGTTCATTAAGGGATTGAAGATTAAAAAAGGGTTCCATGAGTTCTTCTTTCTAAGCTTCTAAATCATGATTTGTTGGTTGTGTTAGCTCTATTAAGCATTGAATTGATGATTAGAATCTTTTATTTCATAATTTCTTCCAAATTAGTGGCTAATTTATGCAATTGGAAGTTAGAGTTTATACTCAAATTTGGGGGTTTTGCCTAGAATTTGAAATTGAGTAAATTGTTGATTCTTCTAGCTTAATATTGATGGGAATTGCTCATTTAGAGCTTTGATTTCATGTTGGGACCTTTAGATTCCTAATTTCACCTTTCTAGTTCATATATAAACCCTATTCCATAGGTTGGGGATTTGGGTCTTGACTAGAAGTAGGGTTTGTTTGATGTTCTTTTTGATTCAAATGTGCCTAGACTTTATTTATCTCAAGGATCAAAGGAAAGGGTAGTCTAAGGAGTGATTATTGGTGATATTGTTGTTTGGCCTTTCAGGTAGGTTACGGTTTACCCTATGGTGAGACTTCATTTAGCGAAGCATATATTTAGACGATATTGTTGGAGAAAGCATGTAAACCTTCGAGTATGAATTTGGGTTGGATATTGTCTTAGTTTGGGTTGGGCCTTGTTATGTGATTGGGGTTAGCCATCCTATTGTGTTGCGACTTATCTTTTTCTATAGTTGTTGCCTTGATGCAACTTGGAGATAGAAGATATTGGAGACGATTGATATATCTTGACCATGATATTGTAGTACCTTACTTGTTGGTGTTTGATACGAGGATAGTGTTCTATTATGGCTTATTGTGTAGCCTTTTCATGATATTATTGGTATGCCCATGCATGGTACTTGTGGTATTGATTTGATTATTGACATTGAACTTATATACTGCACTCATTCTCGTCCTTCATGATATATTATCGATACATTGATGATACTTGATGAAATACTATTATGAGCTGGGCTCAATTGGATGAGAGTGACGTGAGGATCGATGTTCGATGGTTTTCCCGAAATCGAGGATGTGGGTAGCGATTTCCAAGGTCGTTGCCAGAATCGTTAGGTAGCGGTTACCGAGGTTATTGCCGGAACTGTGAGGTACATGGACTTTGCAGATCCCCCATGGTTTGCGCTACCGAGATGTGATGTTCCATCATCGGAGTACATGTGTACGGTGTATATGCATTGCATTCACATTTCATACATTATTGCATTGCATTGTACTATGGCTTCTATTGTGATATTCTTGTGATATACTTGTGATATACTTGTGATATACGGATTTGAACTGAGTATTTTGAGACTTGACACATTTGGGTTTAGATGCTAAACATAGGTGATGACGTGTACTTGGATTCTAGCTCTTGTTTGACTTATACCTTGTTGATTTACCTATTTATCTTACTTCATTGCCTTGATATGTGTTAGCTAAGCTTAGTCGACCTATGATACGTACCAGTATTTGTTGTTTGTACTTACCTGCACTTGCTGCATTCTTCTATGAATGCAGAGTTCTAGGTAGGATCGACCTCTATTTCTCGTGGCTGATAGTGGTTCGAGAGCTTGCTGTTAGACTCTTACAGGGTGAGCACTGGGATATCCGCCGCCTTGAAGATTCTTCTTTTATTTTATGTCTTACTTGATATTCGGAGATATATTCAGACTATTGATGTATTATTGATATTTCCAGACTCATAGATTCTAGTTAGTTGCTCTTGTATCACTAGACAGATTTCTAGGGTGGTTTTGATGTATTTCCGCATATTCTATCTATTATTATGTTAGACTTACGTATTTCTATCTCTTCCGCTTATTTATTTATTATTGCTTGTTTTTGAGATTGTTGGGATAAAGGTTCGCCTAACGAGGTGGGAAAGGTAGGTGCTCGCACGACTTAGCTAAATTGGGTCGTGACACAAATATTTAAAATCTGCCGGTTACCGCTTTTGCGGATGTCCCAAGATGCCTAACACCTTTCTCGGGAAATCCTTAGAACCCTTACCCTTTCTTTGGTATTTAAAGGTTTCTTTTCCGTAAATAAATCTTTTTTCTAAAATGGTTTCCTAATTCTATAAAAATAGGTGGCGACTCTGTTTTCACACAAAGTGCCAAGTTATTGGTACGCTTTTATATGCAAGTGTAAAAGCGGATCGTAACAATGCTAAGTTAAGAAGACTTACCCAATGGTTTCTCTTTGAAATCTCCTATATTCTCCTTCAAAAACGTTCTCAAATCTTAAAGGTTTAGAATGGGAAGTCTAAAGAAGAATGACTCTAAAAACACATTCTGTTCAGCGATTTCTCGCACCTGTGCGCTAACGCTTCCGCTAAAGACACCTTGCCAATGCGGAAGCTCAACAAATATTTCGGGTCCCGCAGCGGCGGAACCTCGCTCGCAGCTGTGGGATCGCTCCTGTGGGAAAACCTTTGCAGAAGCGGAACCGGGCCAAGTCACCGAAGAATCGCACCTGTGGGCCCCCCTCTCATTGGGGCGATTTCACAGGGGCGGAACACCCTTCACCGGTGCGAATACACCAACACCAGCAAAATCTGGTTTTTGACTCTCACACCCCGAAATCCCGAGAGTCTCCTCGAACCTCCCCGATACAAATAAAATATGCAGACACATGTAAAAATGTGCTACGAACTCGCTCGCCCACTCAGAATTCCCAAAAGAGGTCTCGTTGACCAAGTCAACCCCGAACGGTCAAAAACCAACCTTCCAACCAAATGACCAAAATTCCCTTAAGACCCTCGGGAACTGAACCAAATACACAGCCAGCCTATATTCGACGTCCTGGAGCTAATGGAACGGACGAAATTCCCAAAATTACACAATTTCCCCCGATGTTTACTTTAGTCAACCCAACACTTATGAAATGCAAAAACTCTCATTTTCTCACTCAAATAACATACGATTATCTCGGGAATTGCGTCACCCATCGCCACAAGTCAAATATACTCTAACAAAGCTACGGAGAAGGTCAAAAGTGCTAAAACGATCAAAAGTGCTAAAATGACCTAACGGGTCATTACAGTTTTATTGGACTGATATGTAACGTGTTAGAGTATTCTACTTCAGCGGGGCCATTCTCGTGATTGCCCCTATCTTAGGGTGATCTTTAATTTTTGTCCCTCAAATCGCTGGTCTTTAATTTTGCCTTTCGGGACTTTAAGTAATAAAAAAGTGCTCAAAAATAGCCCTAACATTCTGGGTTGGAACCCCAGCAGAGCAAAAAAAAAACAAAAAAAAACAATTTCGCAAAGTAAGGTTTTCATAGAAACTATACCTATTCGGGCAAAATTATGCCTAAAGGCATAGTTCTATAGTATGTCTTTTCCGGCATAGTTTTATCGTATAACTTAACCTCTACAGAACTATGCCGGACAAGGCATAGTTTCTATGAAAACCTTGCCTATTGCGAAATTATTATTTTTTTACTTTGTTGGGTTCGAACCCAGAATCTCTGATTTCATAAACCAGCGAATAAAGATACTTTTGCCCACAAATTTTCATCAAATGAGAAGTAGGGTAAAAAATTAAAGACCGGCAATTTGAGGGGCAAAAATTAAATACCAGTCCTATGAAGGGAAATCCGCGCAATTTTTACACTTCAGTAGGCTCCCCCTTTTCGGCACTATAATTAAAATAAGTTTGGCTCAAAACATTTTATCACCTTAAATTCCACTCTTAGTATTTCAAGAAACTACACAACTATTAATGATTCATTTTTAAGAAATAAAATTGGGTAATTTAGGTATACACCCTTATGATTCCTGCATTAAATGTTAATCTCCCTCCGTCTCAATTTATGTGGCACCTTTCGAAGTTCGAGATTCAAACGAGTTCTTTAATCATGATTTTTTCATGTCTTTAAAATATTTTGAATTATTAATTATTGTGACTTATCATATGTTTTCGGTAGTTTTCAAATATGTATACTCAAAAAGCTGAAAGATTCTTTGTCCGAAGGCACAATCAAAATTAATATATTTGATTCTCGAAATCTAAAATGTGCCACATAAATTCAAAATAAAGTATTTAATAGATGTGCAGACCCCTAAACGTGAGAGGAAGTAACGTGAGAGGAAGTAATAGTTCTGGACCAAAAAACAAAAGGAAGTAATAGTTCGTTATTGGCTTATTCATATATCTTTGCTTAAGGCTCAGTCTTTACAAAGTTAGCGTATAAACTAGGATATCTTAACTTACATACAACATCTCGTGTCACCGCCATATACCCCACAACGTATAGCCTTAGTAGAACGGCGTTGTTGCTACATTATGAAAATAGCTCGTACTCTACTACACTTATCTTCTCTCCAACAAAATTTATGGGCATTTGCTTGTCAATGTGCAGTATATCTCATAAGTTGATTTCTAATATCTGCCCGTTCAAAATAAAATTCCTTATTAACCACTTTTTGATAACATTGTATACGGTAAAAATCGGATATATGTTAAACCGGTAAGACCGGAGACCTAGGGAAGAAAGGGACAAACACGTGCACGAAGACTCTCTTTCTGAACCGGAGGAGTGCTTGAACCGAAGCAAAGGAAGGGCATCATTTGGTCCGGCTTCTCCATATCCGAGTTGGCCGTGGCCGTTGGTCCTTTTGATCGTGGCCGTTGGTCCGGGTGATCCGTTACACAATTGCCACGCGTCAATATCGTTCTGCCACATTGTACTGCCAATCATACAGGTGTCAGACCATACGACCAACCTTATCCATTTTAGGGTTTTTCTTTATTCTTTAGGGCCTTATGTTGTATGAAGCCCATGAGGCAAAACTATAAATAGGGGTCATTATCTTACTTTTAGGGGTTGGCTTCTGGAACTATATAACATTTGTAATAGCAAATATATACGAATTCTCTCTCTCAATACCAGATTTTGGTCCGGATTTATTTTGTTCATCTTTAGATTTGTGCAATCAAACAATATTCAACATATTAGCATATACGTTTAGCGCAGACCATCAACTACCATCTAGTTTATTCATAGTTAATAACATTCCATTTTCTCTCAATCAAAGAATAGATTAAAGTTCTACCACATATCCTATACCTCACTCATAAATTTAATTGATTATCCAAATTTGGGGTAAACAGTTTGGCGCCCACCGTGGGGCTAGGATAATAGTGGTCTTTGATCTTACTCATCTCTTACCCGTCAGAATCGAAAAAATCTGTTCTTTGTGAAAACGGACCAAATGGCTAATAGTGGACAATCTGGTCACGTCAACAACCTCGAAATCGTGGCCGAAAATGAAGACAGCGGGCCACGGGGATTACCAAACCCCGCTGACCCTAACCCCGTTAATTCAAGGGAGGGCTTCAACCGGAAAAACACCGTGGACCAGGAGAATGCCGCCCAGCCGACCACTGATCCTTTAAATACTCACAATTCAATTACTTTGTCCTGGACACAAGGCCGGAAAGAACCGGATATCCTAAATGATAATATTGACTTACGTTTAATTTTTGAAATGTTGCAGGAACAGAGAGCAGCGATTGCCGAACAAGGAATCGCAATAGCCCAGTTGCAAAACAGAAGAGATAAAATGACCCCGTAGAAGGCGAAGGGTGTTGCTGAACCCAGAAGAGATGAGGCACGGATGGTTGAAAGCAACGTGTCCGGAGCTGGTTCATCCACCGAGGTACTGAGAATGCTCGAAACGTTGGCAAAACGAGTAGACTCGACCGAA
Source organism: Lycium barbarum (assembly GCF_019175385.1). Classification (NCBI taxonomy): domain Eukaryota; kingdom Viridiplantae; phylum Streptophyta; class Magnoliopsida; order Solanales; family Solanaceae; genus Lycium; species Lycium barbarum. The sequence goes on from NC_083346.1 coordinate 97,627,273, forward strand.
AAGAGGGTTGAAACTTATAACTCTCGGGTGGATCAAATCTCAGGTGCTCCGCCTATTTTGAAAGGGCCGGATTTGAAGAGGTACTTACAAAGGCCTTTTCCTCCGAGTGCGGCTCCGAAATTGATCCCGAAGAGGTTCAAAATGCCAAATATCCAGAAATATGATGGCACAACGGACCCTCACGAGCACGTGACCTCATACACCTACGCTATAAAAGGCAACGATAGGGAAAAAGATGAAATCGAATCCGTGTTGCTGAAAAAGTTCGGGGAAACTCTGTCAAAAGGAGCATTAACTTGGTACGACCATCTGCCCGAGCATTCAATCGCTTCTTTTGAAATGCTCACCGATGCGTTCGTAAAAGCACACGCCGGAGCTAAAAAGTTGCAAGCTCGGAAGGCGGATATTTTCCGTATAGACCAAAGTGACGATGAGTTACTGCATGAATTTGTCAAACGATTCCAAAGGGAACGGATGTAGTTCCCCCCGGTTCCGGAGGAATGGGCTGCACAAGCTTTCACAAAGGAGCTCAATGTTCGAAGCTCGACGGCTTCGTTCAAATTAAAGGAAAGCTTGCTGGAATACGAGGCTGTGACATGGGCAGATGTCCATAACTGATACGAGTCGAAGATTCGGGTGGAGGATGACCAACTCGAGCTTCCTCTGGGCCAGTAAACATGAACAATAGTTTTGAGAGACCAAGGAAAAATTACGAACCGGAGGCGAGATCATCGAGGGAAAGGTATCGGCCATATTCTCATTCGGAGAAACCAAGATTCAGGTCAGAGAAATCCAGGGTTGGCCCGAGCCATTTCTCTGGTCGGGGTGATAAACGGGTTGAGCGCCCGTCGAACAGTCGAGGTCTCTCATTCAGAAGTGATGCCGGAAGCTCTGCCGGCAACGAAGATTTGCCGAGGATATCAGAGTACAACTTTAACGTCAACACCTCGGACCTCGTATCGGCTATTCGCCGTATTCCGAATGTAAGATGGCCGAGACCTCTATGGTTGGATCCGGGCCAACGGGACCCGAACATGATGTGTGAATATCATGGAACCCATAGACACAGAACCGAGAATTGTCGCCAGTTAAGAGAGGAGGTAGCCCGGTTACTGAAGAATGACCATCTCCGAGAATTGCTGAGTGCAAGAGCCAAAGGTCACTACAAGGAAAGGGAGACCCATAAAAGGGCCGAGCCAGTAGAACCCCAGCATATAATCAACATGATAATTGGGGGCACCGATACCCCACGATGGCCGGTGATGAAACGAACCAAGGTTTCTGCTGTGCGTGAAAAGCGTGGCTAGGATTATGTACCCGAGGGTTCCATCTCTTTCAGCAATGAGGACGCAGAAGGAATCATTCAACCGCACAATGATGCATTGGTAATCTCTATTCTTATTTTTAAAACTCAAATTAAGCGTATTTTGATTTACCCAAGTAGCTCGGCCAACATCATCCGGTGGAGAGTGGACGAATAGCTAAGGCTACTCGATCAGATTGTACCGGTAGCCTGGGTACTCAGCGGATTCAACATGGCGAGCGAAACCACAAAGGGGGAGATCTCATTGCTGGTAAACGTCGATGGCACTATCCAGCAAACGGTGTTCTACGTAATCGAAGGAGATATAACGTACAATGCATTGCTGGGTAGACCCTGGATACATAGAATGAGGGCCGTGCCGTCGACATTGCATCAGCTGCTAAAATTCCTGACTCCGGAGGGGATAAAAACCATCTGAGGTGAACAACCCGCTGCAAGGGAGATGTTCGCGGTCGAGGAAACGATACCTCAGCCCAAAAAATCGGATCAAAAGGAAGAAGATTCAACCGGGGGAAAGGACACTAAATAGCAATCAAAGCACTCGGGGTTAGATCCGGGGTGTGAAAAGGATGATTTCGGTGTACCCAGATCATTCGTCATGCCATATGACTCGGATGCAACCAAGTCAACAGTAGAGGAGCTGGAGCAGATCATCTTATTTGAATATCTACCGGACAAAAAAGTATACCTAGGCACAGGGTTAACCTTGGAGCTCAGGAGCAAGTTAATTGAATTTCTTCGAGCTAATGTCTATTGCTTTGCATGGTCCCACATAGATATGACAGGTATACCACCGGAAGTAACAACTCACAAGCTCAATTTGGACGGGAGGTTTCCCCCAGTAAAGCAGAAGAGAAAGCCCATGGCAGAAGAAAAACACGCCTTCGTAAAAGACGAGGTAACAAAGCTTTTAAAAATATGCTCTATCCGGGAGGTAAAGTACCCGGACTGGCTAGCTAATGTAGTGGTGGTGCCGAAGAAAGGTAATAAATTTCGAATGTGTGTTGATTACAAGGATCTAAACAAAGCATGCCCGAAGGATTCATTTCCATTGCCTCACATCGATAGAATGATCGATGTGATGGCCGGGCATGAGATGTTAAGTTTTCTCGATGCCTACTCCTGGTATAACTAAATTCGGATGCACCCGGAGGATCAAGAGAAAACATCCTTTTTTACCCGATATGGGAGTTACTGTTATAATGGCATGCCTTTTGGATTAAAAAATGACGGTGCAACTTACCAAAGCCTAGTTAATGGGATGTTCGAGGAACAAATATGGAAAATAATAGAAGTTTATATTGACGACATAGTGGTCAAGTCCCTGGAAACAGAGGACCATTTAAAACATTTGCAGGAAACCTTCGATGTACTCCGCAAGTATAACATGAAGCTCAACTCAGAAAAATATGCCTTCGGTGTCCGGTCTTGCAAATTTTTGGGTTTCATGGTGTCAAACCGGGGGATTGAAATCAACCCGGACAAGATCAAGGCCTTCGAGGATATCGAGGTAGTGAATAACGTCAAAGTGTGCAGAGGCTCACCGGAAGGATAACAGCGTTGAGTCGCTTCATATCGAGGTCCTTCGATAAGAGTCATCGTTTCTTCTCCTTATTGAGGAAGAAGAACGACTTCGTTTGGACACCGGAGTGTCAAAGAGCTTTACAAGAATTAAAGCGATACTTGTCTAGCCCACCGCTGTTGCACACACCAAAAGTGGACGAGCAGCTTTTTCTCTACCTTGCTGTGTCCGAGGTAGCGGTAAGTGACGTTTTGATCCGAGAAGAATCAGGTACGCAATTCCCTATTTATTATGTAAGTAGAACTTTGGGGGATGCGGAGACCCGTTATCCCCACTTGGAAAAATTGGCATTGGCATTGGTAAGTGCTTCTAGAAACCTCAAGCCCTACTTTCAATGCCATCCGATATGTGTAGTGACTACTTACCCCCTAAAAAACATCATGCATAAATTGAAATTATTTTGTTTATGACTGATTATTTCTCCAAATGGGTTAAAGCACAGGCCTTCGAAAAAATTAGAGAAAAGGAGGTCATTGACTTCATATGGGACCACATCATCTGTCGTTTTGGCATCCCTGCTGAGATAACTTGTGATAACGGTCCCCAGTTCGTGGGCGGCAAAGTCAGCGATTTCCCCGAAGGGTTGAAGATCAAGAAAATTGTATCAACTCCATATCACCCGTGTGCGAACGGACAGGCGGAATCCACAAACAAAACAATAATTCAAAATCTGAGGAAAAGACTCGAAGCATCACTAGAGGGAAATATTATCGGAGGTATTGTGGGCTTACAGAACCACATCGAAATCTAGCACGGGGGAAACTCCATTCTCGTTAGTCTATGGGGCCGAAGCCCTTATTCCCGTAGAAGTTGGTGAACCGACTCTCCGGTTCAGCTACACCACCGATGAGTCAAACGAGGAGGCCATGGCCATAAAACTCGACCTCGCGGATGAACTCCGCAAAAACGTGTTGGTCCGTATTGCAGCCCAGAAACAGAGAATGAAAAGGTACTACAATCGGAGAGCCAATGTTCGGCATTTCCAAGTTGGGGACTTGGTGTTTTGGAAAGTTACCTAGAACACCAAGAATCCCAACGAAGGAACACTGGTTCCGAACTGGGAAGGACCGTACAAGATAACCGAGATAACGGGCAAAGGATCGTATAAGTTGGAATCCATGGACGGGCAACGGTTGCGCAATAACTGGAATGTGGCTCATCTGAAAAGATACTACTGCTAAGGTATGGACTCCCCGTGTTTTTCTATTAACCTTTCTTTTTTGCAGGAAGTCAAGTACCGGATAAAGTTAGAATCTAGGTCTGAAAACACGTGTTGCACTCTTTTCCTTAGTACGGTTTTGTCCCAAAATGGGTTTTCCGACAAGGTTTTTAATGAGGCAACAAGTACAACGTGTTAGTCGACGAAAAAAAGGGCAAGCACCCGGAAACTCGGGGTCACACCCTACGAATGGGGACTTAATAGCGCTTACCCATCTTGCAGCTCGGATAAGCGCTAGGGGACTATTATACCCACTTCGAAGTTTACCCCGGTTAGCGAAAATCAGAGGAGCTCACCAAAACAAAACCAGACCTTTTATATTAGGTTTCGATGTAAGGACCAAACGATCAGAATGAATCGTGTCCACTCAGTATTTGCTACGACAAAGCCAAGAACCGGACCTTCAGCATTAGGTTTCGATGAAAGGACCAAACGATCAGAATGAATCGTGTCCATTTAGTATTTGCTACGGCAAAAGCAGAAGGAAAAATTTTCATATCTTGTACAAATACTTGCAATACAAAAATCATTGAAAGTTCGGATAACGATATCTCGGATGTCTTCTTGTTAAAACACTCTACCCTGATGATTATCGCCGTATTTCGGCATTAGTTCATTCATATACACTATTCCGGGCACTACGGTCGAAATTCGACAAAGGCAACAAGGTCATAGTGAACCGAGCCAAAATCGTTAATTCCTCAAACGGGGACTGTTACATCAAAATTTAGCTAAGGCTGAGATTTAGGTGTCCGAAAAATACCGGCCCTAAAAAATAGCCAAAAAATATAGGCCCTAAAAATGCCCATCGTGATTCGGAGACGTCTGAATTCACAAAGCATAAGATAAGTCCCACGGACAAAAATTCCATAAAATTCCCGGAGAAAATGTACCGGATGAAGAGAAAAGTCAATATTCAGGCACAGTCAGAAATAATGACTCCTTAAAACAGACCGAAAATTCGGGCGGAAGTCATAACAAACATTCAAACAAAGTAAAGAATCAAGAAAAATGCATGTTCTATTTATACAAAAGATTTTACATCGGAGTCTCCTACAAAGGCAAAAAATAAATGGTTAAGTACAGGCCCTAATCTATCCGGTATGGCTAGATCCAGAGTGTTCGGACACTGTCCGCTCGGAGTCGTCGGATTCAGCCCCGAGTGTTACACCTTGGAAAAATCCCCCGTATATGTACAGGAAACAGGCTAGCAGAGGACATAGAATATGCGATGTTTTGAAGAGTAAGAAAGAGTATTAGATGACCCTCAACGAGATTTTAAAGGCATGTAATGTAAGGAAAGAAAATTTTTAAGGAAAGCAAAGCCATATATTGTGTATTGGATAAGGATTTCGAGCAACAAGTTTCTGATGGCATAATGATGTCTTAGAGAAGAGTAAGAATGCCCCTAAGATTGATATTGAGATGTTAAACAAGTTCCAAGAAGGTTCCATAAGGATCGGAGATCAAACGAGGCGACGAGAACGAAAATGGAATCACTGGGCATTATACGGCCCAACCTACGGACCGTATAAATTGTACCAGCCGTATGTTGGACTGTATAATTGGCCAAGAAGGCCACCAGCTACTGGACCAAACATACGGCCACACATACGGTTCGTATAAATAGTACGGACTGTATGTTTGGTATGTATAATATGGTTGGGCAGATTTAAGTTTAAGTATAAGGACCCCTTTTTCATTTCATTTTTCATTCCACTCTCACTCTACACTTCAAGAAACATCTAGAACCCTCCCTACTCTTCAACTACAAGATAAATCAAAGGGGAACTAAGATCAACAACACATAATCCATGAATCAAAGTGTATGAAACCCAAGTAAAGTTCATCTTCCTCAAAGAAAACCAAAAGAGAGGAGATAGGGTTTTGGTGCTAGAGGAGAAAATCCACTCAAGAATTGTTCAACCATCATCCAAGGTAAGTTTCATGACCATTTCATGTTGTTTAAGGTATTGGAAGGTTAAGATACCCGAATTGTAGAGAAGCATAGCAAATGGGTCATAAATGAGTGAATAGTGTCATGAGTGAATGGTAGTTGAATTGAATCATGAATGTTAGTGTGTTGTGAGTATGAATACATTATAAATGACATGTAGACCATGAGATAAGTGTGATACATGAGAAAATACGATAGCGAACCCAAAACCATAAATGTGGGAAAAATGAAGAGAAATAGTGGATCATGGTCATTGTATATGAATGATGATTGTTGATGGCTATATTGTAATTGTTGTTGTGAGTGTTGAGAGTTGAGAGTTGATATGGAATATGGGAAAAGTAGTATAAAGAAAGGAAGTGCTTCCGAATTGTCTCTAGAAGTAGTAGTGAGTTCTTATAGTTGATTAACTAACGTTAGTACGAATCCTTTTTTGAAGGTAGAGACGTGACATTGAAGGAAAATAAGCGAACGCTAGACTGCTTAAACGAGAAAGGTATGTGAGGCTTAACTCTTCTTTTAAAAGGCATGAATCCTTCAAGTTTTCCATAATCCTTCTATAAGATGAAGCTTATGAGTCCTTCTACATATCGAATCACCTATAAGCATGATAATAATGACAATGAGCAAGAGTATAGAGATTCAAGAAATTGTGGCACGATGTTCTTACAATGCTAATGATGTTATTATTGTTAACACTCTCCTTATGCTTTATTTCCTTTAAGGCGAGGCATGATACTCATAAAATGTCCATAATACAATCGGGGGTTCACGACCTTACGTCACCCCGACATAGTGTGGTTGCCTTAAGGCCTAATGTATGCTCTTAATGCTAATGATGCTATGGCATGAGATGTGTAATTGTGATGCATTATGATTGATTTTGTGATGATATGATTCCACCGCGCCTATATGGCCGGGCATGTCACCGCTAATGCGGGATGCTATGTTTACACCGAGCCTAGAGGGCCGGGCATAATCACCACTAGTGGGCGGCATATGAGGGTTACCCGGACGCGGGTAACGATTCGGATTACGATGTGAGGATGTATGTGATGACGTATATGGCGTATATGATGATGTATGTGATGATGTATGGGATGTGATAGCATGTATACTATGATTATGTAAAATGCGATATATGTAGAGAGTATGTTGTCCATAATATACATTCAGGTTATATCCTTCTCTCATGATTCCTGATCCCTCTATTATGTTTGTTTACTTCATTCCTGCCTTACATACTCAGTACAATATTCGTACTGACGTCCGTTTTCTTTGGACGCTGTGTTCATGCCCACAGGTAGACAGGGAGGAGATCTTGCTCCAGATTCTTAGTGGCTGTTAGCTGACTGAAAGCACCCCATTGTCCTGGAGGTGCCTATGATGATTCTTTTGTGTACAATTGTAGATGTCATCTCATAGAGGCTCGTAGATACTCAATGTGGGTCATGTGGTTTCACGGCGTGGTCATTCTGTAAGTATATACATATATATTATTTTGCTAGCCTAAGGGCTCTTGTGTATAAAAACATTATGTTTCTAAAGGAAAACGGGTTTTCTTATAAATCGAGCATGAATCTGATAAATGATTGTTAAATAAGCCTAAGGAGTACTAGTACGAGCGGTGCTCGGCGGTTATCCCCGGGTACCCGTCACGACCCCTAGCCGGGTCGTGACACCGAGGGCACCCTTAGCCTCTTCCTCGACTCTTTTAGCCTCGAGTATCAGGGTCGAAAGATCCGCAAAGCCATGCTCGGCTTGCTCAAGAGTGATCCTCCGGGACTTTCACTTTTCATACTCAGCAGCAATAGTAGTATGAGCCTCGGCGGCTTCCACGCTCTTTAGAGCTTCTTCCAAATCGGCCTCGGCCTGGGCTACCTTTGCCACCAGAACATCCCGAGCCTCTTCGAGGACACTTTGCATTTGAATGTACGACTCGAGGTCGGCCTTGAGGGTGTCATTAGCATCGACTGTCTCCTTGAGCTCGGTTTTTCGATCATCACATATCTGGGCCCTCTTCTCCGCCTTCTTCTCAAACACCCTCATACGTTCTTTGTACCGGGCACTCTCATATTCGAGCAGCCGATTCGTCTCGGCCATGCTCGTAGCATCGGACTTGGCAGAGTCCAGCTCCTCCCGGAGTTGAGAAATGGTGGTTTCGCGTTCACCAAGCCTTGAGGAAAGACGGGTGTTATCTCGGCTAAGGCCAATCTTGTCCGCTTCGAGACGCCGGTTATACTCGACCATCTCGGCCAGCTCACCCTTTAATTGATGATTTTCGGCCTTTGTTGCATCAAGCTCGGGTTAGAGGTTGGGAAGAGTGACTGCCCGGTTTAACTCGTCCTCCTTCACCCGCAGAAGGTGCAGTTATTTCTCCGTTTTTCAGCCTTGAGCATCCAGTTGACCCTTGAGATCGTCCACCTCTTGCTGGGCACAGACAAAGGCTTCGTTAATGAGCACCACACTCTGCAAAGAGGCAAGTTAAACACTTGAATAAACGAGATTAAAATTCTCAATGAAATCATGCAAGGATGGCTAATAAACTTACTCGATTGCCCGCATGCATACCCTCGTTAATGAGGCACTGCCAAGGGACTCCGTTCATCTTTAGTTTGTCTGAGTCCGAGACAAGGGGCCTCAGGTAGCTTGCCATACCCACTGGACGAGAAAGAAAGCTGCAATCCTCGGGAACGGTGATCACAGCCGATCTCATCCTCCTCGGTTCCACACTTGGGGCCAGAAAGGTGTGCACCAATCTATCCCTAGCACCGGACTCGGTGGTCCGACTAGCCGCCCTCGTGGCTCGAGGGATCGCGAGATGTCCGAAACCAGCAGCTTCGCCGGTAGCAGGAGGAGTGTCCGCGAACATTTCATCAAATTCATCCGGTCTTGAGGCCGGAGTTGGAGAACTCAGAGGGACCTCAGCCGCTTCGGCAAAGGCAGGGAACTCCGAAGTTACGTCAGTCTCGTAGTGGGGCAGCGAATCAACATCCGTGGGGACTTCGGTCTCGGGGACCGGCTCAGTCCTTTGACCGGCTCCGGTAGCAGGTGCCTCCCCAGATCTTCTTGTCCTTTGTAGAGGGGTTTCTTCGGAAGAAGCATCACCTGAAATATCAACGAATTCAATCGACCTTAAAGGAGCTGGGTAATGAATTTCTTCCCCACCTGTGCGTAATGCCGGAACCGAAGGTCCTTCCCCGGCTGAAGGAAATGGTGAAACGGTGATACCCTCCTCCGGAATGGGAGCCACGGAAAGGGCCACACTGATCCTCCGAACGAGGAGCTCGGGCTTAGCTTCATCCCTTAAAGTCCTAACGACGCTCCTCGCCCTTTTCTTCGGTTTCTGCCCTTTGTCCGAGGGCCTTTTTCTCTTGGCGGCGGCAGCAAGGATACGAGATGCACCCGCTGAATCGAACTCGGGTGCCGACGTTGCGGGTTTAGCTGCTGACTCAGGCCTTGGATCCACCGAGCCCTTAGGTAAACCTGAAAATCGAAGATGTTATAGAAGGGTAGAAGATGCAATGAATACGGATAGAAGCAAAGTATTACCGTAGTTCTTGGAGACCCATCGGCCACATGATAGGTGTCCCCACGTCCGATCGTCGTGGGAATGTTGGCTGAGGAGAGCAGTAACCCATTCGTTGAGATCCCGGACGACCGGAGGAATCCAACCCACGGCTAACATAAATAAGGAAAGTAGTGAGAAGGTGGAAGAACTGAAGTTCGACAAAACATACAAAAGCAATCATTAAAAGAGTTCAGACTTACGATTATTATTCCACCTTTCCGGAAAAGGCATGTAGTTGTCCGGAATAATGTCCGATGTCCGCACCCGGACATATCGCTCCAACCAACCCCGGTCTCTATCTTCATCCATTTTTGAAAAAAATGGATTCCGGCTACGCTTTGCGAGTTTTATTACACCACCCCGGAACAACCTCGGGGAGTATAACCGTATTAAGTGGGCCAGCGCGAATTCCTTCCCTGTATTATTGGCCAACAGCCGGAGGCAGGCCACGGCCCTCCAAACAATCGGACCAATCTGTGCCAAGGTTATGTTATAAGTCCGACACATGTCTAAGATAACCGGATCGACCGGGGGGTCGAGCTTGAGGGTGAAAGGATAAGTATAAACATATAAGAAGCCCTCCCTATGGTCGGTGACTGATTCGTCTGGCCCGGGGGCAAAAACTTGGACTGAGCGGTTGTCCCATCCACAATCAGCCCGCACTAAGTCGAGTTTATCCTCGGTAATGGATGAGGGATATCATCTCACATCAAACCCTCTATCGGATACTGGAGAAGGTTTTTCAACGTCAAAATCTTTGTTGAAATTAGGTTTGGCCGGTACGATGTCCAAAGCAGAAGGCTCGAAGGCGATTTTTGCCTTAGGCGGTGAAGTTGGCTCGGTTCCTTGAGAAGAAACCGAGGGAACATCATGGGAAGTGGTTTCGGTGTTGGCAGACATTTGAAAATATGGAAAAGAGAGATTGGGTGAATTCGAAAAGGAAGTTAAGAACAGAAGTGAGGGGAACAGTCAGAATTCAAAAATGGTCAAGAACAAGTGGAAGAAGCAACAACAGACTCAACAAAAATGGTTAGATGAAGGAGTTGGCAAAGCTATTTCCGTTCGCGTAATGTCAGTAATGAATGAACGAGAAATTTGGAATGAAAGGTGATTAGAAGAAACGAAATGAAGAGGTGAAACGAGGGACTGAAGATGATGAAATAGAATGCATCGTAAAATGAAAAAGTGAAGTGGAAGAAGGCGTTATATAGATACGGGATGGAGGCGGTTGCAGATCCCAGCCAACTGGAGAGCGCCACGTGACCCACAATTAATAAGAGGTGACTTGAAACGACGTGCGTTACGGCGGTTGTCAGAGCTGACCGCCCGGGACGAGACACGTGGCTGATGACAGACGGGACGTGACGCAACTGTTCCCGCCAAAATGAAAAGTTAAGAACGAGCATTCAGAACCGCCGGTTTTTTATTCGTCCACTTTCCGTTACTCCGATAAAACTACGGTCCGGGAAGTGTGGGGACTATCTATATACGGTAAAAATCGGATATATGTTAAACCGGTAAGACCGGAGACCAAGGGAAGAAAGGGACAAACACGTGCACGAAGACTCTCTTTCTGCACCGGAGGAGTGCTTGAACCGAAGCAAAGGAAGGGCATCATTTCGTCCGGCTTCTCCATAGCTGAGTTGGTCGTGGCCGTTGGTCCGTTTGATCGTGGCCGTTGGTCCGGGTGATCCGTTACACAATTGTCGCGCGTCAATACCGTTCTGCCACATTGTACTGCCAATCGTACGGGTGTCAGACCGTACGACCAACCTTATCCATTTTAGGGTTTTTCTTTATTCTTTAGGGCCTTATGTTGTATGAAGCCCATGAGGCAAAACTATAAATAGGGGTCATTATCTTACTTTTAGGGGTTGGCTTCTGGAACTATATAACATTTGTAATAGCAAATATATACGAATTCTCTCTCTCAATACCAGATTTTGGTCCGGATTTATTGTGTTCATCTTTAGATTTGTGTAATCAAACAACATTCAACATATTAGCATATACGTTTAGCGCAGACCATCAACTACCATCTAGTTTATTCATAGTTAATTACATTCCATTTTCTCTCAATCAAAGAATAGATTAAAGTTCTACCACATATCCTATACCTCACTCATAAATTTAATTGATTATCCAAATTTGGGGTAAACAAACATCCCCAATTTTGACTCCATATGCACATTTGGTTGCTTGTGTTACCCACGGTTAAAATCTTATACCAAAACTAAGCTTGACCTAGATGTACAGCTTGTGTCAATCTTAGCTTCTCTGTAAAGTATCATTGCCATCAATGCTCTGATCCCATTAATTCAAAAATATATCTTTTCAGAGATTGTAAATTTTTGAAAATATATTTCCTCTTCAAACTATATTCTCAAACCTCTGCTCTCTGCCCCCATACACTATCTTGGCATGATTTACTCTCTTCTACATCTTCATCCATTAATTTTTCCCCTATTATTGATACTACACCTTTGCCAACGTCACCTCCTCCGCGCATCACTCGACCAACCAACCAACCTTCTACCACTGACTTGGAAGCACGTACAATGCGTCCTGTGTGTCTGGAAGCTCCAGTATCACCAATCACATAACTAGTAAGTCCAACATCTAGCTCTCTTTCCACTTCACCTTCTTCTCAAACAAATGCATCTACTTTGCTTGCCCATAGCATGGTCACCCGCTCGCAAAACAACATTTTTAAACCCAAACAAATATTCAATTGCACAACTTCTTTTTGTCAAAACTCTTCCACCCTCAATTGTGAAACAAGCTTTCAAAGATCCAGCATGAAGCCTCGCTATGCAAGCATATAGTTTGATGCATTGCTCAAAAATAACACGGAAACTTGTACCGTCCAAACCAACTCATAACATTGTAGGTAATAAATTGATTGAACCAATGTATAACTAATGCAAGTATTAGTTATACACTCTATGGTGGTATTATCCTATGTATAACTAATACATAGAAAATTATGGTATTAGCAATACCAAGGTTATACTACATGCATAAGCTTAGGTAAAGACAAAAGTACCCTTTAAATTTTATGCTTGATTAAAATATGCTATTATACTAATGCAAGTTTTGGAACTGCCGTGATGATTGAATTAGAAAGAAATTGTTGTGAAGATGTTGGTGATGGTTTAGTTCTGTTTTAAGTTGGTATTTCATTCCCTTTTCTTTCTTTTATCTTTAAACGCCGTGATATATTTGAGTCTTACCTGCTTATATTTAGTAGTTGATATTACCAATTATCAAAGCTTTCAAATTGTTAGGTATTTGAATGTATCACTGATGTCAGTAACGAACAAGTTTATGCCAAATAGAACTAAAAAATCTGGATCATGGGGAAAAAAGTTTTGGAATACGTCCGCAAAAATGCCAAGGACGGAAAATTCTTTTAGGATTCGTAATTTTTTTGTTAATGCAAGTCTTTTTTAGGATTCATAAGTTTTTTTTTTTTACACATTTAAATTACTTATGTCAAGGACGGGAAGTACATCCGCATCATATGCTTCTTTTAAAAAGATTACCAAACGACCCCTTCGTGTTTTTCTTACTCTAGCACGGTGACATGGTTGGCCTCTTGATCAACTCGACATCAATAATGTGTTTTGTAAGGAAATCTTGATGATGAAGTTTACATGAATCAACCACTAGGCTTTATGAGTCCTGACTTTCCAAATCATGTGTCTCGCCTACGCAAAGCTATCTATGATCTCAAGCAGGCACCTCCTGCCCGATATCAAGAGCTCAGAACATTCCTTGTGGCCTGTGGTTTCAAGCGCTCTCACACCGATAGGGCTGGCAAACGGGCGGGTGGGTTTGTGTGGGGCAGGTGCGGGTTTAATGTTATGCGAGTGCGGGGCGGATTGAAATAATTTTTTTATAATCTACTGCTGGGTGCTGGTTTTTTGTTTTCTTTTATTTATTTTCACTATTTTCCTATTTGTTTCCTCGTATTTATGCACTGCTTCCCTTCAATAATTATTAAGTAGTATTATTTTATGTTTCTCCCGTTAAAGCTCTAATTATTTATTGTATTTGTTTGAATTTTTCCCGTAATAGCTGTTGATATGAACATTTTGCAAATCCAGTTCATTGTCTTTTTGTTTGATCATTTTCTATGAGTACATTCCAGAAGCTTTGCGAATTCATTGGTTAATGACACTGTCAAGATTCAAGGGACATAATTTTTTATATATCATGCTTCAGTTCCACAGAAATAAATTCAAAGTTTAAATGATTGTCTTGTGATAAAGAGTCTACAGTACTTCTACTTAGAAGGAAAGTTTTACTTATGCAAATCCAAAATATATATATGAATTTCATATTCTAGTATCAAAATCAGTTAAAACAGAAAAATGTTTTAAAATTTATGCGGGCGGATTTATTCGGTGGGGGCAGGCCGAGTTGAAAAACAACGTTATGTTATGGGGAGCGGGACGGGGTGGGTTGCAATCTTCGCGGATTTGTGTAGGTTTGCCCCGCAACTGCACCGAGTGCCACCTCTCTACACACCGATTAATTTCTTTTATTTTTCGATCTATGGGTAATATCATCTTTCTTCTAGTATAGGTGGATGTCACTGGCAGCAGCATTCAAGCTATTCATCGGATAAAAGCTGCACTTTCCAGCTGCTTCTCTCTCAAAGATCTTGATCCCCTGCATTTCTTTCTTCCCATTGACATTGTACCATGTGCTGCTGGATTCATTCTTTCACAATCAAAACATTTCTGAACTACTACATGAGCACTCCAGGCAATACAGTAAAGGTGTGTTACTGATAGAAACTAAGAGTCCAACAAAAAAACAGATAAGGGACGAGGTTCCTTAGCTGTACCCTCAAGCAAAAACAGAAAGTAAACGAGACACGATATTTACGTGGAAAACTCCTTGGTCAAGGGATTAAAAACCACGACCTACACCAGTAGGATTTCCAACTTCACTAACTGAGCAACGTTTTCAGATTACAAGCCTTTTGCAACCTAGGAATTAGCCCACTAATCCCACCTCTTACAATAACTCTATTGCAAGAAAACGCCTTTCACTAACTCTTGCCAAGAACCAATTAATTCAACTAACTCTAGTTGAACCTTAACTCACCATAACTAACTATAGTCAGGCGTTTACTCAAAAAGCTTGAAAAAACAAATACCTACAGAACCCTTCTTAAAAGAAGTGTAGGTTTACAATATTAAGACCAAGAAGACAAAGACTAAACAACCTAGGACTTAAGACATCTTCAGTCTTGGGATCTAGTTCTTGAACTTATTTTGTCTTGATCTTGAAAGCTCCGAGAAAACAGTGCGACTGCTTTTTTCAACAATGAGGATAATATGATTTGAAGTGCTAGGTTAAAAAAATGCCAACATGTTGTTTATATACGGAACCAATGAGAGCATGTGATATAGATAGGGACGTTACAATGATCCTTGTCTTTTAGCCAATATGCAGCTACTGTTCCGCTGTGGCTCTGCCAGCTGGAACAGTGCCACAGCTTTACAGCTGTCACATTCGTACAGTGCCTAGGCGACCTGATCAAGGACCTGGTCCTTGGTGTATATGTCGATCATGAAAACTATGAAAATTCATGACTAATCAATTTCCCCCTTTTTGATGATGACAAACTCGTAAGTGATGTTCCCTCTAAGAACCAGGTTCCCCCTGTAGATTTGACGTCAACAACATGTAGCATATAACATTCTCATTTTCATTCAGAGAACCAGGTTCCCCTTGCGAATTTTGCCTTCAACAACATGCTAACATTTTCCATCTTACCACACCCGTGCAACATTACTTAAGGATAAACATTTGTTAGAAAAACTCTACACTTCTTCCCCCTTTTGGCATCATTGAAAAGAGACATTAGTTGGCACAAGCTTTAAGAAGTTCAGAAACATTAACTCAAGCCACTTGGGCAACTCAGCATAAGTACCAACAGAAACAACAAAGCAACATTAAGGAAAACATATGCAGAAATCAAAGAAACTGCCATTCAGAACAATATTTTAGTATAGAAACATAGTAATCAATTCAACACAAACATACTAAATTACTTGTCAAATTGCCAAGATCACCAATATAGAAAACAACAAAGAAAAACTAAGGACAGGTTTTAAGAATTGGGCTGAAGAGGAAAAAAGGTCAGGGTTGAAAGCTTTGAACATCATGTCCAGTCTAGCATCTGAAGCTTTGTTATTGGCCAAGATTTGCTCCTGGAGCTCTGCAACTTTATGCGTGAGACTAGAGTTCTCTACTCTTAACTTTGCAATTTCTTCCGCTATATCACCCCTAGAACCAGGTCCCTCCACCTTTAGTCTGGTGATTTCAGCCTTCAGCAAGGTGTTGTTAACCTGCAACCTCTCAACATCAGCCATGATTTTCTCATTTGCCTCAATCAGACTCGAGATAGTGGATGTGGTTCCTGCCCCTCCCTTCTTTGGAACAAATTCACACTCCTCCAGTGTGGATATAGAGAACATTTGCTTCTTGTTCCCTTTGGAGGCTTTTCCAGTAGGTACTTTGAAGTGCTCAAACACTTTTGTAAGGAAAAAACTATAGGGAAGACCATGCTTACCATCCTTGAAACCCACCACTTTTATCATGTGTTGCACCATTATGCCAGGCAAACTGATCAAGTGGCCACCATCCAGAATTTCCATAAGGATTAGGTCCGTCTTGGAAGCAATACACCTTTTCTCTGCCCCGAGAGAGCATGACCTTGTTCATAAACTCAAAGAGCAACTGATACTGAGACTTCATTTGTTTCTTACAGATAGTCTCAGTGATCACTTGCTCTCCCCTTTTGACTATATGAAGCTTGAAGTCCGCAGTGGCCTTGTCTCCTTCCTCCAATCTACTTACTCCATTAGTTGGAACACTAAGAATTATTCCTAACTACTCTTCATCGAGGTTGAACTCTACTGTACCAACTTTGCAAACCAATGAGTGATCATCAGTGTACCTAAGGTTCGCAAAGAAGTCAGCTACTTCTTTTTCATAGGCCATTGCAGGACCTTCCATCAAGTGCTCCCATTTTTTAGATTTGAGCACTTCTATTAAATCCTCTAATGCTTTGTGCCTAACAATCTCTGGGCCAAACACCCTACCCAGCAAAACTATCTGCCCTTTTAGATTGTTTTGTCTTTCCTCCTCCAGTTGTTGTTTGGTTCTCACATCCTCCTCCTTCTGCTTTCCTTTCTTTGAGGAACCAGGTCCCTCTGTGCTAACTCTTCTTCTTTTGGAGGAACCTGCCTCCTAACTAACAGTGTTGTTTCTCTTCTTGGGGGATTTTGACACCTTCTTCCCCTTTTTCACTGCTCTTCCTTTTCACCCTCTTCATCATCTTCACTATCACCTCCTCTATCACTATTACTTACACCTCCTTTCTCTACAGCTTTCTTCTCAACAGCCATGGATTTCACTCTTCCTTTGGAATTTTTTTGACCAAGTGGCTTGCTTCTCCTCTTCTTTTCTATCAGACATAGCAATTACCTTTTCCTCTTCATCTCTTAACTTAGTTAAATTTGTCGAATTTACTTACCTCGGCCATTTACCAGTAGTCTTTTCTTTGTCAACATGTAAGGCAGAGTCTAGTCTTGCCTGCGACTTTTGCCTAATGGTAGGAGGTCTCTTTCTTTGTTTATGAGCAGGCTTTCTATCTACAAAATATTTCTCCTGCTTTTCCCCTTTTTCAACTTCTTAGCACTCCCAGACCTCTGCCTATATATAGTTCTCAATATAATATCATCATCAGAGTTTATATCATTACCTTCAAAGTTCACCTTCTCAGAGTGGCTAGAGGAACCAGGTTCCTCCTCTGAAGATACTTTCCTTTCAAATGAAGATTCTTTCTAAGGAACTGCGATTGTAGACACTGGTTTGGAGGCTGATACTACCTCAGAGGGACCGGGTCCCTTTGTTACCACAGTATGTCCTAAACTACACTGTTCCCCCTAAGTTTGAGCACTCACTTCCTCAGTCTCCATCTCCCCACTGTTACCAAGTACAGTATCAACAACATCATCTACTCTATCCTTCACAGTTTCATCACCAGTTACCACACTTTTATCCAAATCACCAAAAGCACCCACATTTTCAAGAGAAGTTGGGTTACCTGAGTTTTGAGCACTTTCTTTAAGTACCACCTTTCAGTTGCACATACAACCTCTATTTCCACTCCTTGACTTGTCACTTCCATACCGTCATCCTTCTCAGCAATTTCCTCAGAAGCCTCAAGATATTAAGAAGTTTTCATAGTATGAGTGCTTCCTTGCCAATAAGGTTTCTCAGATGAGGTCAAAGTAGGCACGGAGTTCTTTGGAATTTGGCTTTTACGAGTTCTAGATGAACCAGCAGCAGGTTTTGGTGATGACATTTTAGGGTTTTGGTCTTTTGGAATGGGGACTGTTGGAGACGACGAACTTGTTTGTCAGTTGGTTGAAGTAGGTTTTTTGGGAGAAAAATGAGAGGGGTTGGCTTCTGAGGCACTAGGGGATGAAGTTTCTTTGTTTGACATGATCGATTTTTGGAGCAAAGAAATGTGAGGAGATATGAACGATGAAGACTTGAATGTTTGAGAGTAAAGTGAGAGAGAATTTTACGGTTTGGGTTTTTAAAAGTGGGTGAAGGAACCGGTTCCCATTGGCAAAATGAAATGTTTCATTTAAGTCAGATCGGTTCTGAAGAGTTGTAATGATTCGACTTTAGGATTTGAAAGGGAGGCGGGAACAATTGATGACATGGCACTCAACAATTTAAAAGTATGTAAGTGCTGAATAGACTACTAAGTTGAGTCAGAGGGACCAAGTCCCTTGACTATTTTTGATAAATCTATGCAATGTCTCCAATGCTTATGTTGTCCTGAGAGTGCCATGTGCGCATACCAGTAACAGTATAAGAGTGAATTAGATGTCTCCAAAAAACACTTTAAGCATTGTACCTTTTTTCTTGACATAGTCAATCATTGAGGGACAATTAGTTGAGCTTGATCAAGCCCAACTCCAAACGATTCCTTTCAAAGTGCTCTCTGCTCAATGCCTTGGTAAAGATATCTGCAATTTGATCTTCTGTGTTATAGAACTTCATGCAAATCAAACCCTTCTCCACATTATCTCTTAGGAAATGATGTCTCACATCAATGTGCTTGGTTCTTTTGTGGTGTAGTGGATTTTTTTTCATATTAAGTGAATCAGTATTGTCACACGTTAGGGGCACACAATCAGTCAAGACACCAAAATCCTCAAGTTGTTGTTTGATCCACAGTAATTGAGCACAGCAAGAGGCAGCAACTACATACTCAGCCTGAGCAGTAGAAAGAGATATAGAGTTCTGTTTCCTTGTACCCCATGAGATCAAGCATGACCCCAGAAAATGTGCCATTCCAGAGGTACTCTTTCTATCCACCAAGTAACTAGCATAATCAGCGTCAGCATAACCAACCAAGTCAAAATTGTCTCCAGAGGGATAGAAGAGGACCAGGTCCTGTGAACCTTTAAGATACCTCAAAATTCTTTTAACAGCTTTCAAATGAGACTCTTTAGGACTTGATTAGAACCTAGCACACAGCCCTACACTGAACACAATATATGGCGTACTAGTAGTTAGGTATAGAAGTGACCCAATGATACCTTTATACATGGTTTCATTTACCGAAGGACCAAGCTCATCCATGTCCAGCATAGTAGCAGTTCCTATAGGGGTATCAATAGGCTTTGCATTTTCCATGTCAAACCTTTTAAGCAGCTCCTTGATGTACTTTTGTTGACTAATCATGGTGTCATTTTGAGATTGTTTGACGTGCAGTCCTAGTAAACTCACCCATCATGCTCATTTCAATTTCACTTCCCATGAGCTTAGAAAACTCCTCACATAGGGAATCAAGAATGGCACCAAAGACAATGTCATCAACATATACTTGCACAATCAGTAGATTCTTCCCTCTTTTCTTTAGAAATAGAGTGTTGTCAATTCTACCTCTTGTAAATCCATTTTCCCGAAGAAACTTTGATAGTCTTTCATACAATGCTCGAGGAGCCTGCTTTAATCCATAGAGAGATTTTTCAAGCTTGAAGACATGCTCAGGATGATCATGACTTTCAAAGCTAGGAGGTTGCTTGAAAAAGACCTCTTCTTTCAAGTATCCATTGAGAAATACACTTTTGACATCCATTTGGAACAATTTGAATTCCATAGAAAATGCAAAAGCAATTAGAGTCCCGATTGCCTCCATTCTTGCCACGAATGAAAAAGTCTCATCATAGTTAATACCCTCTTCTTGATTATACCCTTGAAGTACCAGTCTTGCCTTGTTTCTTGTAGTGTTTCCAAACTCATCAAGCTTATTGTGAAACACCCACCTAGTCCAATCACTGTTCTGCCTGCAGGTTTAGGCACCAGGTGCCACACTTTGTTCCTTCCAAATTGATGAAGGTCTTCTTGCATAGCACTAATCCAATCAGCATCTTTCAATGCCTTCTTGATATTCTTGGGCTCAATTGGAAAAATGAAAGCAGAGTAGGCAAACATGTTTCTGACCTTAGACTTGGTTTGGATGTCAAAATCTAAGGGAATGATTACATTTTCAGGAGGGTGAGATCTTTTGTGCTTCCAATTCGATACTTGAATTTCAGTGCTTGAGAGACCAGGTGTCTCCAAGTTTGATCCATCATTCGCATCTGCAGATCCATGATCTCCATTTTTTTTATCAGCATCGAGAGTACCTGATAGAGCATCAGCTACTGTATCTTCAGCTTCAAGTGGAGTGATGGAGGGACCAGGTACCTTGGCATCATCTGGATATTCTGCTGCATCTTCTTCATTGCTTGCCTCAACTTGATTCATCATTTCAACTTTTCCATTTGTGATTCCAGGACCTCATTAGGAATTGAGAGGTCTCCATCTTCTGCTTGACCACTTTGTGTCACTTTGCTTCCCAACACATCTGTCTCATCAAAGATCACATGCACACTTTCTTCCACAATTTGAGTTCTCTTGTTGAAGACTTTGTATGTCTTGCTGTGAGAAGAGTACCTGAGAAAGATTCCTTCATCCCTTTTAGCATCAAACTTTCCTAAGGCCTCCTTACCATTGTTGAGAATAAAGCATTTGTATCCAAATGCCTTATGGTAAGTTAGCTTGGGTTTCTTTCCATTCAACAACTCATAAGGCGTCTTCTCAAGCAAGGACCTGATCATACACCTATTAATCAAATGACAAGCAATGTTAACAGCCTCTACCCAGAAGCTTTTGGCCACATCACTTGCAATCAGCATTGTTCTTGCCATGTCTTCAAGTGTCCTATTTTTCCTTTCCACAACACCATTTTTCTAAGGTGTTCTAGGAATATAGAAGTTGTGACTAATCCCATTTTTAGCACATAATTCATTAAAGTTGGCATTGTCAAATTCAGTACCATGATCAGATCTTATACTTACAACTTGGTGTCCCCGCCTCACTTGAATCTATGTCACAAAGGCTACAAACACAGGGAATGTTTCATCCCTGGTTCTTAGAAACAGAGTCCAAGTGAATCTTGAAAAGTCATCAACAATCACAAAAATATACTTCTTGCCACCTCTGCTTTGAATCCTCATAGGCCCACAAAGATCCATATAAAGAAGCTCAAGTGGCCTAGAGGTATTTACTTCCTTCTTTGGTTTAAAAGAAGTTCTGACCAGCTTCCATTTTATGCATGCATCACACACCTTGTGATCTTTGAACTTCACATTTGGTAGCCCACGAACCAAGTCCTTTACCACAAGTTTGTTCAGCAAAGTGAAGCTTAAATGTCCTAGGCTCCTGTGCCAATGCTCAGCATTATCATCCACAGCACTGAGACATGTCAAGTCACCATCATTAGATGAGCCAAAATTTGCTACTTAAATGTTCTTGTATCTTTTTGCAATTACTACCACTTCACCAGTCTTAAGATTGGTGATAGTGGACAAGTGAGGCAAGAACTCCACTATGTTTCCTTTGTCGCAGATTTGGGATACACTTAGTAGACTATAACTTAAACCTTTCACATAGTAAACATTTTCAATAGCATGGGCGAGTGTCTTGCTAATTTTGCCAATACTAAGAATATATCCTTTCTTTCCATTACCAAAAGAGACACTCCCACCTTTCAAGGCCTTGAGTGAGAGAAAATTTTCCATCATTCTAGTCGTGTGCTTTGAGCAGCTACTATCCACGAACCATCTTTGACTACTCCCTCTCACTGTAGCCTGTAAACAGAGTCATTTGTTAGACTTAGGAACCCAAGCCAACTTGGGTCCCTTGAAATCATGGAATGGGTGAATAAGAGATCTATTCGCCCATGCAGGTAACACATATTTCATCTTTCGAGGACCAGGTCCCGCATTCTTGGGTTTGTTTTCAACATAAGCTTTGTTTCTATGCACAGACTGAAATTTTGCTTTGCAACAGTCTTTGTAATGACCAGTGCTGCCAAAATAAGTGCAAAACAGATTATCAGTCACAGAAACATACTTGCTATGAGGATTGAACGGGGTATTGGCCTTTTTATAACTAATGTCCTGTCTACCACTATTACCCTTGCACATAGCAGCCACCTTATCAGAGGAACATGTCCAATGAAGAGACTTATCAAACTCAATTTTCACATATCTTAATTCCTCTTGAAGTTGCTTATTTTTATCTAGCTCAGCAGAGAGATCCATTTTAGCCTTTTTGTCATGCCCCAAAACCCACCCTAGACGTGACCGGCATCCGACGTCGTGAACAACATCGGAAGAACCTAAACGACACAATAATAACACTTGAACCCGCCAGGTTCAAAATTCGCCTCCAGCAGTTTATAAAATAAAGGTAAACAAATCATGCATATATGAATTAAATCAGCGGAAGTATTTAGAAATCAATACTTAGTCAAACATAACAACGTGCCAGAGAGTTAATCTATAACTCAACAACTACCCACAAGAATGTATACTATGGAGCTTCTAAGATAAAGGAATAATAGTTTGACTCATCGGGACGCAGCCCAAAAACTAATAATGAATGAACGAATAAATGGGGTGTCCCATGAATGAACGTGTGGGCTCACCAAATCAGCAGCAACAACAAGTCCATCCTAAGTGCCTGAGGTATCAAGAACCTGCTCTTCTCCGTTACCTAACACACCATAAAAAACAACAATGGTATGCCTGAGTACTTTTTACTCAGTGAGTGCCTCAGGGACAATAAGTAATAAGAAAATAAATTATAATAATACATAAAGAAATCAGTTCTGAAAAGATAGTATAAAAACAGTTATTCCCCTTTGAGATTCTTAATATCATTTATTAAGCAGTTTACGAAGCCATTTCAAAATCCCAGTTTCAATTGTGCTTTAAATCAATCAGGCATAAATACCAGTTCCATAATAAACATGGATATCACAATCGCCCATATAGGCCCAACTCAATATCAACAACACTGTACAATACACTAGAATATGGATTCATGGTGGCTACTCTTCCTCCCGAATAGCAAGGCCATTAATACACCCCAGGTAGCGAACCCGGAAGTGGCCACTCTTTCCCCCGAATGGCAAGGCAATTAATACACTAGCATCCATTATGCTTTAAATCTATCATGCAAAATACCACTTCCATAATAAAGATGGATATCACAATCGCCCATATAGACCCAACTCAATATCAACAACACTGCGCAATACACTAGAATATGGATTCACGGTGGCTACTCTTCTTCCCGAATAGCAAGGCCATTAATACACCCCAGGTAGCGAATCTAGAAGTGACCACTCTTCCCCCCGAATGATAAGGCAATTAATACACTAGGATCCATTATGCTTTAAATTGATCAGGCACATATACCAGTTCCATAATAAAGATGGATATCACATTCGCCCATATAGGCCTAACTCAATATCAACAACACTGCGCAATACACCAGAATATGGATTCATGGTGGCTACTTTTCCTCCCGAATAGCAAGGCCATTAATACACCCCAGGTAGCGAACCCGAAAGTGGTCACTCTTCCCCCCGAATGGCAAGGCAATTAATACACTAAGATCCATAGTGCCTACTCTTCCTCCCGAATAGCAAGGCAAACACAACAACAAAGTCCATAGCATAGAAGTTGATTCACAATTTGTCTCAAAATAGTCACACTATCAAAAACATTAAAGTTCATTATGTCATATCGAAAGAATAAGTCATTCCAATCAATGTTTTGAAACGTATAACGTCTTTACAAAAGATTTCCATGTCCCAATTCATCAATGAGAATGTCATTACCAACTCTTAACCATCATTACTAAGCATCTCTCATAGAGAAAAACATTCATAATATCTTATACATATATAGGGTTTGTTACAATCTAGGTTTAATGTGAGTTTGTCCCCTCACACACATTAACCACCATTTAGACATGAATTAGAGTTCAAGAAACATGAAAAGATTACTTTTCCATTCATTCATTAAAGAATCTTGAATAAAATTTATACTTCCAACAATAGTATAAAAAAGTGATTTTCATTCAGAATAAGTTTTCAAAAGAGAGACATACAAATCACCTTTATAGTCAAAAATGATTTTTAAAAGAGACATACAAATTACCTTCATAGTCACAGAGTATGTTCAAAAGAGACATACCTTAATATGTTAAACGAAGTTTAACAATTCGCTTTTCTAATGAAGAACACTCAAAATCCTAGCTTGAATCACTTTAGGAAGAATTATGTTGCAATCCCTATTGTGGGAGGTTGATAGGATAATAACACGTTGTTTTAGGGTTTAGAGAATGAGGGAAATCTGATTTTTCGAGTTAAGGGACGAATTTATATAACTGGGAAATCTGACCCCTAGCTGGCCGAGCGAGCCCCAAAGCCAGGGGTGACCTCGCTATGGCCCTCGCTCGGTGAGGCCTTACCTTGCTTTGAGCCTCGCTCAGCGAGCTCACACTCAAAAAAGGACTTAGTCAAATTTTCTTAAGTTTTCACTTTTGGACCCCCCTACCTCGCTGAGCGAGAGCTATGGCGAGCCCCTTCCTTGCTTTGGGCCTGGCTCAGTGAGCTCTCCGATCCATTTCACACTTAACCAAAATTTTACTGTTTTTGACTACTTTGACATCGCTCAGTAATGTGGTCATAACTTCTCGCACAGAGCTTTTCTTGAGCTCCACAATATACTGTTGGAAAGGTATTTCAATGATATACAACTTTCATTGAGGACGTTTTCCCAAATTCCTAACGGATTTTCATAAAACTGGCTTAGAAGTCAGACCTACTGAAATTTCGACGAGTTTGAGAACTGTTACGAACTTCACTATTTGGGTTGACTCCAAAACGATTGATTATCACCCACAATCACCCCAAATGTATTAATACAGATAAAATATCATCTTATTACTAGTTTTACACTTTCACACCTAACCCGAATTTACGGAGTGTTACATTCCCCCCCCCCCCCCCCCCAAGATCATTCGTCCTCGAATAAGAATCATGGCCTTGAAAATAAAAATTCACTAAACCACCCGTTGTTTCGAACAAACACAACGATTCATCTATGCATAATTTAAAACTCTAGCTCATACCTGCCATAGGGAACAAGTGAGGATATCGCTTCTTCATGTCCTCCTCTGCTTCCCAAGTAGCTTCCTCAGTATCATGGTTTCGCCACAAAACCTTGACCGATGCTACATCCTTTGTTCTCAATCTTCTAGCTTGACGATCTAGAATCTAAACTGGTTCTTTCTCATAAGATAGCCTTTCATTGATTTCAATCTCTTTATGATTCAACACATGGGAAGGATCAGGTTTGTACAACCTCAACATCGAAATGTGAAACACAGGATGCACCATGGCCATATCGGGGGGCAACTTCAACTCGTAAGCCACTGTCCCAATCTTCTTAACAATCTCATAAGGACCAATGAAACGAGGACTAAGCTTCCATTTTTACCAAACCGCATTACTCCCTTCATTGGAGACGCTTTTAAGAACACCTTGTCCCCAACAGAAAACTATAGCTCACGCCGCCTCATATCTGTATAAGACTTCTGTCTACTCTGAGCTGTCTTGAGTCGTTGCACAATAAGATTAACCTTCTCAATTGCTTCATGAACTGAGTCAGGACTCAACATTTCTACTTCAGTTGGTTCAAACCAACCAATTAGAGATCGACAACGCCTTCCATAAAGAGCCTCGTAAGGAGCCATCTGATTACTTTCTTGGTAACTGTTATTGTACGCGAATTCCACTAGAGGTAAATGTTCATCCCAATTTCCTCCAAAATCTATATCTTTCAACGTTTGAATAGTTATCTCTGCTTGCCCGTCAGTTTGAGGATGAAAGGCAGTGCTCAATTTCACACTAGTTCCCAAACCTTCCTGAAAGGATATCAAAAAACGAGCAGTGAATTGCATACCTCTGTCCGATATGATGGATGTCGGAATCCCATGCAATCTAACTATTTCCTTTAGATATAGCTTGGCGTATTACGCCGTGACATACAACGTCTTCACAGAGAGAAAGTGGGCAGACTTTGTGAGTCTACCCACTATCACCCAAATCGAATCAAACTTGGTCTTAGTGTGGGTTAAACCCACAACGAAATCCGTGTTGATCTCCTCCCACTTCCACTGCGGAATCTCAATATTCTGAGTCAGGCCTACAGACCTTTAATGTTTAGCCTTCACCTGTTGAGAGTTCAAATACTTAGCCACAAAGTTAGAAATATCAACCTTCACGCTCTTCCACCAGTAGTGTTGTTTCAAATCCTTATACGTTTTGGTGGATCCTGGATGCACCAAATACTTGGAACTATAAGCTTCCATCATCAATTCTTGTCGCAGGCCATCAACATCAGGAACACACAAGCGTCCTTGCAACCGTAGAACACTATCGCCAGTCCCAACAGTAAATGAAGTGTACTCACCCCTTTCCACTCCCTCTCTTAGCTTTGCCAGAAGCTCATCATTATATTGCTTGGATTTAATCCTTTCCACAATGTCAGACCGTGATGGAGTGATTCCCACTAACTATCCATCTTCAATTTCATCAAGCCTAACCCACGCAAATAAGCTAACGTGCCTATAGAGTTCCTACTCAAAGCATCAGCAACCACATTAGCCTTACCAAGATGATACAGAATATTCAAGTCGTAGTCTTTTAACAACTCCAACCACCTCCGTTGTCTGAGATTCAACTCCCACTGCTTAAAGATATATTTCAAGCTTTTATGGTCAGTATAAACATCACAATGCTTACCATACAAATGATGACGCCAAATTTTCAAGGCAAATACTACGGCAGCCAACTCTAAGTCGTGAGTCGGATAATTCTTCTTTTGCTTCTTCAACTGTCGCGAAGCATAAGCAATCACCTTACCATTCTGCATTAATACACAACCCAAACCAATTCTGGAAGCATCACAATACACCACATATCCACCAGACCCAGAAGGTAAGTCAAAATAGGAGCCGAAGTCAACCTTGTCTTAAGCTCTTGGAAACTCTTTTCACAAGCTTCGGACCACTGAAACGTAGCAGTCTTGTGTGTCAATTTAGCCAATGGAGAGGCTATGGACGAAAAACCTTCCACAAACTTTCTGTAATAATTTGCCAAACCCAACAAACTACGAGTTTCTGTTGCACTAGTTGGTCTAGGCCAATTCTTAACCACTGAGATTTTATGAGGGTCCATTTTAATGCCGTCACCAGTCACCACATGACCCAAGAAAGCCACAGACTCCAACCAGAATTCACACTTAGAGAATTTTGCATAAAGCTCGTTCTCCTCAAGTGTTGTCAAAGTTATCCTCAAATGATTAGCATGATCCTCATGATTCTTAGAGTACACCAAAATGTCATCAATAAACACAATAATGAAGCGGTCTATATACATCTTAAACACACGGTTCATCAAATTCATGAATGCAGCATGCGCATTAGTCAAGCCAAATGACATGACTAGAAACTCAAAGTGCCTATAACGAGTACGGAAAGCAGTTTTCGGGATATCCTCCTCCTTTATCTTCAATTGATGATATCCAGACCTCAGGTCAATCTTCGAAAAGAACTTAGCACCCTGAAGTTGGTCAAACAAATCATGTATCCTAGGCAAAGGATACTTATTCTTAATGGTCACTTTATTAAGCTGACGGTAGTCAACACACATTCTATGGGAACCATCTTTCTTCCTAACAAACAAGACTGGAGCACCCCAAGATGAGGAACTTGGTCGGATGAAACCCTTATCCAACAAGTCCTTCAATTGATCCTTTAATTCCCTTAGCTCCGCTGGAGCCATACGATAAGGTGGAATAGAAATTGGTTGGGTTTCGGGGATAACATCAATTCCAAAATCAGTAACTCTATCAGGAGGAATACCAGGAAGATCTTCGGAAAATACTTTGGGATAATCACTGACTATGAGAACACATGCAAATTTGGGTACTACGGCTTTTGTATCATCGACAGCAACCAAATGGTAAATACACCCCTTAGTAATCATCTTATGAGCCTTAAGATAGGAAATAAATCTACTCCTTGGCTTAGCAATTTCACCCTCCCACCCAATAACAGGCTCCTCAGGAAAGGAGAAACGAACTAACTTATGGCGATAATTCACATTAGCATAACATGCGGACAATCAGTCCGTCCCCATAATTACATCAAAATCCACCAACTCAGGTTCATACAAATCAGCCATGGTCTCACGTCCCTTGATCACCACAACACAATTTCTATACACTCTAGAAGCAATAACAGGGACACCAGAAGGCGTATCAATAGTAAAAGGTTCACACAAAGGTTCGAGTTTCATACCCAAATCAAGAGCAAAATAAGGGGTCAGATAGGATAAATTTGAACCCGGATCAATCAATGAGTAAGCATCATGAGAACAAATGGTAAGGATACATGTAACCATAGCATCAGAAGCCTCAGCTGCCTCTCTACGAGTCAGCCCATAAAGTCGAGTTGTCCCTCCACCAGAAGTATTAGCAACTTCCTTTCCCTTGTCGTTGTTACGAGCATTCTGATTATAATTGTTAGTCTCACGACCCGACTAGGGGTCATGACGGGTACCCGGGGCTAACCACCGAGCACCGCTCATACCATTACCCATCGTACACATCAAACATTCATTCATTAATCTTATACTCAAATCATGGGAAAGTCCACTTTTCACTTCGAAACATAATTACCTTTATATACATAAACCCTTCGGTTATCAAAATAATGTACATACATTAAGCACATCGTGAGACCATACTACCCACACATACGTATCGACGAGCCTCTACTAGAGTACTAGACATATGGACGGGACAGGATCCTGTCATGCCCAAAACATATACATACACAAAATAATAAATCAATGCCACCTCCGGAACAATGGAGTGCCCTCGAGTCAGCTGATAGCTCCTGTGAGTCTGGATTACCTCCCGGTCTACCTGTGGGCATGAACATAGCGTCTAAACAAAAGGACGTCAGTACGAACATTGTACTGAGTATGTAAGGCATCAACAATAATAGTACATCAATGAAATAAGGAAGCATCAAATGAGGAGCAACCTGTAACTGACTATCAATTATAAAAGAAATAATGCATGCTGGCTTACTCCATAATCATCATCATATCATGTATGCATATATGTATAAACTGCCCGACCATATAGGTACGGTGTGATAATCATTAGCCCGCGTCCAGGCCTCCCGCGTCCGGGGTACCATCTCATGCCGCCCATGAGTGGTGCCTACCCATGCCATCTAGACATGGTGTATACGCTACCCGCCTTAGCGCTGTCTGCCCGGCCATATAGGCGCGGTGTAATATCATCATCATGTACTCGTCATAATGCATACATAGAACTCAAAGAAATCTATACTTTATCGGGGTGACATAAGTTCTTGAACCCCCGATTCCATTATGGAGAATTCATAAGAATTCTGCCTCACCTTGAAGGAATTAGCATATAAGGTGAGTGTATACAATAAACAACATCAATGGATCGTAGTTAACATCATTAGCTTTGTGGAAACATCATATCGTGAACTCTAGAATCTTTGGACTTAAGTCCATCATCATCGTGTTCATAATATCTCTTATCTTTAACTCATATGGCTATTCATGAACATAGACTCTTAGTTTTCTGAAATGTAGGAAATTCATGGAAAAGGAGGAAAAATCATGCCATAAGATTCATGCCTTAGAAAGAAAGGACTAGCCTCACATACCTTTTCCTTTAGCTATTCTACTGCTTGATCGTTCTCCTTCAATGCTCTCGTCTTTACCTTCATGGGAGTTCGTATTAATATTAGCTAAACGATTATAAGAACGTGCTTACTAAAGCTAGAGAAAATCGGGCAGCATTTCCTTTGTTTATACAACTTTCCTCATATCACATATCAACTCGCAAACATCCATAACAACATTCACAATATTATAAGCAACAATCATCATTCATCTACATTATCCACATTTCACAATTTCACTTCAATTCCTCCATAATCATGGTCATAGTTCACTATTTCATTTTCTCACATATAATGCTTATCCCATATTCTAAATGTCACTTATAGCATACTTACAATCACAACATATCAATATTCATGATTCACTCCAAACTACTACTAAAAATCTCATTATTCCTATCTTTGTGACCCATTTTCTATCTCTTTCCATAATCTAAGTCTTTCAACCTCTCATTACCTTAAACAACATGAAAAGATCATAAAACTTACCTTAGATAGTGTGGGAATAAGCCTTAAGTGGAAATACTCTTCTTGCACCAAAACCCTAGTTCACTTCCATTGGAATTTCTTGGCTTAGATGAACTTCAATGAGTTTCTTACACTTGATTTTGTTGGTTTGATGAAGTTGATCATAGATTTCTCTTGGGTTCTTGTAGATGAAGAGTAGAGAGGGTTATAGAGGATTCTTGAAGTGTGAAGTGAGGAAATGAAATAAATGAAATGAGGTTGGTCCCTCATATTTAATTTAGAAACTGTCCGGACCAGATTCTACGGACCAACATACGGTCCGTATAAATTATACTGGTCGTATGTCTGGCCGTAGATTTGGTCCAGTGAAGGCTCCATTCTGGGCACAACATACGGCCTAACATACGGCCAGTATGTTTTATACGGCCAGTATGTTGGGCCGTATAAAGCCCAGCTTTCCGAAGTTCGTTCTCGTCGACTCGTTTGACCTCCAATCCTTATGGAACCTTCTTGACACTTGTTTAAAACCTCATTACAAATCTAAGGGACATTATAACTCTTCTCCAAAACATCATTAATCCATCATTAATTCGATACTCGTAAATCTTGCCCGACACACAACATATCCCTTTCTTTCCTTGAGAACTTTCTTCCCTTACCTTAAATGTTTTTGAAATCTCGATTAGGATCATCAAATGCTATTTCTTACTTATCAAAATATCGTTTACGTCGTGCCTTTCATTATTCTATTCACCGTGCGTTAACGGGAAATTTCCGAGGTGTAACATTCTTCCCCTCTTTTGGCACATTCGTCCTCGAATGTTAAGCACTCGGGAATTCTACGAAAATTTCGCCATAGTTTCCCCTGTAATATGGCACTACCATCCTGTCACAACAGCCCACAATAACATTACCTCACAGGGCCATAACACAATAGCAATATAAGTTGGCCACACACGACCCATATGCATAAAATGAGAACATGCATACCTCATAATCTCGATGTTGCATTTTGGCTCTCTTCCGGGGGATGAAACAAGTGTGGGTATTTGGATTTCATACTCTCTTCTACTTCCCAAGTCATTTCTTCTCGGTTGTTAATTTTCCATAAGACTTTAACTGAGGCTACTTCCTTATTTTGAAGTCTTCGTACCTGCCTGTCTAATATGGCAATGGGCACTTCTTCATAGACTAGCTTTTCTGTCACTTGAACATCATCTATTGGAACAATCCTCGTAGGATCTCCAACACACTTCCGGAGCACTGAGACATGGAAAACTGGATGGACTGATTCATGTTCTGGAGGCAAGTCCAATTCATAAGCTACTTGACCCACCTTGCAGATCATCTTATAGGGTCCAATATATCGAGGACTCAATTTCCCTTTCTTGCCAAATCTCATCACAACTTTCATTGGCGACACCTTCAAAAATTCCCAATTATCAACTTGAAATACTAAGTCTCGTCAGCGGTTGTCCACATAAGATTTTTGGCGACTTTGGGTTATCCATAATCGATCTCGGATCACCTTGACTTTTTCTACTGCTTGTTGAATCAACTCCGGGCCTATTAGCTGTACTTCTCATATTTCAAACCATCCAATTGGTAATCTACACTTCCTTCCATATAAAGCTTCATACGGAGCCATTTGGATACTGGAATGGTAGCTATTGTTGTATGCAAACTCAATTAGAGGTAAGTGGTCATCCCAACTACCACCAAAATCTAGAACACATGCTCTTAGCATATCCTGCAAGGTCTGAATAGTACGTTCGTCCTGCCCATCAGTTTGCGGATGAAACGCCGTGCTAAGCTTTACTTGAGTACCCAAACCTTCTTGGAAGGATTTCCAGAACTTAGCTGTAAATTGCGCTCCTCTATCTGTGATAATGGATATCGAAATACCATGGAGTCGCACAATCTCCTTGAGATACAACCTTGCATAATCTTCTGCTGAGTATGTGGTTCTGATTGGAAGAAAATGAGCTGCTTTCGTGAGTCTGTCCACGATCACCCATATGGAATCATACTTGCCTCGGGAACGGTGTAACCCCACAATAAAATCCATGTTGATCACTTCCCATTTCCAAGTAGGGATTTCCATTACCTGCAATAATCCTTCTTGCTTTTAATGTTCGATTTTCAGTTTCTGACAGTTTGGGCATTGAGCTACAAATTCTGCTATTTCTTTCTTCATGCCATCCCACCAATATATCAACTTGAGATCATCATGATACATCTTTGTCGCTCCTGGATGAATAGAATATCGAGAATAATGAGCTTCTTCTAGAATTCGACGACGTAATTCTGCAACATTCGGAACACATAGCCTGCCTCGGTATGTAAGTATTCCATCTATAGAAGTTTCAAATGGGGACTTCTCTTTTTCATGAAATGTGTCTCTATAATGGCTCAATTGAGGATCTTCGTATTGACGCTCTTTCACTTCCATATTTAGAGACGAAACTGTGGGATTATTAATATCAATTCCTGCACTGCCTGAATCAAGTAGACGTACTCCAAGATTAGCTAGTTGGTGGAGCTCATGAATCAATTCTTTCTTCTCCGATGGAACTTCACATAGGCTGCCCATTGATCGGCGGCTAAGCTCATCAGCTGCTACATTTGCCTTTCCAGAGTGGTATAAAATACTCACATCATAATCTTTCAATAATTCTAACCACCGCCTCTGCCGCAGATTTAACTCATTCTGTTTGAAAATGTATTGAAGACTCTTGTGGTCTGTATAGATATCAACATGCACACCATACAAGTAATTTCTCCACATCCTTAGTGCACGAATAACTGCAGCCAATTCGAGATCGTGACTTGGGTAGTTCTTTTCATGTTTCCGCAGCTGCCTAGAAGCATAAGCGATGACTTTACTGTGATGCATTAACACACATCCTAACCCAACACTAGAAACATCACAATATACAACATAACCATCTGGCCCTTGTGGGAGTGTCAAGACTGGTCCTGAGGTTAATCTGTCTTTCAACTCTTGGAAGCCGCGTTCAGAAGCATCATTCCACTGAAATTTAGCTGAATTTTGGGTTAGCTTCGTCAATGGGGCTAAATTAGAGGAAAATCCTTCTATGAACCTTCTATAGTAACCTGCCAATCCCAGAAAACTACGGACTTCTGTGGGCGTTGTAGGCCTTGGTCAAGTCTTCACAACTTTAATTTTCTGAGTATCAACTCGAATGCCATCATCTGAAATAACATTACCTAAGAATGTCACAGAATTCAGCCAAAACTCGCAATTTGAAAATTTTGCATACAATTCTCGAGTTCGAAGAATTCCAAGAACAATACGTAAATGGTTTGCATGTTCTGATTCTGTGCAAGAATATACCAGAATATCGTTAATGAATACTATTACAAATAAATCCAAGAGAGGCCTTAATACATTATTCATCAGATTCATGAACACTGCCGGAGCATTAGTTAACCCAAATGACATCACCCCAAATTCATAATGGCCATATCTCGTTCTGAAAGCTGTTTTGGGAATATCTTCTTCTCTAACTCTCACTTGATGATAACCTGACCTCAAGTATATTTTGGAAAACCACTTGACACCCTGTAATTGATCAAATAAATCATCAATTCTCGGAAGAGGATATTTGTTCTTTATCGTCACCTTATTCAACTGCCTATAATCGATACACATTCATAGGGAGCCATCTTTCTTTCTTACAAATAGGATAGGTACTCCCCACGGTGATGAACTGGGTCTAATAAACCCCTTCTCAAGCAAATCTTACAACTGTGCCTTTAGCTCTTTCAATTCTGCCGGAGCCATTCGGTAAGGAGGAATAGAAATAGGCTTGGTATATCCGGAAACACATCAATAGCGAAATCAATCTCTCTTTCCGGAGGAAGGCCTGGAAGTTTATCTGGAAATACATTCGGAAATTCATTCACCATCGGAACGGATTGGAAAGTTGGCGACTTTGCTTCGGTGTCATGAACTCGGACTAAGTGATAAATATAGCCCTTAGCTATTATCTTTCTTGCCTTAAGGTAGGAAATAAACCTACCCCTGGGAGATGCTGTGTTACCCTTCCATTCAAGCACGGGCTCTCCCGGAAATTGAA
Source organism: Lycium barbarum (assembly GCF_019175385.1). NCBI lineage: Eukaryota > Viridiplantae > Streptophyta > Magnoliopsida > Solanales > Solanaceae > Lycium > Lycium barbarum. The sequence continues at coordinate 97,661,744 of NC_083346.1, forward strand.
ATCGAACTACTTTCATTCGGCAATCAACATTAGTATAACATGAGGCTAACCAATCCATATGCATAATCACATCAAAATCTAACATTTCCAGCTCAACTAAACCAGCTTTAGTCTGGCGGTCGCATATCACAATTACACAATCTTTGTACAATTGTCTAGCTATCACGGGATCACCAACCGGAGTAGATACCTTAAAAGGTTTAATTTGCTCGGGTTTCACCCCAATACGACTAGAAACATACGGAGTAATATAAGATAGGGTAGAACCCGGATATATCAATGCATATACATCATGGGAAAATACAGATAATATACCTGTAACCACATTTGGGGAGGACTCAAGATTCTGTCATCCGGCTAAATCATACATATGGGGCTGAGTGGCACCTGAAGTATATGCTCCCCCTCTGCCTCTACCTCGACCTACTGGGATCTGGGGAGTCTGCCCTACCGGGCGCACTGAAGAGGAACCAGCTACTGATCCTGTGGGCTGAACCCTAACTCTACCACTCATCAACGGGCAATCTCACATCATGTGCCCAACCTGGCCACAGGCATAGCAAGCATCTGAATATTGGCGACACTGTCCGGAATGTAATCTACCGCACTGGCTGCATCGCGGTACTGGAGGTCTCCTCTGGCTATAAACTCCCCAAAACTGAAAACCTGAAGCTCTCGAACTCTGACCCTGTCCTGAAGGAAAGGAGCGATCAAATCTCCTACCTGCAAATCGTGGAGGCGCACTAGTCGTCGACTGGCCTGAGTGTCTAGAATATGCCTGCCTTGATCCCTCTCTATAATCACTACCTGCCCCCATAGATCTGGCCCTCTTGCTTTTCCCTCTATCAATATCACGATCACCCCTTTGCGGATGTTGTTGTCCTTCTAAATTCTGGGCATGGGCTTGAATGCGGGAAATATCCATCCCATATTGCAACAAAGCTGTCAAGCAGTCCTTGAACAAATGTGGCCCTAATCCACTCACGAATCTGTGCACTCTATCCCCCATGTCGGCCACCATAGTCGGGGCATATCTAGCCAATGAATTAAACTGAAGGCTATACTCCCGGGTACTCATATTTCCTTGTTTAAGGTTTAAGAAGCTATCCGCTCTAGCTTGGTGGACCTCGGGTGGCAAATAGTGGCGGATGAAGGCATCTACAAATTCTTGCCAAACAGGAGGAGGCGCGTTCTCTTTTCTTGATGATATCCAATTATTGTACCATAATACCGCCACATCTCGGAGTCTATAAGATGCCAACTCCACATATTCAGTTTCGGAGGCATGAATAATCTTCAATGTTCTTAACATTTCATCAATAAAACTTTGCAGGTCTTCATTCGGCCTTGACCTGAAAAACTCCGGAAGATTCAAACTCATGAAATCACGGGCTCTAGTACTAACGACCCTGTCATTTGAACCTGAACCCTGCCGCTGCACCTAGGCGGCAACTAACTGCGTCAATAGATGAATAGCCTCGGTCACTTATTGAACTGAAGTAGCCGGTGGAGGAACTGGAGGCATAGGAGTTGGAGCTGATGCCCCTTCCTGTTCTTCTATAATAGGCGGAGTGGGAGAAGTATTAGATCGAGCCTCATTATGTGATTCCCCCTCTTTTACATTCATTGGCGGCTCTCTTTCTACCTGACTTTTCATCGTAGTCTTGCCCTTCTGGGAAGCTGTAGCTTTTCCCTTTGGCGGCATTTCTGAAATCATAGCACACTATTAAGGAGGAGATAATCTTATAACACAGCTCTATCGCACGATCTTTTAACATGAAGAATGGTTATTTTTCCTAAATGCCATGTAGCCTCCTGTCTATTAGTGTGGTACACAACACACCATAAACAAGTCTCTACTAGACACGGCTCGTAGACACTTCCTAGGACTTAACTGCTCTGATACCACTTTTGTCACGACCTGACTAGGGGTCATGACGGGTACCCAGGGCTAACCACCGAGCACCACTCATACCATTATCCATCGTACACATCAAGCGTTCATTTATTAATCTTATACTCAAATCATGGGAAACACCACTTTTCACTTCGAAACATAATTACCTTTATATAGATAAACCCTTCGGCTATCAAAATAATGTACATACAACAAGGACATCGTGAGACCATACTACCTACACATACGTATCGACGAGCCTCTACTAGAGTACTAGATATATGGACGGGACAAGACCCTGTCATGCTCAAAACAATGGCACCTCCGGAATAATGGAGTGCCCTCGAGTCAGCTGATAGCTCCTATGAGTCTGGATCACCTCCCGGTCTACCTGTGGGTATGAACACAGCGTCTAAAGAAAAGTACGCCAGTACAAACATTGTACTGAGTATGTAAGGCATCAACAATAAGAGTACATCAATGAAATAAGGAAGCATCAAATGAGGAGCAACCTGTAACTGACTATCAATTATAAAAGAAATAATGCATGCTGGCTTACTCCATAATCATTATCATATCATGTATGCATATATGTATAAACTGCCCGACAATATAGGTACGGTGTGATAATCATTAGCCCGCTTCCAGGCCTCCCGCGTCTGGGGTACCATCTCATGCCGCCCACTACTGGTGTCTACCCATGCCATCTAGACATGGTGTATACGCTGCCTGCCTTAGCGGTGTCTTCCCGGACATATAGGCGCGGTGTAATATCATCATCATGTACGCGTCATAATGCATGCATTGAACTCTAAGTCAACTATACTTTATCGGGGTGACATAAGGTCGTGAACCCTCGATTCCATTATGGAGCATTGATAAGCATTCTGCCTCACCTTGAAGGAATTAGCATATAAGGTGAGTGTATACAATAAACAACATCAATGGATCGTAGTTAACATCATTAGCTTTGTGGAAACATCATATCATGAACTCTAGAATCTTTGGACTTAAGCTCATCATCATCGTGTTCATAATATCTCTTATGTTTAATTCATATGGCTATTCATGAACATAGACTCTTAGTTTTCCGGAATGTAGGAAATTCATAGAGAAAGAGGGAAAATCATGCCATAAGATTCATGCCTTAGAAAGAAAGGACTAGCCTCACATACCTTTTCCTTTAGCTATTCTACCGCTTGATCGTTCTCCTTGAATGCTCTCATCTTTACCTTCAAGGGAGTTCGTATAAACATTAGCTAAACGATTATAAGAACGTGCTTACTAAAGCTAGAGAAAATTGGGCAGCATTTCCTTTGTTTATACAACTTTCCTCATATCACATATCAACTCGCAAACATCCATAACAACATTCACAATATTATAAGCAACAATCATCATTCATCTACATTATCCACATCTCACAATTTCACTTCAATTCCTCCATAATCATGGTCATAGTTCACTATTTCGTTTTCTCACATATAATGCTTATCCCATATTCTAAATGTCAGTTATAGCATACTTACAATCACAACATATTCATGATTCACTCCAAACTACTACTCAAAATCTCATTATTCCTATCTTTGTGACCCATTTTCTATCTCCTTCCATAATCTAAGTCTTTCAACCTCTCATTACCTTAAACAACATGAAAAGATCATAAAAATTACCTTAGATAGTGTGGGAATAAGCCTTGAGTGGAAATACTCTTCTTGCACCAAAACCCTAGTTCACCTCCATTGGAATTTCTTGGCTTAGATGAACTTCAATGAGTTTCTTACACTTGATTTTGTTGGTTTGATGAAGTTGATCATAGATTTCTCTTGGGTTCTTGTAGATGAAGAGTGGAGAGGGTTATAGAGGATTCTTGAAGTGTGAAGTGAGGAAATGAAATAAATGAAATGAGGTTGGTCCCTCATATTTAATTTAGAAACTATCCCGACCAGATTCTACGGACCAACATACGGTCCGTATAAATTATACTGGCCGTATGTCTGGCCGTAGATTTGGTCCAGTGAAGGCTCCATTCTGGGCACAACATACGGCCTAACATACGGCCAGTATGTTGGGCCGTATAAGGCCCAACTTTCCGAAGTTCGTTCTCGTCGACTCGTTTGACCTCCAATCCTTATGGAACCTTCTTGGCACTTGTTTAACAACTCATTACCAATCTAAGGGACATTATAACTCTTCTCCAAAACATCATTAAGCCATCATTAATTCGATACTCTTAAATCTTTCCCGACACACAACATATCCCTTGCTTTCCTTGACAACTTTCTTCCCTTACCTCAAATGTTTTTGAAATCTCGATTAGGATCATCAAATGCTATTTCTTACTTATCAAATTATCGTTTACGTCGTGCCCTTCGTAGGCTATTCACTGTACGTTAACGGGAAATTTCCGAGGTGTAACAGTTAGCATTACCAGTAGGCTGATTTTTAGCAGATGCAGAAGCAGTTGAATCATTCTTTTGGTTATTCATAGCAGTCATCTAACGTAGCCACTTTCTGCAGTCCCTCTTAAGATGCCCCCTAATACCACAGTGATGACATATACGATCCTCTCATACAGCGGACCGTCTACTACCTTTGGAGAACCTGCTTTGGTTATTATTCTTCTGACCTTGCCTACCAGAAGGTACACTAACATTCGAATATGCGCCAAACTAAGCAGGTGCCGAATACCCTTTACTCTGACCTCCTTTATAATTATTACCACTAAAACCACCTGCCCATCAGGCCTTCTTATTCTGATCTCGATCCACCCTCTCCTCATTCTTCTAACTCTCTTATTATTCAGCAAACCCAACCAGAGAGGAGAAAGTGCAAGTGGAAGACATAGGCACGGCAGTACATGCAGACTTGATACGTGGCACCAAGCCTTTCACAAAACGAGTCAACTTATGCTTTTCAGTTGGAATCATGAATAAAGCATACTTTGTGTCACGACCCAACCCCGTGGGCCATGACTAGTGCCCGAACTGGACACCCGTATACGAACCTGTTACATCTAACCAAACTGAATCTATGGACAATATGGAAGCTTACAAAAGAACTCCAACGGTTCATAACGTCATCATATACGTATATTCAGATACACAGTCTCCTGAGGAGTCACAGCTAATCATATCACAAGAGGATACGCAAGCCGACAAGGCTGCCACTACATATCAATATCACGTCATATGCAAGCCGACAAGGCTGCCATTACAGACAAACATATCCATAGCACATCGTATAGACACAGCTGGACAGGACTTATACACAACCCACACATATGTCTACAGACCTCAGAGTACTAACAGTGAAATATAACGGGACAGGGCCCTGTCGTACCCCTGGATAAACATACACATATATATCATAAGATCTGTTCCAAAAGTCTAAACTCCTGAACAACGGAGCTCTCCAAGACAGCTCAGTAGAAGTCCTATGCCGAAGGGACACCAAACCGACTATCTGTACCTGCGGGCATGAAACGCAGCCCCTCGAAGAAAGGGGGGTTCTGTACGGAATATGTACTGAGTATACAAAGCATGAAATACAGTAAAAAGGATCATAACTGAAATAGGGGGTACGGGAGACAAGGATAACATCCAGAATACCGAAACACTTGCCTTTTGAAACATAAATCATGCATGTCAATATCATATATCGTACCCGGCCCATTATGGGATTCTGTGAATAAAGTCATCATATGCCCTCCTGGCCGCCATAACATATCATCATATCATTATATAAATACATATACCGTACTCGGCCCTATAGTGAGGGACTCGGTGAACAATGCAGTGAAACTGTGCACGATAACATACCCGGCCCGGGACTCGGTGAAAGACATATTGAGGCATGCACGAGCAGAGTAGTGAGCAACCATAAGCAATTTAAAACATTATCAAGACACAAACAGAATAATAAGAAGGGATTTACACCTGAGTATCAATAGCGACAATCACATCAAATATCCCTCGAACGTAATCATAAACAATATCAAAAGAGCCTGAGGAACCATAGACATAAGTCAATATAGAATGAAACAGCTTATAGAAGTCAAGGACATCAGTTATCGTAGTGTTTCTATGTTACACCTTGGGAAATTCCCCGTACATGTATTGTGGTTAGGACAACGAAGGTCATGGCGTATACGACATGTCAATGAGTGAGGAATAGTATTTGATAACCCCAAACGAGATTTCAAAACCATCCGAGATAAGAGAAGGAAGTTGTTAAGGAAGCGAGTCGTATGTTGTATATCAGATAAGAATGACGAGCAACGATTGGGTGAGGGAATAATGGTGTCTTAGAGACATGTAATGACGTCCCTTAGATTGGTATTGAAGTGTTAAACAAGTGCTAAGAAGGTTCCATAATGATCGGGGATCAAACGAGACAACGAGAACGAAAACGGAACCACTGGGCATTATACGGTCTAATCTACGGACCGTATAAATTATACCAGCCGTAGATTTGGCCGTATAATTGGCCAAAGGAGGGACCAGCCACTGGACCAAATGTACGCCCAAACATACGGTCCGTATAAATTGTACGGACTGTATGTTGTTCCGTATAATGTTGGTCGGCCAGCTTTTTAAATCACTTAAGGGATCATTTTTCCATTCCATCTTATTTCATCTTCCACTCTCCAACTCAAGAACTCTCTAGAAAAGTCTCAAAAAACTTCCACCACAAAAATACCAAGGAAATCAATGATCAATAACATAAAATTCATGAATCAAAGTGTATGAAAACTAAGTAGAGTTCATCTTCCTCAAAGAAAATCAAAGGAGGTGAAGAAGGGTTTTAGTGCTAGAGGAGTATTCTCATTCAAGGCTTGCTCAACTAACATCTAAGGTATGTTTCATGACTATACCATGTTGTTCAAGGTATTGCAAGGCTTAGATACTTGAAATATAGAAGAATATAGAAAATGGACCATTACTGAGTGAATAGTGTCACAATTGAATGATAGTAGAATGGAATCATGAATGTTGATGCGTTATGGTTATGAATACGTTGTAAACAATGTTTAGACCATGAAATGAGTATTATATAAGAGAAAACGTGATAACGAGCTATAACCATTAAATGTGGAAAAATGGAAAGAAATGGTGGATTTTACTCAATGTGAATAAATGATGATTGTTGGTCTCTATATCATGGATGTTGTTGTGAATGTTGGGAGTTGACATAGAATACGGGAAAAGTAGTAGAAATAAAGGAAATCCTTCCCAATTTTCCCTAGAAACCACAATGCGTTCTTGTAGTCGATTAACTAACGTTAGCCCAAATTTTCCCGTGAAGGTAGCGACGTGATACTGAAAGGAGAACGAGTGAACGATAGAGAAACTAAGCGACAAAGGTATGTGAGGCTAGTCCTTTCTTTCTAATGGCATGAATCCTATAGCATGAATTCCTTTCCTCTTCATGAATTCCTATATTCCGGAAAGCTAAAGGCCTATATCCATAAGTGCCCATATAAGATAAAGAGATATGATATGATGATGCCATGTTGATAATGATGTTATTTATTGCTCACACTTACCTTATGCACTACTTACTTCAAGGTGAGGCAAAATGTTCATATATGTCCATAATGGAATCGAAGGTTCACGACCTTACGTCACCTCGATAGAGCGCAGTTGTCTAGAGTCTTTATGCATGTATGATGACAAGTATATTTTGATGAGCATATTATTATAAGAATTTTATGATGAGCATGTCATGATTGCATCACACCGGGCCTAGTTGGCCGGGCAGTCACCGCCAAGGCGGGCAGCTATATGGATACACCATGACCTTTTGGCATGGGCAGACACCACTAATGGGCGGCATAAGATGGGACCCCGGACGCGGGAGGCCTGGACGCGGGCTAATGCTATTGATCACACCGCACCTATATGGTCGGGCAGTTTACTTGCACATATACATGTTATGCATACATGAGATGATGATGAGCATGAAGTAAGTCAGCATGCATTACTTCCTATACGATTCACAGGCAGATACAGTTGCTCCATCTTTGATACTTCTCTTATTTCTTTGATGTATTGTTATTGTTTATGCTTCTCATACTCAGTACAACATTCATACTGACGTCCGTTTTCTTTGGACGTTGTGTTCATGCCCACAGGTAGACAGGGAGGTGAACTCGATCCAGATTCTTAGTAGCTGTCAGCTGATAGAGAGCACTCTATCATTCGGAGGTGCTTATGATTACTCTATTGGTATATATGCATATTTTGGGCACGACAGAGTCTTGTTCCGTCTATGTGTACAGTATGTTAGTAGAGGCTCGTAGATACGCAGTGTGGGTTAGATGGTCTCACAAGATGACTATGTTATATTTGTATATGCTATTTTGATAGCCTACGGGGCACATGTATATAAAATCATTTGTGTTTTCAAATGAAAAATTGTTGTCTTATGATTATGAGATTAGGAATGATAAAGAAATGTAAAATGGTTATGACGAGTGAGGAAATGAGCGGTGCTCGGTGGTTAGCCCCGAGTACCCGTCGCGGCCCTAGTCGGGTCATGACAGAAGTGGTATCAGAGCAGTTCGTCCTAGGAAGTGTCTACGAGCCGTGTGTAGTAGAGTCTTGTTTATGGTGTGTTGCGCGCCACACTAATAAACAAGAGGCTATAGGGCATTTAGGAAAATGACCATCCTTCTTCTTATAAGATCGTGCGATAGAGCCATGTCTAAGATTACATTCTCCTAAAAGTGTGTTATGATTTCAGAGAAATACCGCCAAAGGGAAAAGCTACAGCCGCCCAGAAGGGCAAAGCTACGACAAAAAGACGGGCGGAAAGAGAGCCTCTGATGAATGTAGAAGAGGGCGAATCACAAAATGAGGCCCCGCCCAATGTAGAAGAGCCAGGAGGAGCCTCAGTTCCAATTCCTCCCCCAGTTACTTCGGGTCAAAAAGTGACCGAAGCTATTCATCTATTAACGCAATTGGTTGCCGCCAAGGCACAGCGGCAGAGTGCGGGCCCGAGTGATCGTTCAGCCAGTACGAGAGACCGTGATTTTCTGACTCTAAATCCTCCGGAATTTTTCGGGTCGAAGATGGATGAGGACCCATAAGGATTTATCGAAGAGATGTTGAGGACGCTGAAACTTATGCATGCTACTGAGACCGAGTCGGTAGAGTTGGCTTCTTATAGACTCCGCGATGTGGTGGTATTGTGGTATAACAACTGGATAGCGTCGAGATCAGAAAGTGCACCTCCTCCTGTTTGGCAAGAGTTTGTTGATGCTTTCATTCACCACTATTTACCGCCCGAGGTCCGCCGAGCTAGAGCGGACAGGTTTTTGAATCTGAAGCAGGGAAGCATGAGTGCTCGGGAGTATAGTATGCAGTTTAATTCTCTGGCCAGGTATGCCCCGACTGTGGTAACCGACATGGGCGATCGCGTACACAGATTCGTGAGTGGTTTGGGGCCACATTTGTTTAGAGATTGTCTGACGGCCTCTTTGCAAGACGGGATGGATATTTCCCAAATACAGGCCCATGCTCAGAATCTTGAGGAACGACAACAGCTGCAAAGAAGTGATTGTGATAGTGACAAAAGACAAGGTAAGAGGGCTAGATCTATGGGAGCGAGCAGTGAATATAGAAGGGACCGAGACAGATGCACTCTAGACACTCAAGTCAGTCAGCGACTAGTGCGCCTCCCAGATTCTCAGATAGGAGGTTTGATCGTTCTTTTCAGTCAGGACAGGGCCAGAGTTCGAGGGCCTTAGATTCTCAGTTCAGGGGACATTTTAGTCAGCGGAGACCGCCAGTACCGCCGCGATGCAGCCAGTGCGGTAGATTGCATTCCGAGCAGTGCCGTTAGGGTTCAGATGCATGTTATGCCTGTGGGCAAATTGGCCATATGATGAGAGATTGTCCTTCGGCGAGAGGTAGAGTTAGGACTCAGCCTACAGGATCAGCAACTGGGTCTTCTTCAGTATGCCCGACAGTAGAGACTTCTCAAACTACAACAGGTAGAGGCAGAGGTAGAGGGGGAGCATCTACTTCAGGTGTTCTTCAGCCCCGCGTATATGCTTTAGCTGGGCGAGAGGATCTTGAGTCTTCCCCAGATGATGTCACAGGTACATTGACTATATTTTCCCATGATGTATATGCTTTGATTGATCCAGGTTCTACTTTCTCTTATGTCACTCCGTATATTGCTGATTGTATTGGGGTGAAATCCGAGCCAATTAAACCTTTTGAGGTATTCATTGTGATATGTGATCGCCAGACTAAAGCTGACTTGATTGAGCTTGAAATGATAGATTTCGATGTAATTATGGGTATGGATTGGTTGGCCTAATGTTATGCTAATGTTGATTGCCGGACGAAGGTGGTTCGATTTTAATTTCCGGGAGAGCCCGTGCTTGAATGGAAGGGTAATACGGCGTCTCCAAAGGGTAGGTTTATTTCCTACCTTAAGGCGAGAAAACTGATAGCTAAAGGTTATATTTATCATCTAGTTCAGGTTCATGACACAGAAGCAAGGGTGCCAACTTTCCAGTCTGTTTCGGTAGTAAATGAGTTCCCAGATGTATTTTCAGATGAACTTCCAGGTCTTCCTCCGAAAAGAGAAATTGACTTTGCTATTGAAGTGTTACCTGACACTGAGCCTATTTCTATTCCTCCGTATCGAATGGCTCCGGCAGAATTGAAAGAGCTGAAGGCACAGTTGAAGGACTTGCTTGAAAAGGGGTTTATAAGGCCTAGTTCATCGCCGTGGGGAGCACCGGTCTTGTTCGTAAGAAAGAAGGACGGATCTCTACGGATGTGCATCGATTACAGACAGCTGAATAAGGTAACAATAAATAACAAGTATCCCCTCCCCAGAATTGACGATTTGTTTGATCAATTACAGGGCGCTAGGTGGTTTTCCAAGATAGATTTGAGATCTGGTTATCATCAAGTGAGAATTAGAGAAGGAGATATTCCTAAAACAGCCTTCAGAACAAGGTATGGCCACTATGAGTTCCGAGTGATGTCGTTTGGGTTGACAAATGCCCCGGCGGTGTTCATAAATTTAATGAATAATGCGTTCAGGCCATTCTTGGATCTCTTCGTGATAGTATTTATCGATGATATTCTGGTGTATTCTCGCACAGAATCAGAACATGCAGATCATTTAAGAATTGTTCTTGGCATTCTTCGAGCTCAGAAATTATATGCAAAATTTTCAAAGTGCGAGTTCTGGCTAAATTCTGTGGCATTTCTAGGTCATGTTATTTCAGATGATGGCATCCGAGTCGACACTCAAAAAATAGAAGCTGTGAAGACTTGGCCAAGACCTACAACGCCTACGGAAGTTCGTAGTTTCTTGGGTTTGGCGGGATATTATAGAAGATTTGTATAGGGCTTCTCGTCTATTTCAACTCCATTAATGAAGCTAACCCAGAAGTCGGCGAAATTTCAGTGGAATGATGCTTGCGAGCGTAGTTTTCAAGAGTTGAAGGACAGATTGACTTCAGCTCCAGTGTTAACACTTCCCGAAGGGCCGGATGGCTATGTCGTGTATTGTGATGCCTCCGGTGTGGGACTAGGATGTGTATTAATGCAGCATGGGAAAGTTATTGTATACACTTCAAGATAGTTGCGGAAACATGAGAAGAATTATCCAACTCATGATCTTGAATTGGCCGCGGTTATTCATGCCTTGAAGATATGGAGACATTATCTGTATGGTGTGCACGTCGATATTTATACAGATCACAAGAGTCTCCATCATATTTTCAAACAGAAGGAGTTAAATCTCGGCAGAGGCAATGGTTAGAACTACTGAAGGATTACGATGTGAATATTCTATATCATCCTGGAAAAGTGAATGTGGTAGCCGATGCGCTTAGCCGTCGATCAATGGGTAGTTTGTGTGAAGTTCCTTTAGAAAGGCAAGAAATGGTTTGTGAGCACCATCGATTAGCAAATCTCGGAGTACGCGCAATTGATTCGGGTAGTACAAGTATTAGCATTAATGACCCCACAGTGTCATCTTTGAGTATAGAAGTGAAGGAACAACAATATGAAGATTCTCAGTTAAGCCATTACCGAGACCTATCTCGTGAAAAATAGAAGTCTCTATTTGAAGTTTCCATAGATGGGATCCTTAGATATCAGGGCAGGATATGTGTGCCGGATGTAGCAGAATTACGCCAACGGATTCTAGAGGAAGCACACTATTCTCGGTACTCTATTCATCAAGGTGCCACCAAGATGTATCATGATCTCAAATTGCTATATTGGTGGGAGGGCATGAAACGAGACATAGCAAGATTTGTAGCACAGTGCCCAAATTGCCAACAAGTGAAAGCTGAACATCAGAAGTCAGGGGGCTTATTACAGGCAATGGAGATTCCTACATGGAAATGGGAAGAAATTAATATGGATTTCATTGTAGTATTACCTCGCTCCCGAGGCAAATACGATTCTATATGGGTGATCGTGGATAGATTAACCAAAGCAGCTCACTTTCTTCCAGTCAGGACCACGTATTCAGCGGAAGATTATGCTAGGTTGTACTTGAAAGAAATTGTGCGACTTCACAGAATTCCATTAGCCATTATTACAGACAGAGGGGCACAGTTTACAGCCAAGTTTTGGAAGTCCTTCCAGGAAGGTCTAGGTACCCAAGTCAAGCTCAGTACGGCGTTTCATCCACAGATTGATGGACAAGCCGAACGTACTATTCAGACCTTGGAGGATATGCTACGAGCGTGTGTGTTGGATTTTGGCGGTAGTTGGGATGAGCATTTACCCCTTATAGAATTCGCATACAACAATAGCTACCATTCCGGTATTCAAATGGCTCCATATGAAGCTTTGTATGGAAGGAAATGTAGATCTCCAATTGGATGGATTGAGACCGGAGAGACACAATTAATAGGCCCCGACTTAATTCAACAAGCAGTCGAAAAAGTCAAGGTAATACGAGATCGATTATTGACAGCCCAAAGTCGCCAGAAGTCTTATGCGGACAACCACCGACGAGACTTGGAATTCCAAGCCAATGATTGGGTATTCTTGAAAGTATCGCCAATGAAAGGGGTAATGAGGTTTGGCAAAAAGGGGAAATTGAGCCCAAGATATATCGGACCTTATAAAATTATCCGTAAGGTAGGTCGTGTAGCATACGAACTGGACTTGCCTTCAGAGCTTGAGTCCGCACATCCAGTTGTTCATGTTTCGATGCTCCGCAAGTGCATTGGAGACCCAACAAGAATTGTTCCGGTTGATGATGTCCAAGTGACAGAGAAATTGACATATGAAGAAGTACCGGTTGCCATTTTAGATAGACAGGTGCGAAGACTTCAAAATAAAAAGGTTTCTTCAGTCAAAGTCTTGTGGCGAAACAATAATCGGGAAGAAATGACTTGGGAAGCGGAGGAGAATATGCAAGCCAAATATCCGTATTTATTCCAACCCCCGTAGGAGACTCAAGATGAAACGTCGACGAGATGAGGTACGTATGCTTTATTTTTATGCTTTTGGTTGTGTGTGGCCATAAATGTGTTGATATTATGATGTAGCCCTGTGAGGTGATGATATTATGGGTTGTTGTGACAGGTTGGTAGTGTCCAATTACAGGGGAAACTCTAGCGAAATTTTCGTAGGACCCCGAGTGTTTAACATTCGAGGACGAATGTTCCAAAAGGGGGGAAGAATGTTACACCTTGGGAAATTCCCCGTACATGTACTGTGGATAGGACAACGAAGGTCATGGCGTATACGACATGTTGATGAGTGAGGAATAGTATTTGATAACCCCAAACGAGATACAAAACCATCCGAGATAAGGGAAGGAAGTTGTTAAGGAAGCGAGTCGCATGTTGTATATCGGATAAGAATGACGAGCAACGATTGGGTGAGGGCATAATGGTGTCTTAGAGACATGAAATGACGTCCCTTAGATTGGCATTGAAGTGTTGAACAAGTGCTAAGAAGGTTCCATAAGGATCGGGGATCAAACGAGACAATGAGAACGAAAACGGAAACACTGGGCATTATACGGTCCAATCTACGGACCGTATAAATTATACCAGCCATAGATTTGGCCGTATAATTGGCCATAGGAGGGACCAGCCATTGGACCAAATGTACGCCCAAACATACGGTCCGTATAAATAGTATGGACCGTATGTTGGTCCGTATAATGTTGGTATGCCAGCTTTTTAAATCACTTAAGGGATCATTTTTCCATTCCATCTTATTTCATCTTCCACTCTCCAACTCAAGAACTCTCTAGAAAAGTCTCAAAACACTTCCACCACAAAAATACCACGGAAATCAATGAGCAATAACATCAAATTCATGAATCAATGTGTATTAAAACTAAGTAGAGTTCGTCTTCCTCAAAGAAAATCAAAGGAGGTGAAGAAGGGTTTTAGCGCTAGAGGAGTATTCTCATTCAAGGCTTGCTCATCCAACATCTAAGGTATGTTTCATGACTATACCATGTTGTTCAAGGTATTGGAAGGCTTAGATACTTGAAATATAGAAGAATATAGAAAATGGACCATTACTGAGTGAATAGTGTCACAATTGAATGATAGTAGAATGGAATCATGATTGCTGATGCGTTATGGTTATGAATATGTTGTAAACGATGTTTAGACCATGAAATGAGTATTATATAAGAGAAAACGCGATAACGAGCTATAACCATTAAATGTGGAAAATGGAGAGAAATGGTGGATTTTACTCAATGTGAATAAATGATGATTGTTGGTCTGTATATCATGGATGTTGTTGTGAATGTTGGGAGTTGACATAGAATACGGGAAAAGTAGTAGAAATAAAGGAAATGCTGCCCAATTTTCCCTAGAAATCACAATGCGTTCTTGTGGTCGATTAACTGACGTTAGCCTAAATTTTCACGTGAAGGTAGCGACGTGATACTGAAAGTAGAATGAGTGAACGATAGCGAAACTAAGCGACAAAGGTATGTGAGGCTAGTCCTTTCTTTCTAATGGCATGAATCCTATAGCATGAATTCCTTTCCTCTTCATGAATTCCTATATTCCGGAAAGCTAAAGGCCTATATCCATAAATGCCCATATAAGATAAAGAGATATGATATGATGATGCCATGTTGATAATGATGTTATTTTATTGCTCACACTCACCTTATGCACTACTTCCTTCAAGGTGAGGCAGAATGTTCATATATGTCCATAATGGAATCGAGGGTTCACGACCTTACGTCACCTCGATAGAGCGCATTTGTCTAGAGTCTTTATGCATGTATGATGACAAGTATATTTTGATGAGCATATTATTATAAGCATTCTATGATGAGCATGTCATGATTGCATCACACCGGGCCTAGTTGGCCGGGCAGTCACCGCCAAGGCGGGCAGCTATATGGATACACCATGACCTTTCGGCATGGGCAGACACCACTAGTGGGCGGCATGAGATGGTACCCCGGACACGGGAGGCCTGGACGCGGGCTAATGTTATTGATTATCACACCGCACCTATATGGTCGGGAAGTTTACTTTCACATATACATGTTATGCATACATGAGATGATGATGAGCATGAAGTAAGTCAGCATGCATTACTTCCTATATGATTCACAGCCAGATACAGTTGCTCCATCTTTGATACTTCTCTATTTCTTTGATGTATTGTTATTGTTTATGCCTCTCATACTCAGTACAAAATTCGTACTAACGTCCGTTTTCTTTGGACGCTGTGTTCATGCCCACAGGTAGACAGGGAGGTGAGCTCGATCCAGATTCTTAGTAGCTGTCAGCTGATAGAGAGCACTCCATCGTTCGGAGGTGCTTATGATTACTCTTTTGGTATATATGCATATTTTGGGCACGGCGGAGTCTTGTTCCTCTATGTATACAGTATGTCAGTAGAGGCTCGTAGATACGCAGTGTGGGTTAGATGGTCTCACAAGATGACTACGTTATATTTGTATATGTTATTTTGATAGCCTAAGGGGCACATGTATATAAAATCATTTGTGTTTTCAAATAAAAAATGGTTGTCTTATGATTATGAGATTACGAATGATAAAGAAATGTAAAATGGTTATGACGAGTGAGGAAACGAGCGGTGCTCGGTGGTTAGCCCCGAGTACCCGTCGCAGCCCTAGTCGGGTCGTGACATTCTAGGAATAGGAACTTATATATATGGACTATTATCCAACGTATAGGAAACTGAATAGGGATGCCCAATCGCTTAAGAGTTCTAACATCAAGTAGTGAATAAGAATCATGAATCACACTCAAGACTTATGAATAGGATTACCCCAAAGCTCATATCATTCATCACTTAAATCTAAGACATGCCAAAAGAAAGAAGGGACAGCTTTACATACCTGTTAGCGACTATTCGTAAATCCGTTCGCCTCGTCGCTCTTTTAGCCTATTTAATACAAGAGTAACGTTATCGTTAGTAACTATACTTTCTAGTTCGCAAATCCGTAGGCCGTCACTTATAGAACTCATTCTTTAAATTATACTTCTCATTTAGGGTTGTTCACTATTCAAGGACTTAACGGAAATCGGGCAGCATTTCCCCTATATATTCGCCTCACCCGAATTTCCAATTATCCTCCTGTCAACACAGAAATACCAACAACAACGATATACACATAAAATTCTCACAACTCAGCCCATAACAATTCTAAATCCATTTCAACCCACGATTTCACATAATAACAATTTCATGTATTTTCTTACTTCTGATTTCGTCCAATTAAATTATAATAACTCCATTA
The DNA here is from genome assembly GCF_019175385.1 of Lycium barbarum. Taxonomy (NCBI): domain Eukaryota; kingdom Viridiplantae; phylum Streptophyta; class Magnoliopsida; order Solanales; family Solanaceae; genus Lycium; species Lycium barbarum. The sequence goes on from NC_083346.1 coordinate 97,678,398, forward strand.
CAACACTATTAACACAATTACACCATAAAACAAGAAAATCTTACCTTAATTTTCTCGGAGGAATTTCTACTCTTAATTGCTCCAATTTCGCAATTTCTTCTTCCTCGATTCAATATCCAATGTTGCTATCACCTCCTTGAACTTGTAAATCACCTTGGGATTAAATCAAAGCAATTTTTTTTAAAACAGCCATGGCTGGCCGTGAACAGTAGCATCCATGGCTGCTCCTCTTTCTTTTTTTTCTTAAGCAATTTTTTTTTTTTGAATGAATTTTAGTTGTCAACTTTGTGACAATCCATGCCTTATATATGGTTGTCCCCTAAGGGACACGTACCACCCCCCCCCCCCCCCCCACTAAATGACTCACCAAATTAACTCTTGAATTGTTTTATTTTATTTATTATTTTTTTTCGGGTGGGGCCCACTTTCAATAATTAAATTAATTAGTTTTAATTAATCAATAATCCTTACATAATAATATAATCATAATTAATTAGTCCCTAATTTCCAATAATAGTTTTACACTAAATAAAATTTATAAACAATTTATGTTCTACTTAAAATTGAAAATTAAAGATTTCTATTTCGTGTCCGAAAATGATTCCGCCTCCAACTTGAGTCGATTTGCTTGCGAATAATTCGACGTATAAATATACGGGGTATAACATTCTTCCCCCCTTTAGAACATTCTTCCTCGAATGTTAGACCGATCCTGAATTCCCAATACTTTCTCAAGTGTTCTCTTATTTAATTAAGCCCTTCACATACCTCTTCCATTGGTCGATTCGCTATAATTCATTATAACGCATTCCAGGCCAATACATAGTCATTCCTGTAATATCTCCTCTTTCTGTTGCTTCCCGAGGTGATAATTCCACGTCATTGCCTTTACACTTATCTTACTTTGCAGTCCGTTGTCAGTTGTGTTGCGAGCTTTTCCGCTGAAATCTTACTTTCTTCGTTGTGCGCTTAGTCTTAACTTGACTCCTTCTTCTCCTATAGTTATTCCCTTAAGATATCGTTTCCTTTATCTTACCTCTCAATCTCTAAATAAGATCTTGTACGCGCAGACATCCCTCATCGGTTATTAGATTTTGCAATTCTTAGAGTATTTCATACCTCCGATATTTGTAGACCCCTCATAGACTCTACGGATAAAATTAAATTTTCCAGAGGGTACCATTTTTGTACTCCAATATCTTTGCTTTACTCCGCTGTGACTGTCCGTATTCTGAAATCCTCAGCATCATGTGTCACTTTCTGACTTTCTTTTAAAGGTATTTAACTATCACTTGCTTTTACTTCTTGATCTCGATCTTTAGGGTTGGATATAAAATAGCGCTAGGGTTCCCTCATATTATAATTTCACTGTCATCCAGTAACCAGTAACCCGCTTGTTCCGATTATCTCGGTTAAGTCATTTCGTAATTTCCTTTACCCTAACTGGCAATATTTTAGGCATATTACCTCGTGTCGTTTCTCTATTTTTGACTCAAACTCTTCTATTGCCCCTTTACTCAAATTTGCTCTTAGTCCTTCTATCACGCATCTTATTGCAATGTTTACAAGAGTACGTGTAGGTGCTCAAATTAGCCCGGAAAATACCTTAGCGTTGCCTCGCTAGTCTTTATGCAGACCCTATATTCTTCTCTTATATCTTTCAATTGATATCAAGGCTCAACTATGGCTTTTGCCCTCAGTACTAATTTCATCTCGGTACTTTTGCCTGACCATCTTACGCTTTTCTTTGATGTATCCAAAATATCGCAACCGCATTATTGTTACTGAATTCTTATTCTCCTTATAAAGTACTCCCTTGGTCTCATCCTTAGTATACAAGTATTCGTAGGTTGCATAACTATTCTTGTACAATTTGTACAAAGTGCATCCAATCTTAGTCATAGTCTTTCCTTCTCCTGGCTTATTCTGCTCTACATATCTTATTGTACTATCACTCACTTGCTGTCTATTTCGCCATACTCCTTCCCCTTCCTCTATTCATCATTTGGTTTTCTCATATCCTTCTATAGGAGAGATTTCCTATCCTTTCTCCTTTGCTACTTATGTGTCACAATATCATTAGCCAATAACTCCGTTGTCAACCTCTTAACCTCTAATCCAGTATAGCCTTGCTATCCTTTATAATATCTTTTTAAGTTACTTGTTACCATTCGCTTGTCGTATTCTTCGTTTTGAAAACCATCCACCTTCTGATGTCATATTATCCAAAGTCTTTACCAATAATTTTCAGCACTGTCTCAAATACCATCTTGGCTTCTATCCGTTTGTCGCTGGCTCTCAGATCCCACTAACTTGTTTCAGCATGGGATCTCACTTGAAGTTTAAGTATTCACATTAAACGTGTTGCAGTATCAGTTAATTTCATCTTACACTTGCATTTCTCTCATCCGCTTCCCCCTCTTGGGCGTACTCACATCATTATCTATTTATATTCCGCTTTATGCCTCCATTTCAAATTTTCAAATTCCTATGATTCGTTTTCCAATACATTTGGTACACTGCACCATATCCATGTCTTCCTTTATATCATCTATAACTTAGATCACCCATGTATGAAACTCCAACACAATCACGAGGCGATGAGAACTCTCGATATATAGTACAAAATCTTATCTGATGGTTGGTACCCGAGTAATGTAATTAATGTAGCAATTTATCCGAAGCCACATTCCACTCATTCCAATCAGTAATTAGCTAGTGCTTATAGTCGTTTCAAATTCTCAATTAAGTAGCACTTATATTCCGGTGATAATTGTCCAAAATTCTCTTGTAGTATTATCTTTATCTCAACGGATATCATTTGTTTCCTCTAATAAGTTAACAATACGTCAGTTGTTTCGCAAATCCACAATTCTTGTCCTTTAAGGATTTCACTAATTCCGAGGTGAAGTCACATACACGCAATACTCCTTTATGCTTCATGCTCTTTCGCCCTTGTTGTATACCCAACGCTAACTTCTGACTTACTCAAAATCATATCAAATTCGTTTTAATAGTAGTCTTGTCTTACCACCTTCTCGTCGTACTACACCTTAAGTTCGTAGCTATATATTTCTTCTTTCGTTCCATACTCGTACCCAATTAATTACGTCTATCTTGGGTGCTTCCTTTAGAATTTCCTTATCATTTCTCCCGTCTATGTCTATCTTCTATTCTATACACGAGGAATCTTATGTTATCTCTGTATTCCTTTAGAACACATTACTTCCGCATAATGCTTTTCTCAAAAATGTATTCTGTTCATCCACGTCTATTCTTATCATACCAGTCATTTCCTAGCACTCATTCTACCTCCAGGTTTATTCTTGAGTCGTGAACGAATTATTTAGTTCATAAACTACTTGCTGTATGCTTTGTACTTTTCAGTAAAATTGAAACTTAATCGCTGGACGTTTTTACCCTTCAACATGAGCTTTTCTAAGGCAAAACATGGTTGGAAAGTGTTCTGGTCCGTCCAAATAAATTCCAAACCTTGCTGCTCATATATGCTTTTTCGAAATAAAATTTTTCAAATAACAGTGGTGCCTCTTACGGATAACATGGAGGGTATCTCTTAAAGCTTTAATCCAACATAATAAATTTTCCCTGTCGGTATCGACTTTCAAGACATGTTATGAACTTATATCTCATTCTCTTCTTTTTCCTATTTCTGGGAAACTTTGGGCAGAGTTTCCTCTGTACTTCTTACTATCCCAAAACCTGCACGTAGGAAATACCAACAATGCCTCACATGGCCAACATATATACGCATATATCATATCGTATCATAACCACACAGGGCTCCCAATTTCCAGTAAAAAGTATAAAGGTGTCGGAACTTACCTCCCATATCGCACCTCGAGACGTACCTGATCCTTTAACGCTCTATCCTGTTATGTCTCACCATCTACCTTCTATTTTATCCTTCAACTTTACATATCGATCATACCTCACTATTCTTACCTTATCCGACGTGCCTCGTTCGCACCGTTGCTTACCTGTGTACTTTGTAACTTCCAATATTGTCAGTCACTTCCTTCTGTCGATGTCGTTCTTCAGCTGAAATCGGTTAGTATAAGGAATTTCATTTCCTATGGCTGGGATCTATCGCACGATCTAGGATAAGAAGGAAAGATAACATCATAAATGTCCTGTAGCTTCCTGTTTATAGATGTGGTGCACAGCACACCGATAAACAAGACTCTACTAGACACGGTCTGTAGACACTCTGAGGATGAACTGCTCTGAAACTACTTCTGTCACGACCTAACCCCGTGGGCCATGACTAGTGCCCGAACTGGACACCCGTATATGAACCTGTTACATGTAACCAAACTGAATCTATGGACAATATGGAAGCTTACAAAAGAACTCCAATGGATCATAACGTCATCATATACGTATATTCAGATACACAGTCTCCTGAGGAGTCACAGCTAACCATATCACAAGAGGATACGCAAGCCGACAAGGCTGCCACTACATATCAATATCATGTCATATACAAGCCGACAAGGCTGCCATTACAGACAAACATATCCATAGCACATCGTATAGACACAGCTGGATAGGACTTATACACAACCCACACATATGTCTACAGACCTCTAAGAGTACTAACAATGAAATATGACGGGATAGGGCCCCGTCGTACCCCTGGATAAACATACACATATATATCATAAGATCTGTACCAAAAGTCTAAACTCCGGAACAACAGAGCTCTCCAAGATAGCTGAGTAGAAGTCCTATGCTGAAGGGTCACCAAACCGACTATCTGTACCTGCGGGCATGAAACGCAGCCCCCCAAAGAAAGGGGGGGGGAGGGGTCAGTATGGAATATGTACTAAGTATACAAAGCATGAAATACAGTAAAAAGGATCATAACTGAAATAGGGGGTACAGGAGACAAGGATAACATCCAGAATACCGAAACACTTGCCTTTTGAAACATAAATCATGCATGTCAATATCATATATCATACCCGGCCCATTATGGGACTCGGTGAATAAAGTCATCATATGTCCTCCTGGCCGCCATAACATATCATCATATTATCATATCATTATATAAATATATATATACTGTACCCGACCCTCTAGTGAGGGACTCGGTGAACAATGCAGTGAAACTGTGCATGATAACATACCCGGCCCGGGACTCGGTGAAAGACATATTGAGGCATGCACGAGCAGAGTAATGAGCAACCATATGCAATTTAAAACATTATCAAGACTCAAACAGAATAAGAAGAAGGGATTTACACCTGAGTATCAATAGCGACAACATATCAAATATCCCTCGAACGTCATCATAAACAATATCAAAAGAGCCTTAGGAACCATAGACATATGTCAATATAGAATAAAACAACTTATAGAAGTCAAGGACATCAGTTATCGTAGAGTTTCTAGGAATAGGAACTTATATATATCAACTACTATCCAACGTATAGGAAACTGAAGAGGGATGCCCAATCGCTTAAGAGTTCTAACATCAAGAAGTGAATAAGAATCATGAATCACACTCAAGCCTTATGAATAGGATTACCCCAAAGCTCATATCATTCATCACTTAAATCTAAGACATGCCAAAAGAAAGAAGGGACAACTTTACATACTTGTTAGCGACTATTCGTTTCGCCTGGTCGCTCTTTTAGCCTATTTAATATAAGAGTAACGTTATCGTTAGTAACTATACTTTCTAGTTCGCAAATCCGTAGGCCGTCACTTATAGAACTCATTCTTTAACTTATACTTCTCATTTAGGGTTGTTCACTATTCAAGGACTTAATGGAAATCGGGCAGCATTTCCCCTATATATTCGCCTCACCCGAATTTCCAATTATCCTCTTGTCAACACAGAAATACCAACAACAACAATATACACATAAAATTCTCACAACTCAGCCCATAACAATTCTAAATCCATTTCAACCCACGATTTCACATAATAACAATTTCATGTATTTTCTTACTTCCGATTTCGTCCAATTCAATTTTAATAACTCCATTACAACACTATTAACATAATTCCACCATAAAACAAGAAAATCTTACCTTAATTTTCTCGGAGGAATTTCTACTCTTAATTGCTCCAATTTCACCATTTCTTCTTCCTCGATTCAATATCCAATGTTGCTATCACCTCCTTGAACTTGTAAATCACCTTGGAATTAAATCAAAGCAATTTTTATTTTTAAAACAGCCATGGCTGCTCCTCTTTTTTTTTTCTTAAGCAATTTTTTTTTTTTTGGAATGAATTTTAGTTGTCAACTTTGTGACAATCCATGCCTTATATATGGTTGTCCCCTAAGGGACACGTACCCCCCCCCCCCCCATTAATGACTCACCAAATTAACTCTTGAATTGTTTTATTTTATTGATTATTTGTTTTTCGGGTGGGGCCCACTTTCAATAATTAAATTAATTAATTTTAATTAATCAATAATCCTTACTTAATAATCTAATCATAATTAATTAGTCCCTAATCTCCAATAATATTTTTACACTAAATAAAATTTATAAACAATTTATGTTCTACTTAAAATTGAAAATTAAAGATTTCTATTTCATGTCCGAAAATGATTCCGTCTCCAACTTGAGTCGATTTACTTGCGAATAATTCGACGTCTAAATATACGGGGTATAACACTTTGACAGACGGGTGAACTCCAAACCATACTTACGAACCGACTTGTTACCCTATTCTAGCTTTTCAAACTTTGTGGCCATAGCAAATCTCTCCTCATCGGACAGAAACCTTTCCATGAAAGCCTCTTCAAATTCAGCCCACATCGAAGCTAAAGCAGTGTCACCCCTCTCAGACTCCCACATCTAAAACCATGCGTGAGCAACATCCTTCAACTGATAAGAAGCAAGCCTCACAGCTTCGGAATCCTGGGCATTCATTTGTCACGACCCAACCCCGTGGGCCATGACTAGTGCCCGAACTGGACACCTGTATACGAACCTGTTAAATATAATCAAACTGAATCTATGAACAATATGGAAACTTGCAAAAGAACTCCAACGGTTCATAATGTCATCATATATGTATATTCAGATAAACTGTCTCCTGAGGAGTCACAACTGATCACATCATAAAATGATACGCAAGCCAACAAGGCTGCCACTACACATCAATATCATGTCATATGCAAGCCGACAAGGCTGCCACTACAGACGGACATCATATCATAGCACATCGTATAGACACAGCTGAACAAAAATTATACACAACCCACACATATGTCTACAGACCTCTAAGAGTATCAACAGTGAAATATGACGAGACAGGGATCTGTACATATATATATATATATATATACATATATACATCATAAGATCTGTACTAAAAGTCTAGACTCCGGAACAACGGAGCCCTCCAAGATAGCTGAGTAGAAGTCCTATGCTGAAGGGTCACCAAACCGACTATCTGTACCTGCGGGCATGAAACGCAGCCCCCCAAAGAAAGGGGGTCAGTACGGGATATGTACTGAGTATATAAAGCATGAAATACAGTAAAAAGGATCATAACTTAAATAGGGAGTACAGGAGACAAGTATAATGTCCAGAATACCAAAACACTTGCCCTTTTGAAACATAAATCATGCATGTCAATATCATATATCATGCCCGGCCCATTATGGGACTCGGTGAAGATGGTCGCCACATACCATCCTTGGTGCCATAACACAGCATAACACCATAAGCACATCATAACGCCATAAACACATCATAACGCCATAACACAGCATAACACCATCACATCATCACACTATCACGCCATCATATCATAACACCATCATATATATATATATATATATATATATATATATATATATATATATATATATATATATACTATACCCGGCCCTCTAGTGAGGGACTCGGTGAACAATGCAGTGAAACTGTGCACGAAAACGTATCCTGGCCCGGGACTCAGTGAAAGATATGTTGAGGCATGCACGAGTAGAGTAGTGAGCAACCATATGCAAATTAAATCATATTTTAGACTCAATAGAATAATATACACGTATCAAGACATACTAAATAGCTTCTGGAAGTCAAGAACATTAGCCATCCTAGTGACTCTAAGAATAGAAACTTCTTTGGAATCATATATACGTCGTCTGTTTGCTTCACAAAGATCATGCCAAAAAGAAAGAAAGGATAACTGTTACACCTCGAAAAATTTTCCGTTGGTACGAAAGTGAATGAACTAGTGATGAATATGAGTGCATGATATCCATGAGCAAGAAATGACATTTGATGACCGTAGGGAAGATTGCAAAGGTATCCGTTGTGAAATGAGAAAGTTGGCAAAGTTAAGATAAGATATCAGGTGAGCAATACATGTGCATGGACGTGGGTGATTAAAATGAGAAGTCTAAGAAATATGGGAAGTTGCAGATTTGCAACTGCCCAGTGGTCGTAAAGTGCTAGGATGGACCGTAAATTGGTATACGGTCCGTAAACTAGCAGGTAGTAAATTGGCATGCAAAACTTCAACTTTCTGCCAGGTGAGGAAATGGCTAAATACGACCTAGAGGATGGACTGTAAAGTGATTTACGGCCCGTAAACCATGGTCGTAAATCACCATGTTGCAGCCTTAAGTTTCTGGTTCTGAATATGGTTAAATACGACCATGAAGGACGGTCCGTAAACAGGAATACGGACCGTAAACCCCCATGGACGACCACTGTGCACTTCAGTTCAGATTTTGCAAGTCATTAAATAAAGGGACCAACACTTGTTTTATTTCATTTCAACATTACACCACTTCTCTCTAAAACATCTCTCTACATTTATTATCAAAGTTTTCAAGGATCATAAGTCATCAACAACATAAAACAAAGTGAATCAAGAGTAAGAACATCATCAAAGGTCATCCAAGTCAAGAAATCCAAATGGAGAAAAACTAGGGTTTTGCTCAAAGTGGAGTATTATCAACTAAAGAGTGTTCCTACAACTTCTAAGGTAAGATTCATGATATTTATATGATGTTTAAGATATTGGAGAGTTGAAATGTATGGATTGTAGAAAATATGGTCAACTAGGTCATGAATGATGAATAGTGACATTTTGTGGAATAGTTTGAATTGAATCACGAATGTTGTTGTGTTGTGATATGAATGTGTTATAAATGGTATTAAAGATCATGAACTAGACACTTTAGACGGATGGACGAAGTTGGGTGTTATGACCTTGAATATGGGTGAATTAGAAGCAAATTGATAAATCTAGATTATGTGGATGATCTGAATGACTAACGACCATTGTTATGATATTAATGAAGGTAGAAACGCTGACATTGGAAGGAAGCGTGCAAGTGTAGAATGGTTCGACGAAAAGGTATGTAAGCCCGACCCTTCTTTCATAAGGCATGGTTCCTTAGCCAAACTCTTAAATCCTCTATATGAGTACGTTGTTTTCAATTGGTTGATATTCCAAGCTCATAAGCTCACGATCCTTGATATGTACTACGATTGTACCACGCACTTCGTACGACGAGTAGGCCTATGATATAGAAGTAACGATAACGATAACGATAGTAATGATAAGGATGATAATAATGATGCTAAAGGTGCCTATGGGCTATTATACTTATATGTGTGCCTATGAAGGGCTATAATGAAACCCCGAGCTTATAACGCCTGGTAGAAATGATTATGTATAAAGTATGTATACGATTACCAAACGCGCACACACCTCTGCAGATGGTACGGATAACCCTGAAGCCTTGGTAGGGCCAGGTATGAGCAACCTTGAGCCTTGGTTGGCCAAGTATGTATGAAACACCGATCCTATGAGGTCGGGTATGCTATGTAAAATGCTATGTATATGAAATGACTAAATACATAATATGAATAGGAATATGATAAGACTATGTATGAGAATACAGCTAAGGATATGTGTACGAATATGAGCATGAGTATGGTACGAGTACTATCATGGAATACGGATGATGACGTAGGTGTACGAATACTTATGAAAAATGGGAAGCCCCTATGAAAGGCAAGTAAGTGTAACGACGATGATGTTATTGTCTCCCCTCCTATGCTATTTCATATGTTGTTCCTTATGCTTATATATATCGATGTTGATCATGTTTTACATACTCAGTACATTCTCCGTACTGACGTCCTTTTGTTTGTGGACGCTGCGTCATGCCCGCAGGTGCACAGGGAGACAGACTTGATCCATAGCTGCCTATTCAGAGATTACATAGAGAGAGCTCCATTTCCTTCGGAGCCATATCTTTTGGGTACTCATTCTTTTGTGTATGTAATTATGGGCATAGCGGGGTCCTGTCCCGCTAATGTGATATGTTATACTCTTAGAGGCTCGTAGACATGTGTGTGTGTGGGTAGATGTGTCCGGCCTTGTCGGCCTATGTTTTGTATATCATTTTGTCGGCCACGTTGGCCCATGTACATTGATGTGGCATAGATGCCTATGATGATATAAATGTGTTGTTGTCCAAATGGGACTAGTTGATGAATGAATAGAAATGCATGTATAATTATGTGGCTCACCTAGATATAAGCATAAGGGTAAGCTAAGAGGGTGCCCGGGTGGGCTAGCATCGGGTGCTCGTCGCGGCCCCGAGTCGGGTCGTGACAAAAGTTGTATCAGAGCCAGGTCTAGTCCTAGGGTGTGTCTACGAGCCGTGTCTAGTAAAGTCTTGGTTATGGGTGTGTTGCGCGCCACACTTATAAATAAGAAGCTGCGGACATTTTAGGAATGATTGACCTTCTTTCTTCATGAGAATCGTGCGCTAGAGCTATGATGTAAGAAATTCTTGTTCCTAAATCGTGTGTTGTGTATTTCAGAGATGCCTAAAAAGAAAAAGGCTACAATAGCCCAAAAGGGCAAGACGGTGGCAGAAAAGCGGGATGATAGAGCACCGCCACTAGTAGTAGAGGAAGATGAGTCCCAGAGTGCGGCTCAATCTCAATCCTCACAGACAGTGCCTATTACTGAGGAGCGTGAGAGAGCCTCAGCTCCAGCTCCGGCTCCTCCACCAGATGCTTCGGGCTAGGATGTGAAAGAGGCCATTAATTTGTTGACCCAGTTGGTTGCGGCCCAGGTTCAGAGGCAAAGTTCAGGGCATTGTGATAGGGCTGTTAGCGCAAGGACCTGTGACTTCATTACTTTGAACCCTCCAGAATTCTTTGGGTCAAAACCGGAGGAAGATCCCCAGGATATTATTGATGGTATGCTAAGGACGCTCCGGTTGATATATGCTTCGGACACCGAGTCAATGGAGTTAGCGTCATATAGATTAAGAGATGTCTTGATTCAGTGGTATACGGTATGGATGTCTTCACAGGGAGCAAATACACCTCCCCCGGTATGGCAAGAGTTTGTTGATGCTTTTCTCCGTCATTATATGCCCCCAGAAGTTCGGCGAGCTAGGGCCGATAAATTCTTAAATTTGAGGCAAGGCAGTATGAGTGCCCTAGAGTATAGCCTCCGTTTTAACTCCTTGGCCAGGTATGCTTCGGCCATGGTAGCAGATATGGGCGACAGGGTACATCGATTTGTAAAGGGCCTAGGGCCCCATCTGATGGACAAATGCTTGACTTCGTCCCTTCAGGACGGTATGAATATTGCACGCATTCAGGCACATGCTCAGAACTTAGACGAAAGCCTACAGCAGCGGCGAAGTGAACGTGAACAGGATAGGGGACATAGTAAGAGGGCCAGATCTTCGGGCCCAATAAGTGAGTCCAGAGGCGGACACAGGCAACAGTTCCCTAGACATTCGGGCTATTCTATGACCAGTGCACCTCCACGGTTTTCAGGCCAGAGCCTTGATAGATCTACTCATCCCGAGCCGAGTCAGAGTTATTCAGGGTCCCAGTTTAGAGGTGATTCAGGCTAGTCAAGGCCACCTATACCACGATGTTCCCAGTGTGGGAAGTCGTATTGGGGTCAGTACCGATTGGGTTCAGATGTTTTCTATTCATGTGGTCGACCAGGCCATATTATGTGTGATTGCCCCTCAGTACATGGTGGAGGTAGGACCCAACCATCAGGGTCGGTAGCCGGATCTTCGGCATCTGTACGCCCTACGGGGCCAGGTTTACATGCGCCAGTCGGCCATGGTAGAGGTAGGGGCATAGCTCCCAGTACTAGCGATCCTCAGAACCGTATTTATGCCTTGGCTGGACGCCAAGATCTTGAGTCTTCTCCTGACGTGGTCACAGGTATATTATCGGTATTCTCTCATGATGTATATGCTTTGATTGATCCGGGCTCCACGTTATCCTATGTTGCTCCTTATATTGCGGGTCAATTTATAGTTGAGCCGGAGTCGATCAAACCTTTTGAGGTGTCCAAACCCGTGGGTGAATCGGTAATGGCTAGCCGAGTATATACGGATTGTATAGTCACGATTTGTGACCGTCGTACCATGATTGATTTGCATGAGCTAGAAATGGTAGATTTTGATGTTATTATGGGCATGGATTGGTTGGCTTCTTGTTATGCCAATGTTGATTGCCGAATGAAGATGGTTCGTTTCCAGTTTCCGGGAGAACCTGTCTTAGAATGGAAAGGGAATGTGGCATCACCAAAAGGTAGATTTATTTCCTATCTAAAGGCAAGGAAGATGATCACGAAAGGATGTATTTATCAGCTAGTGCGAGTTCAAGATGTAGAAGCGAAATCGCCAACTCTTCAGTCAGTTCCCGTAGTGAACGAATTTCCGGATGTGTTCCCGGAAGAGCTTCCAGGCCTTCCTCCTGAGCGGGAGATTGATTTTGCCATTGATGTATTACCAGGCACTAAACCCATATCTATTCCTCCTTATAGAATAGCACCCGCAGAATTGAAAGAGTTGAAGGAGCAACTAAAGGACTTACTTGATAAAGGCTTCATTAGACCTAGTTCATCCCCATGGGGAACGCCCGTATTGTTTGTCCGAAAGAAAGATGGCTCTTTGAGAATGTGTATCAATTACCGGCAATTGAATAAGGTGACGATTAAGAATAAATATCCTCTCCCGATGATTGATGATTTATTTTATCAATTGCAAGGTGCCAAATGGTTTTCAAAGATTGATTTGAGGTCAGGGTATCACCAAGTGAGAGTTAGGGAGAAAGATATCCCTAAGACAGCCTCCAGAACAAGATATGGTCATTTTGAATTTCGGGTAATGTCATTTGGGCTAACGAACACGCCAACGGTATTTATGGATTTGATGAATAATGTGTTCAGGCCCTTCCTGGATTTATTTGTGATAGTATTTATCGATGGAATCTTGGTGTATTCTAGATCCGAGGCAGAACATGCGGATCATTTGCGTATGGTCCTTGGAGTTCTTCTAACTCGAGAGTTATTCGCGAAGTTTTCCAAATGCGAGTTTTGGTTGAACTCAGTGGCATTTTTAGGGCATATTGTTGCAGCTGATAGTATCCGAGTGGATGGTCAAAAGATTGAGGTCGTGAAAACTTGGCCAAGACCCACAACTCCTACAGAGGTTCGTAGCTTTCTGGGCTTAGCAGGCTATTACAGGAGATTCGTTGAAGGTTTTTCCTCTATTTCTGCACCACTCACAAAGTTGACACAGAAATCAGCTAAGTTTCAATGGACAGATGCTTGTGAACGTAGTTTCCAAGAGTTAAAGGGCCGATTGACTTCTGCCCCAGTTCTGACACTTCCAGAGGGATTGGAAGGATACGTTGTGTATTGCGACGCTTCAGGTGTTGGGCTAGGTTGTGTGTTGATGCAACATGGCAAAGTGATTGCGTATGCTTCAAGGCAATTGCGGAAACATGAGCAGAATTATCCTACCCATGACTTAGAATTGGCCGCGGTGGTCTATGCATTAAAGATATGGAGACATTACTTATATGGTGTCCATGTGGATATTTACACAGATCATAAGAGTCTTCAATACATCTTCAAGCAGAAAGAGTTAAATTTGCGGCAACGACGATGGTTGGAATTGCTGAAAGACTACGATGTTGATATTTTGTATCACCCCGGAAAGGCAAATATTGTAGCTGATGCTCTTAGCCGTAGGTCGATGGGAAGTATAAGTGATGTACGACCAGAAAGGAAATAGATGGCCCGTGAGCTGCAACAGTTAGCTAGCCTAGGAGTCCGAGTGGTGGACTCAGGTAGCGGCAGAGCTACTATTCAGAATGTGGCAGTCTCGTCGCTAGTAGCGGAAGTGAAAGAGCGACAATATGAGGATCCCATGCTAATGCAGTACAGATATACACTCCCTCAGAAGGAGGAGTCATTCTTTGATATTTCAGGAGACGGAGTTCTCCGATGCAGAGGCAGATTATGTGTCCCTGATGTGGCAAGTCTACGCCACCAGATTTTGAGAGAATCTCATTGTTCCCGTTACTCCGTTCACCCTGGAGTGACGAAGATGTATCACGACCTTAAGTCTATATATTGGTGGAAGGGGATGAAGAAAGATATAGCGGAATTTGTAGCTCAATGTCCTAATTGTCAACAAGTGAAAATCGAGCACCAAAAGCCAGGCGGATTGTTGCAAGCTATAGAAATCCCAACGTGGAAGTGGGAAGTGATTAATATGGACTTCATCACAGGGTTACCCCGTTCTCGACGTAAATATGATTCCATATGGGTGATCGTGGATAGACTCACAAAGTTAGCACATTTCTTACCGGTCAGAACGACCTATGTGGCAGAAGATTATGCAAGGCTTTACCTTAAAGAGATAGTGAGACTTCATGGCGTTCTAGTGTCTATTATCTCCAATAGAGGAACTCAGTTTATAGCTAAATTTTAAGACTCTTTCCAAGAGGGTTTAGGGACCCAAGTACGTCTTAATACGGCATTCCACCCACAGACCAATGGGCAGGCCGAATGTACCATTCAGACTCTTGAAGATATGTTGCGAGCATGTATGATAGATTTTGGAGGAAATTGGGATGATCATTTGCCACTCATTGAATTTTCTTACAATAATAGTTACCATTCCAGCATTCAAATGGCACCATATGAGGCTTTATATGGGCGGAAGTGTAGATCCCCGATCGGGTGGTTTGAAACCGGAGAAACTAAGTTAATAGGGCCAGACTTGGTCCAGCAAGCTATAGAGAAAGTTAAGCTCATACAAGATCGGTTGTAAGCAGCCCAAAGTCGTCAAAAGTCCTATGCGGATAATCGTCGAAGGGAATTAGAGTTCGTAGTGAAAGATTGGGTGTTCTTGAAAGTGTCGCCGATGAAGGGCGTTATGAGATTTGGCAAAAAGGGGAAACTTAGTACCCGGTATATTGGGCCATATGAGATTGTACGAAAGATAGGAAAAGTGGCCTATGAGTTAGATCTACCTCCCGAGTTGGAGTCAGTCCATCCAGTATTCCACGTCTCGATGCTTCGAAAATGTGTCGGAGATCCTACGAGGATCGTCCCAGTAAATGATGTTCAAGTGACAGAAAAGTTGTCTTACGAAGAAATACCCACTGCCATATTAGATAGGCAAGTACGGAGGCTTAGAAACAAAGAAGTGGCCTCAGTTAAGGTTCTATGGAGAAGCAGTAGACGAGAGGAAATGACGTGGGAAGCGGAAGAAAGTATGCGATCCAAATACCCACATTTATTTCAGCCCTGGGAAGAGGTCCAAGATGAAACATCGAGATCATAAGGTATGCCTGTTTTCCTTTTATGCTTTTAGGTCGTGTGTGGCCAAATTTTTATGCTATTATGTTGTGGCCCTGTGAGGCATCGATATTATGGGTTGTTGTGGCCGAATGGTAGTGCCATATTATAGGGGAAACTCTAGCAAATTTGTTATAGAATCCCTGAAGACTTTAACATTCGAGGACGAATGTTCTTAAGGGGGGGAGAATGTTACACCTCGGAAATTTTTCCGTTGGTACGAAAGTGATTGAACTAGTGATGAATATGAGTGCATGATGTCCATGGGCAAGAAACGCCGTTTGATGACCTTAGGCGAGATTGCAAAGGTATCCGATGTGAAATGAGAAAGTTGGCTAAGTTAAGATGAGATATAAGGTGAGCAATGAATGTGCATGGACGTGGGTGATTAAAATGAGAAGTCTAAGAAATATGGGAAGTTGTAGATTTGCAACTGCCCAGTGGTCGTAAAGTGCTAGGATGGACCGTAAATTGGTATACGGTCTGTAAACTAGCAGGTCGTAAATTGGCATGCAAAACTTCAACTTTCTGCCAGTTGAGGAAATGGCTAAATACGACTAGGAGGACGGACCGTAAAGTGATTTACGGCCCATAAACCGTGGTCGTAAATCACCATGTTGCAGCCTTAAGTTTCTGGTTTTGAATATGGTTAAACACGACCACGAAGGACGGTCCATAAACTTGAATACGGACCGTAAACCCCCATGGACGACTACTGTGCACTTCAGTTCAGATTTTGCAAGTCATTAAATAAAGGGACCAACACTTGTTTTATTTCATTTCAACATTACACCACTTCTCTCTAAAACATCTCTCTACATTTATTATCCAAGTTTTCAAGGATCATAAGTCATCAACAACATAAAACAAAGTGAATCAAGAGTAAGAACATCATCAAAGGTCATCCAAGTCAAGAAATCCATATGGAGAAAAACTAGGGTTTTGCTCAAAGTGGAGTATTATCAACTAAAGCTTGTTCCTACAAATTCTAAGGTAAGATTCATGATATTTATATGATGTTTAAGATATTGGAGAGTTGAAATGCATGGATTGTAGAAAATAGGGTCAATTAGGTTATGAATGATGAATAGTGACATTTTGAGGAATAGTTTGAATTGAATCACGAATGTTGTTGTGTTGTGATATGAATGTGTTATAAATGGTATTAAAGATCATGAACTAGACACTTTAGACGGATGGACGAAGTTAGGTGTTATGACCTTGAATATCGGTGAATTAGAAGCAAATTGAGAAATCTAGATTATGTGGATGATGTGAATGACTAACGACCATTGTTATGATATTAATGAAGGTATGTAAGGCCGACCCTTCTTTCATAAGGAATGGTTCCTTGGCCAAACTCTTAAATCCTCTATATGAGTACGTTGTTTTCAATTGGTTGATATTCTGAGCTCATAAGCTCACGATCCTTGATATGTACTACAATTGTACCACGCACTTCGTGCGACGAGTAGGCCTATGATATAGAAGTAACGCTAACGATGACGATAGTAATGATAAGGATGATAATAATGATGCTAAATGAAACCCCGAGCTTATAACGCCGGGTAGAATATATGTATATGATTATGTATAAAGTATGTATACGATTACCAAACGTGCACACACCTCTGCAGATGGTACGGATAACCCTGAAGCCTTGGTAGGACCAGGTGTGAGCAACCTTGAGCCTTGGTTAGCCAAGTATGTATGAAACACCGATCCTATGAGGTCGGGTATGCTATGTAAAATGCTATGTATATGAATTGACTAAATACATAATATGAATATGAATGTGATAAGACCATGTATGAGAATACGGCTAAGGATATGTGTACGAATATGAGCACGAGTATGGTACGAGTACTATCATGGAATACGGATGATGACATAGGTGTACGAATACGTATGAAAAATGGGAAGCCCCTATGAAAGGCAAGTAAGTGTAACGATGATGATGTTATTGTCTCCCCTCCTATGCTACTTCATATGTTGTTCCTTATGCTTATATATATCGATGTTGATCATGCTTTACATACTCAGTACATTCTCCATACTGATGTCCTTTTGTTTGTGGACGCTGCGTCATGCCCGCAGGTGCACAGGGAGACAGACTTCATCCATAGCTGCCTATTCAGAGATTACATAGAGAGAGATCCATTTCCTTCGGAGCCATATCTTTTGGGTACTCATTCTTTTATGTATGTAATTATGGGCATAGCGGGGTCCTGTCCCGCTAATGTGATATGTTATACTCTTAGAGGCTCGTAGACATGTGTGTGTGTGGGTAGATGTGTCTGGCCTTGTCGGCCTATGTTTTGTATATCATTTTGTCAGCCACGTTAGCCCATGTACATTGATGTGGCATAGATGCCTATGATGATATAAATGTGTTGTTGTCCAAATGGGACTAGTTGACGAATGAATGGAAATGCATGTATAATTATGTGGCTCATCTAGATGTAAGCATAAGGGTAAGCTAAGAGGGTGCCCGGGTGGGCTAGCCATGGGTGCTCGTCGCGGCCCCGAGTCGGGTCGTGACAATAACTTTACATACTTGTTACAGGTTAACCGTAACCTCGTTCGCTTCGTCTCCCCTTTAGCCTATTTAATATAAAAGTAACGCTATTGTTAGTAAACTATACTTCCTAGCTCACAAATCTGCAGCCAATCGCCTATAGGACTCATTCTTTAACTTATACTTTCTCGATTAGGGTTTTTCATTAGTTAAGGACTTAACGGAAATCGGGCACCATTTCCCCTATATATTCGCCTAACCCGAACTTCCAATTATCCTCCTGTTATCACAGAAATACCAACAATGACAGCAATAGCAATATTCATATAGAATCCTTACAATTCAGCCCATAAACAATTCTAACAGTCCAATAACCCTTTTTAATCCTTTTCAACCCACAATTTCTTCATATAACAACGATTTCATGCATTTTCTTACTTCCAATTTCATCCAATCCAATTTTATTAATTCCATTACAACACTAGTAATACAATTACACTACAAAATAAGAAAATCTTATGTAAATTTTCTCGGAGGAATTTCTACACTTAATTGCTCCAATTTCACAATTTCTTCTTCCTCAACTCAATATCCAATGTTGCTACCACCTCCTTGAACTTGAAATGCACTTGAAACTTGATCAAAACATTCAACAATTTATTTTCTCCTCAATCACCATGGCTGGCCGAGAGCAGCCATGGGAGCTTTAATTTTTTCCAACTTGATTTTTTTTGTGAAATGAAATCAAATGTTGATTTCTTCATTTGCCATTAACTTATATATGGTTTTCCATATGTTGACACATCTACCCCCTCTAATGACTCACCAAAAATATTTTGTTGAATTGTTATTTTTTTTTTAATTAACACGGGTGGGGCCCACACATAGTAATTAGGTTAATTAATTTTAATTAATCACTAATTCTTACTTAATAATCTAATCACAATTAATTAACCCCTAATCTCTAATAATATTTCTATACTAAATAAAATTTATAAACAATTTGTGTTCTAATTAAAATTGAAAATTAAAAGTTCCTATTTCTTATCCAAAAATGATCCCGTCTTTAACTTAAGTCGATTATCTTGCGAATAACTCGACATATAAAAATACGGGATATAACACCATTTCCCTCAATGCCTTGAAGGTCTCATCCAAGAAATGTTGGGGATCATCCACCTCTCGTGACCCAAAGAACTCTAGTGACTTCAAGTCGAGGAATTGCTTAAGTCTGCCTCCACCATGAGGTCCCACACCTCTACGCTGTTGCTGAGCCGCAACCAGTGCAGTTAACATTTGAATAGCAGTTTGCATAATACCAATCTCAGGCACATCTGGAACAGGAACAGTAGGAGCAGGCGGTGCTGGAGGTGGTACTTGGTTTCCAGTATCATTTTCGTTACCAACATTCGCGCCCCAAGATTTCGATTAGCTCTCACGGGTTGTGCTCGGTTACCGTTTTTGGATTGCGTCAGAGCCATTTCTACACAACACGAATTAACGAGCGAATTAGAATGATCCTAAAAAGGACTTTAAGCTCTACAACACCATCTAGAATCAAGAAGAATAGGAAACACCTATGAATGTCCTGGGAGTTACTCAGTCATGCAGGTGATCAGGCTGCATAAGGAAAACTCCACTAGACACAGTTCCACAGACACCGACAATAATCCTAGGACATATTTAAACCAAGGCTCTGATACCAATCTTGTCACGCCCCAAAACCCACCCTAGACGTGACCGGTATCCGACGCCGTAAACAACAACGAAAGAACCTAAACGACACAATAATAACACTTGAACCCGCCAGATTCAACGTTCACCACCAACAGTTTATAAAATAAAGGTAAACAAATCATGCATATATGAATTAAATCAGCGGAAGTCTTTAGAAATCAATACTTAGTCAAACATAATAACGTGCCAGAGAGTTAATCTATAACTCAACAACTACCCACAAGAATGTATACTACGGAGCTTCTAAGAAAAAAGAATAATAGTTTGATTCATCGAGACGCAACCCAAAAACTAATAATGAATGAACGAATAAATAGGGTGTCCCACGAATGAACGTGTGGGCTCACCAAGTCAACAGCAACAACAAGTCCTTCCTAAGCGCCTGAAGTATCAAGAATCTGCTCTTCTCCGTTACCTAACATACCATCAAAAACAACAATGGTATACCTGAGTACTTCATACTCAGTGAGTGCCCTAGGGATAACAAGTAATACGAAAATAAATTATAATAATACATAAAGAAATCAGTTCTGAAAAGATAGTATAAAAATGGTTATTCCCCTTTGTGATTCTTAATATTATTTGTTAAACAGTTAACGAAGCCATTTCAAAATCCCAGTTTCAATTGTGCTTTAAATCAATCAGGCATAAATACCAGTTCCATAATAAAGATGGATATCACAATTGCCCATATAGGCCCAACTCAATATCAACAACACTGCGCAATACACCAGAATATGGATTCACGGTGGCTACTCTTCCTCCCAAATAGCAAGTCCATTAATACACCCCAGGTAGCGAACCCGAAAGTGGCCACTCTTTCCCCCAATGGCAAGACAATTAATACACTAGGATCCATTATGCTTTAAATCGATCAGGCACAAATACCAGTTCCATAATAAAGATGGATATCACAATCGCCCATATAGGCCCAACTCAATATCAACAGCACAACGCAATACACCAGAATATGGATTCACGGTGGCTACTCTTCCTCCCTAATAGCAAGACCATAATACACCCTAGGTAGCGAATCCGAAAGTGGCCACTCTTCCCCTCGAATGGCAAGACAATTAATACACTAGGATCCATTATGCTTTAAGTCGATTAGGCACAAATACCAGTTCCATAATAAAGATGGATATCACAATCGCCCATATAGGCCTAACTCAATATCAACAACACTGCGCAATACACTAGAATATGGATTCACGGTGGCTACCCTTCCTTCCGAATAGCAAGGCCATTAATACACCCCAAGTAGCGAACCCGGAAGTGGCCACTCTTCCCCCCGAATGGCAAGGCAATTAATACACTAGGATCCATAGTGGCTACTCTTACTCCCGAATAGCAAGGCAAACACAACAACAAAGTCCATGGCATAGAAGCCGATTCACAATTTGTCTCAAAGTAGTCACACCATCAATAACATTAAAGTTCATTATGTCATATCGAAAGAATAAGTCATTCCAATCAATGTTTTGAAAACATATAACTTTTTTACAAAAGATTTCCATGTCCCAATTCATCAATGAGAATGTCATTACCAACTCTTAACCATCATTATTAAGCATCTCTCATAGATGAAAACATTCATAATATCTTATACATATATAGGGTTTGCTACAATCTCGGTTTAATGTGGGTTTGTCCTCTCACACACATTAACCACCATTTAGACATGAATTAGAGTTCAAGAAACATGAAAAGATTTCTTTTCCTTTCATTCATTAAAGAATCTTGAAAAAAATTTATACTTCTAACAACAGTTTCAAAAAATGATTTTCATTCAGAACAAGTTTTCAAAAGAGAGACATACAAATTACCTTTATAATAAAAAATGATTTTTAAAAGAGACATACAAATTACCTTCATAGTCAAAGAGTATGTTCAAAATAGACATACCTTAATATGTTAAACGATGTTTAACAATTCACTTTTCTAACGAAGAACACCCAAAATCCTAGCTTGAATCACTTTAGGAAGAATTATGTTGCAATCCTTGTTGTGGGAGGTTGATAGGAGAATAACACGTTGTTTTAGGGTTTAGAGAATGAGGGAAATCTAATTTTTCGAGATAAGGGACGAATTTATATAATTGGTAAATTAGACCCCCTAGCTCGCCAAGCGAGCCCCAAAGCCAAGGGTGATCTCGCTATGGACCTCGCTCGGCGAGGCCCTACCTCGCTTTGAGTCTCGCTCAGCGAGGTCACCCTAAAAAAAAGACAGTCAATTTTTCTTAAGTTTTCACTTTTGGACCCCCCCCCCCCCCCTCCTACCTCGCTGAGCGAGGGCTATGGCGAGCCCCTGCCTCGATTTGGGCCTAGCTCAGCGAGCTCTCCTATCCATTTCACACTTTGGCAAAATTTTACGGTTTTTGACAGCTTCGACATCGCTCAGTAATTTGGTCATAACTTCTCGTACAGAGCTTTACTTGAACTAAAACAATATACCTTTGGAAAGATATTTCAAAGATCTACAACTTTCTTTCAGGATGATTTCCCAAATTCCCAAACCATTTTCATGAAACTGGCTTAGAAGTCATACCTACTGAAATCTTACGAACTTCACTATTTGGGTTGACTCCAAAACGATTGATTTTCACCCACAATCACCCCGAATGGATTAATATAGCTAAAATATCATCTTATTACTAGTTTTACACTTTCACACCTGACCCGAATTTACGGAGTGTTACACTTTTTGAGTTCACTTTCAAGCTCAAAATGAGTCTCACTAGCCATCCTTCAGAGGGGGTGTTCACCCATTTGTTCATCTGAATAATCAACAGAGTATTATCCCTAGTTAGCTCTTCAACTCCTTCCTTCAAATCAATAATATTAACTATCATATCATCTCTTACTTGTTATAAACCTTCAATCTCTTTATTTAAAACATTTTTCTCATTAATAAGGCTATGATAGGTATTAATCGGCACATTTGCGAGAGCTATTAATTTCTTTTGAGAATAGCTTTTCAGATTTTTCTGAACATCAAAGAAATTTGCCTCTTGATTCTCATTATCATCTTCATCATCCGACTTGGCCATGAGTGCAAATGGACTCATACTTCGCAGGTTCATCTTCAACAGCCATCATGGAGGTATCCCCTATTTCTTCATTTTCAGACTCACTAGAAGAATCTCCCCAAGCAGCTAAAGCCTGCTTTACTAAGTTATCAGTGACATCTCTTCTGTTGAACTTCGTATCAGGGACCTGGCTCCTCTTCACTTCCTTGTCAGCATTCTTGTATTGATCTTGCTTGTGAAAAGGACATTCCTTAATGTAGTGTCCAGGCTTCCCACATTTGTGACATAAGTCATTTTGTTTGAAGTTCTTGCTAGAGCTTCCTATCTTGGAGAAACCACCATTTTTATGAATCATCTTATGGAACCTTTTTGTAAGGTAGGCCATATCACATTCATCACCACTTGAGTCACTGTTAACTGCTTTAAGGATCAGGTTCTTCTCTTTCCTTGGCTCCCATCTTTCAAGCTCTTTCTTTTTCTTCACCTTATAGGTTTTGAGATTTCCAATCACATCATCAATAGTCATTTTCTCCAGGTCTTTGGCTTCATTTATAGCATTAACTTTACTCTCCCAAGATCCTGGTAGAACACTAAGTATTTTTTGAACTCGCTTGCTGATTGGAATAATCTCACCTAGAGAATAAAGCTCATTGATAAGGGAGGTGAAACGAGTGTGCATATCCTGGATTGACTCATCATCCTTCATCCTAAATAGTTCATACTCAGTGATGAGCATGTCTATTTTGGATTGCTTGACTTTAGAGGTTCCTTCATGAGCCGTCAAGAGGGCTTACATATTTCCTTGGTAGTTTCACAAGATGAAACACGATTGTATTCATCTGGTCCAATACCACACATTAAAATCTTCTTTGCCTTGAACCCCTTTTCAATGGATTTTCTATCAGTTTCAGTGCATTCTTTTATGGGCTTTACCTCTAGCTTCCCATACTTTGTATTAGTCTTTATGGGGACAAAAGGACTATCAAGAATGATGTCCCAGAGTTCAGAATCTTCAGCCGTCAAATAGTCATGCATCCTTATTTTCCACCATCCATAATATTGTCCGGTAAACCTTGGAGGTCTCATGGTTGACCGTCCTTCCTCGAAGATTGGAGGTTCCTTGTCTTTTCCCTCAAGCAAAAACAGAAAGTAAATGAGACGCGACATTTATGTGGAAAACTCCTTAATGAAGGGATTAAAAATCACGACCTACACAAGTAGGATTTCTAATTTCACTAACTGAGCAACGTTTTCACTTTGCAAGCCTTTTGCAACCTAGGAATTAGCCCACTAATCCCACCCCTTACAATAACTATATTGCAAGCAAAAGCCCTTAACTAAATCTAGCCAAGAACCAACTATTTGAACTAACTGTAGCTAAACATTAACTCACTATAACTAACTATGGTCAGGTGTTTACACAAAAAGCTTGAAAAAACAAATACCTACAGAACCCTTCTTAAAAGAAGTGTAGGTTTATAATATTAAGACCAAGAAGACAAAGACTAAACAACATAGGAATTAAGACATCTTCAGTATTGGGATCTGGTCCTTGCAATTATTTAGTCTTGATCTTGAAAGCTCCGAGAAAACATTGGCGGCTGCTCTTTTTAATAATGAGGATAATATGATTTGAAGTGCTAGGTTAAATAAATGCCAACATGTTGTTTATATAGGGAACCAATGAGAGCATGTGAGGATCATGTGAGTGGCATGTGATATAGATAGGGACGTTAGAATTATCCTTGTCTTTTAGCCGACATGCAGCTACTATTTCGCTATGGCTCTGCCAGTCAGAACAGTGTCACAGCTTTATAGCTATCACGTTCATACAATGCCCAAGGGACCTGATCAAGGACCTGGTCCTTAGTGTATATGTCGATAATCAAAACTGTGAAATGTCATAACTCATCAGTTACCAATGCATTAAGCTGATCACTCACTTTGCAACTTGATGATGGCGCTGCCCCAACTTATCCCAAGCAATATCGTCGTGCAGTCATTAGAAAGCTTCAGTATCTCTTCTTTACATGTCCAGCTATTATTTTTGCTATCAACAAACTCTCACAATTTATGCACAAGCCTTCCACCATCCACTGGCAAGCATTGAAGCGTGTTAGATAACTCAAACATACAATGCTTCACGGCCTGCTTCTTCGTCCTAATTCCACTAATGCACATCATGTATATCCTAATGCAGATTAGGCAGGTGATGTTACAGATCGATCCTCTACCACATTTCATGTGATTTATCTTGGTCTCAATCCTATTAGGACAAAAAAAGAAGCAACAAAGTGTTGTAAGATCTTTCAATTCTGAGGCTGAATATCGTGTTGTTGCTAGCTCTATAGCAGAAACCAATTGGATTCAAAACTTCTTGTCTGAACTTAATGTGACCCTTGCAGAACCTCCTAAAGTCTATTGTGAAAACATAAATACCACTTGATTTTTATTTTGTATGCGAACAAGTGCAACAAAATTGCCTTCATGTCACACATGTCCACATTGCAGACCAGCGCGCTGGTATACTCACCAACCAAGATTCATCACCAGCAACATACCAAGTTAGGTGTTGTTGAAAGAACCCTAACTTGCACGGCATATAGAGCAAATTAAAGAAAAGAATCCCGATAATCTGCAATCAAATATTGCCTCACCTTTCTCATAATATTTTTATTGTTGTTGTTGTTGATATTATTAATCTTGTTTCAACTCAAAAGTTTTATATATACACATGTAATCAATCAATACATAGTACAAGAAATTTTCCTACATCACTGAATCTTATTAGTATCAGGTCCAATGCTTGTAAACCTATTGTGACTTCATGTAAAGCCAAAGCTACATTTAGGCATATCTACCAATACAAAATAAATATTCTCAATTAAACATCTATTTTGTGGAAAAGAAAATGAACATTCTGTATTTGTTGAAATTAGAGTTTATTAAGATATTGATGTATGATGTTCAATAAAACTAGCAATATTATTGTGATCTAAAAATTTGTAAATATTTTTTTCTGTTTGGATAAGATTAAATCATTTAAAACAAGTATTACTACATCTGTTCCTCACTATTCCATTAAAAAAATATGATACATTTTTTTATGAATTTTTTTATATTCACGGAAATGTTAACATGTTTAAGACCACAAGGTTTAAAAGTTATATAGTCACACAAACATAATAATATAACAATAACAACATACCCATGATGTGATCTCACAAGTGGGGTTTGGGGAGGGTCGGGTGTACGCCGACCTCACCCCTACCTTTGTGGGGATAGAAAGGTTGTTTCCAATAGACCCTTGGCTCAAGAAAAACGTCTTTCAAAACAAATTTTAAAATTACAAGAGTAAAGAAGCTACACTGAAATATCGAAGAAAAGAAAATATTGATAGTAATTGGAGAAAAGAGCTCTCACACACACAGAAATAAAACTTAGCTACTGCACAAGAAAGTAAAACAGTAAGGTAGTTCTAAGAAGAAATAAAGCAAGCAGTTGGTGAGCAGAGAAAAGCTTAAGTTATGATATTGCAATGGATACATTTATTCTTCACCGGAGAAGCGTTTAAATAGGCATGACATCTCAACTAAAATGCACCAGATATGGAGAAAATATTGGCACTAAATCTGTCGTGCATTACAACTGAAATCAGAAACTTAAGGACAAAAATAACAACTAACTTAGACTAAGTCAAAAAATAGTAAAAATACTAAAAAAAGCTACAGTAACTTTTTCTCTCTCGGTTTGAATCACTTATTCAACATTTCCCTTTGATTCAAAATCACTAACACCAAGCAATGATCTGAAGTAGATGTGCTTCTGATATGGTAGTGCTTTTGTGAATATAGTTGCTACTTGTTTATTGGTGTTGCAAAACTTCAATATGATATCTTCTTTCTCCACCGACTCACTAATAAAATTGAAGCGAATATCGATGTGCTTTGTTCTTCCATGAAATGCAGGATTCTTAGTCATTTCAATTGAGGATTTGTTCTCACAAAAAGTTGCTTTCTCTTGCTTCTGGTTAAAGATCAACAAAAATTCTCCTAAGCCAAATGCATTGACAAGTTACAGAAGTTGTTGGGATATACTCTGCCTTATAAGATGACAATGTCGTTGTCACTTGTTTCTTCGAACTCCATGTTATTGCACCTAATCTAAGGCTAAAAATGTTGCTTGAAGTACTCTTCCCATCATCCACCAAGCCTACCCAATCACTCTCAGTAAAGCCTAATAATCTGAAATTTGAAACATGAGAATACCAAATACCATATTCCAGTGTTCCAACAACATAGTGTAAAATTCTTTTTGCAGCTCCAAAGTGATGCTTCGATGGATTGCTCATAAACCTTGAAATGACACTAACAGAGTATGAAATATCTGGACGAGTATGAGACAAATAAATCAAACCTCCAACTATACTTCTAAAACTTCTTGCATTGGCTCGTTCAGTACATGCTGTAATTTTTCATTCAGATTCATGGGTGTTGCAGCAATATTATAATCAATGAGGCCAAATCTTTTATGAAGGTCTGATGCATATTTATTTTGAGAAACAAATACTCTATCTTCTTCTTGTTTCACCTCAAATCCAAGAAAGTAATGCAACAGACTCAAATCTTGCATCTCAAATCTACTCATCATATTAGATTTAAATTCAGCTACAACAGAGTGAGATGATCCCATATAAATTATATCATCCACATACAACATACAATTAGAAAATCATTGTTACCTCGCTTCAAGTAGTAGGCTCACTTTCGCTCCTTTCAAACCCATTTTGCAGAAAATATGAATTAATTTTGCTATACCAGGCGCGTGGCGCTTGTTTCAACCCATAAAGTGTCTTCTTCAACTTATACACCTTTTCCTCTTGGCCATTGATTTCAAAACCTTCAGGTTGGGCAACATAAACCTCCTCTTCCAACTCACCATTCAAGAACCCTGATTTAACATCAAGTTGATAAAGTTACCAGTTCAATTGAGCAGCTAATGCTAAAATTGTTCTTATTTCTTCAAATCGAGCAACAAGAGAAAAATTCTCTTCAAAATGGATACCAGTAGCTGCGAGTATCCCTTTGTGACAAGTTTTGCCTTGTGCTTTTGTACACTTCCATCATGATACTTTGTTTTGAATATCCCTTTTAGGCCAACAACATTCTTTCCATTTGGCAAGCCGGTCAGCTGCCACGTTTCATTTTTTTAAATTGCCATAAGTTTTTCCTTTATCGCATTCTTCTACTCCTCCTTTTCAATTGCTTCTTCATAAGATATAGGATCTGAAACAATAAAAGCAAATTGAAAAGATGCATTAGAATTTCTGGGATTTGATTTTCTGACTCTTTTGATCTTCTTAGTGGAATTGGCTCAGTTGAAGGCCCTTCAAGTGTCTTAGATATCTCTTGTGAAATTGCTCCTTCAAGTGAATTTGGGGCAGACTCTTGTCTTTCATCTAGAGGGTCTTCAATGGGTATTGAAATCTCCTATTGTACTTTTTTTTCACTCCAATTCCAACTTGACTTTTCATCAAATACAATAATTTTGCTAATTATCACTTTGCCACTAAGAGGGTTATATAACTTATATGCTTTGGATTCAAGATAATAACTGATGAAAATACATTTTTGTAATTTTTTATCTAGCTTTTGACGAGTTTGAAAGTTAACCAAAGCATAGGCAGTACACCCGAAAATTCTTAAAGTTGCTTACCGAAGTTCTTATACCTTTTTTTTGTGACTAACCTTTCCATTAATCACCAGTGTAAAACGTTACAAGCACCATAGTTGGCTAACTCAGCCAAGCTATCCATGAACATCACAAAACTGACACAAAGCTCTGAAACTAGATAAAACATAAGATTTTGCAGCATAATACTTAGCCTAGGTGGAGCTCTAACACAACATGTATATGCAATCTCCTTAGCAATGACTTCATACTCCTTTCTTCTCTTCTCAAAAATTCGTGCATTTCTCTCGATCCATAGGCAATGGACATACTCAGTGTAGATCATTTTGAGCGGTAGAGCCCTATGTGTCTTGCCGTTGGTTGCCTTCAAGATCATCTGCAAATGTTGATCCCATCCAGTAGCAGCAGTTGGTTGTCTCTGTATAAGGTCTTACACCTTTCTAAGCTTCATATAGTGTTTAATTCATCACGGCCTTTGTAGGAGATAGGTTCAACACATACGTTGAGGTTGCAACTGCTTCTGCCCAGTATTGATTTTGAAGTCCCTTGCCTTTTAGTAAGCTTCTCGCCATCTCCACAATGGTACAATTCTTGCATTCAGCTACCCTATTTTTCTCCAGCATGTAAGGTGTTGTAAGTTCCCTACGAATTCCATTTTCTTCCCAAAAATGGATAAATTCATTAGATAAGAACTCACCACCTCTGTCCGTTCGAAGATTTTTTATGCGCAACCCACTGTGATTCTCGACCAAAGCCTTGTATTTTCTGAAATTTTCAAAAGCTTCTGATTTGTATTTCAGAAAATACCCCCAGCTCATGCGACTGAAATCATCTGTGATGAGAAAAAAAATATCTACTCCCACAAAAAAATTAAGTATTCATTGGACCACACAAATCTAAATGAATTAATTCTAAGCAAGAAGAAGCTCTCCAAGCCTTTCTGACAGGAGATGAATTTCTACTTTGCTTCCCATAAATGCAACCCTTGCATAAATCAAAAGAATTAATTTTGGTAATCCATTGACCATACCATTTTGTAATAGCAACTTTATCCCCTTGAAATTAAGATTCCCGTACCTCAAATGCCACAGCTCAGAGTCATTTTTTGCACCAGTAACCAAAGCAAAAGTTTCCACATTTGAAACTTCTAATGGAAACATTCTGTTTTCTGCCATGTAAATATTAACCATAAATTATGTGCCAAACTAGGAACAAATTGAACATCATGTAGAAGCTTTACTTTACCATGACTATTTCTGATTGCTACTGTTCCTTTTCCTTCAACTTGAAGGTTGTTGTTATCACCATTCTTGACAGTCGTTTTTTGTGTCTCGTCAAGCTCTATGAAAATTGACTTCATTCCTGACATATGGTTGGAGCAACCGCTATCTACAAACTATACTTCATTTGCAACTTTATTAGTATCATGATAAGTCATGAATAACTTACTGGGGCTATTGGATACGCATATAAGACTTAGTCTCCCAAGTAGCCTTTTCAACAGGACGGTGCTTCCACTGCACCTTCACAGAAGCAATCTCCTTCGACCTCAACTTTTGAACCTGCCTATCCAAAATCGCAATAGGCGCCTCCTCATAGGTCAAATTCTCATCAAGCAGTATCAAATCCCAACGAATAATGTAAGTACCGATGGCATGGTACTTCTTCAGCATAAAAACATGAAAAACCAGATGAACTCCCGCCAAGCCTGGAGGAAAATTGAACTCATAAGCTACATCACCCACACGGTCAGCAATCTCAAACGGGCCAATATACCTGGGGCTCAACTTTCCCCCTTTTCCAAAACTCATAACACCCTTCATGGGTGAAATCTTTAATAAAACCTGGTCACCAATAACAAACTCTAGATCTCGGACCTTCCGATCCGCATATATCTTCTGTCGATTCTGAGCTGTCAAAAGCTTGGCCTGAATAACTCTCACTCTATCAAGGGACTCTCTCAACAGATCCGTACTCCAAGGTTGAACCTAAAACCCATCAAACCAGCCAACCGGAGATCTATATCTCCTACCATATAAAGCCTCAAAATGAGCCATGCCAAGACTCGAATGATAACTGTTGTTGTACCCAAACTCTTCCAAGGGTAAGTGCTGATCCCAATGGCCGCCAAAATCAATAACACAAGCTCTCCACATATCCTCGAGCACCTAAATGGTCCGCTCGGACGGTCCATCGGTCTGTGGATGAAAAGTTATACTGAGATCCAATCGAGTACCCAACTCCTCATGAAAAGCCCTCTAGAAGCGGGAAGTGAAGATAATACCCCGATCAGATACGATAGAAATAGAAACCCCATGCAACCTCATAATATCCCAAATGTACAACTTGACTAACTTCTCAGCGGTATAAGAAATCTGAACCGGAACAAAATGAGCGGACTTAGTCAACCGATCAACTATCACCCAAATAGAATAAAACTTGCCCAGGGTCTTCAGAAGACCCACAACAAAATCCATGGCAATCCTCTCCCACTTCCACTCAGGAATGGGCATTCTCTGAAGTACACCGCCGGGTCGCTGGTGCTCATACTTAACTTGCTGACAATTCTCACATTTACATGCGAAATCAACTATATCTCTTTTTATCCGACGCCACCAATAGTGCTACCTCAAATTACGATACATCTTAGTCGCCCCTCGGATGAATGGAATATCAAGAGCTATGAGCCTCAGCCAAGATCAATTGAATCAAATCACCAACACCATGAACGCACATGTGCCCCTTAATCCTCAAAATGCCCTCATAATCAATCATGGCCTCCTTGGCCTCACCCCTCAAAACTCTGTCTTGAATCTTGCTGAACTGAGCATTCTCAAACTGATGAGTCCTGATCTGATCCAATAAAGATGACCTCGCCTCTACACAAGCCAAAACCCTGCCTTACCTCTAACCTGCTGCATTAACACAGCACCCAAACCCATATGGGTAATGCTAAGATCGGGGTTGAAGTCAAAAGAAGCTTGAGCTTTTGAAAGCTTTCCTCACATTCATCGGACCACTAGAAGGGAACATCCTTCTGAGTCAATCTTGTTAAAGACAAAGCAATAGCAGCAAAATCCTTCACAAAGCGGCGGTAGTAGCTGGCGAAACCCATAAAACTACGAACCTAGGTAATAGTAGTAGGCCTCGCCCAACCCCTTACATCCTCAATCTTCTGTGGATCAACCATAATCCCATCGTTAGAAAAAACATGCCCCAAGAATGCCACAGACTCCAACCAAAACTCACAGTTCAAAAATTTAGTAAACAAGATATGCTTCTTCAACTGCCCAAGATTAGTACGAAGATGGCTCTCATGCTCCTCTCTACTCTTGGAATATACCAAGATATCATCAATAAACACAATCATAAAGGATTCAAGGAATGGCCTAAATATGCCATTCATCAAAGTCATAAATGCAGCCGGGGCATTGGTAAGCCCAAATGACATCACAAGAAACTAATAGTGATCATATCTCGTCCGAAAGGCTATCTTCGGAATATCCTTAGCCCCGATCCTCAACTGGTGGTAGCGTGAACGCAAGTCAATCTTTGAAAACACTGAAGCACACTGAAGCTGGTCAAATAAATCATCAATACGAGGCATAGAGCACTTGTTCTGAATGTTAATCTTGTTCAGCCATTGATAATCAATGCACATCCTCATGGTTCCATCTTTCTTCTTTACAAATAACACATGAGCACCCCAAGGAGTGACACTCGGTCTAATGAACCCCTTGCTCAATAAATCCTGTAACTACTCCTTAAGCTCTCTCAACTCGGCAGGTGCTATTCGATATGGTGGAATAGAAATAGGGCGAGTGCCCGGATTCAAGTTAATAGAAAAGTCAATGTCGCGATTGGGTGGCATACCCAGCAGATCAGATGGGAATACCTTCGCGAACTTGCTCACAATAGGAATTGACTCAAGGGGTGAAGATGCAACAGTCGTGTCACACACATGAGCCAGATCAGCTAAACATCCCTTATTGACCAATTTCTTCGTCTGAAGAAAGGAAATGATATTTTTTGGAGAGGGACTAGGAGCACCCCTACACTCGAGTCTAGTAATGATCGGCATGGCTAAAGAGACTATGTTGGCGTGACAATCCAAGATCGCGTGATAAGGAGAAAGCCAGGTCATACCCAAGATAATGGCAAAGTCCACCATATAGAGAATCATTAAATCTACCCTAGTGTCATACCCCTTAAAAATAACTAAACGCGACCCATAAACTCGATCAACCACGACAGAATCTCCAACTGGAGTAGACACATGAATAGGTACAGCTATGCTATCACTAGGCAAATCCCAATCAACAGCATGATATGCAGACACGCACGAATAAATAGATCCAGAATCAAATAACATAGAAGCTGCTCTATGACGGACATAAATAGTGCCTGAAATAACAACATCTGAGATATCTGCCTCGGGCCTACACGAAAATAAGTAACAATAGGCCCCACCACGTCCAGTCTAAGATCCCCCTCTAACTGCCTGGGATCCACCTCTAAAACCCTTAGAACCACTGCAGTCTGACTAAGCACCGCCCTTTTGAGGAGCACCACCTCGACCACCAGATGATTGTGGAGTCCTTAGTAGTTGATAATATCGCTTGGGTTGGGGACATATCCTAGCAATATGCTCGATCTCTCCATATGCAAAACAGGTCGGACAGAGCGAAGACTGATAAACCGAAGCTGAGGACCCGGATGAGACAGCCCTGTCTACCAATCGAGAAAATGAACTCTCAGGAGCTCTATGCCTAGATGGCTCACTGGAGGAAGCCTGCAAAGCTGAGTGCACAGTGTGCCCAGAATATGGCTGATACGGCCTAGAAGACTGACTGGTGCCCCTCGAACTAGAACCACTATAACTCCCAATCTGACGTTGCCTCTTCTCACCACCAGCCCCAAATGCACGGGCCTTAGCGGCCTCAACCAAAGAATCATGCTCGATGATGGACCAGAAGGAATCCCCCATGGCCTCTATCTGAAGGCAAGGAATCTGAAGAGAACCGACTAACCCACTATCAAAACTGTCAGGCCCAGTAGGGATCAAGACTTGAATAACGGGCCAGATACAGATAGCGAGTCACTTAGGCCTCCATAAACAAAATCCCTGCTATAGATGTAGAAACTCCTCCCTACGCTCCACTCTCAAAGACCGGGGCACATACTTCTCAAGAAAGGCCCGGTAGAACTGAGTCCAAGTGAGGAGAGGAGAACCCTTAGGCCTGCAAGCAACAAAATAACTCCACCAAGTATTCGCGTCACCGCAAAACTGATAGGACACATAGTCAACTCCATAGGACTCCATGATCCCCGTCCAATGCAGCAACTCATGCATATCCAAGATGAACTCATAAGCGTCATCAGAAGAAGTACCCAAAAACACCCACGGCTCTAGCTTCCTAACAAGACCTGATTAGTCACGATCATAACAGTACCCTCAACGGGCCAAAGATCATCCCCTGGGGCTGTCACTGTATCAATATGGGAAGCCATAGCTGTAGCTGGGTGTGCAACTCGAGTAAGTCTCCGCTCAGGGGTCTGTGCCCCAACTCAGGTCTGCGAACCTCCGCCAAGAGTGGTAACACCAGCGGCAGCCTGCTGGGCATCCAAGTGGAGTAGAACACGAGCCATGGTATCCTGAATAGTCTAATCAGAAGTAATCTCGGGTTGTGTCCGTGTGGGGGCCACATCATCCTCGACGGCCTGGTCACAAACCTACTGATCCTCAGGCTTTGGAGACAGAGATATCTCGATCGCTGTCCTATTGCAGGAGCCCTGCCCCTGGCTAGGGTAGCCCCGCAGCCTCTAGCTCTACATAAGCAAAAACCTTGCCTGGGGATGAACTCCCGTCAAGCCTGCGACAAAGCCAACTCATAAGCTACATTGCCCATATGGTCAACAATCTCAAATGGGCTAATGTACCTGGGGCTCAAACTTCCCCTCTTTCCAAACCTCAAAACACCCTTCATGGGGGAAATCTTTAATAAAACCTGGTAACCAATAGCAAACTCTAGATCTCGGACCTTCCGATCTGCAAACTTCTTCTACCGACTCTGAGCTGCCAAAAGCTTGGCCTGAATAACTTTCACTCTATCAAGGGACACTACTAACAAATCTGTACCCCAAGGTGGAACCTCAAACCCATCCAACTAGACAACCGGAGATCTACATATCCTACCATATAAAGCCTCAAAAGGCGCAATGCCAATACTCGAATGATAGTTGTTGTTGTACGCAAAATCTGCCAAGGGTAAATGCTGATCCCAATGACCACCAAAATCAATAACACAAGCTCTCAACATATCCTCGAGCACCTGAATGGTCCGCTCGGACTACCCATCGGTCTGGGGATGAAAATATGTACTGAGATCCAATCGGGTACCCAACTCTTCATGAAAAGCCCTCCAGAAACGGGAAGTGAAGATGGTACCCTGATCAGATACGATATAAATAGGAACCCCATGCAACCTCATAATATCCCGAATGTACAACTTGGATAACTTCTCAGCGGTATAAGAAATATGAACTGGAACGAAATAAGCGGACTTAGTCAACCGATAAACTATCACCCAAATATAATCAAACTTGCCCAGGGTCTTCGGAAGAGCCACAACAAAATCCATGGCAATCCACTCCCACTTTCACTCGAGAATGGGCATCCTCTGAAGTACACCGCCAGGTCACTAGTTCTCATACTTAACTTGTTGATAATTCCCACACTTAGCCTCGAAACCAACTATATCTCTCTTCATCCGACGCCACCAATAGTGTTGCCTCAAATCACGATACATCTTAGTCGCCCTCGGATTAATGGAATATCGAGAGCTATGAGCCTCAGCTAAGATCAACTGAATCAAATCACCAACATGAGGAATGTACACGCGCCCCTTAATTATCAAAATGCCCTCAGAATCAATCATGGCCTCCTTGACCTCATCCCTCAAAACTCTCTCTCCAATCTTGCTCAGCTAAGCACCCTCAAACTGATGAGTCCTGATCTAATCCAATAAAGATGATCTCACCTCTACACAAGCAAACACCCTTCCTGGGGCTGAAATATCAAGGTGAACGAAGCTGTTAGCTAGAGTCTGAACCTCCATGGCCAACGGACACTCGAAAACTATCAAACGAGTTAACCTCCACTTATTCACTGCCTTGCGACTCAAGGTAACAGCCGCAGCATTGGCTTTCACAGGATGATAAAGAATAGAGATGGTGTAGTCCTTCGGGAGCTCCATCCATAGGCGCTGCCTGGAATTAAGATCTCTCTACGTAAACACATGCTGAAAGCTACGATGATCGGTGAAAACCTCACAATGGACACCGTATAAATAATGCCTCCAAATCTTCAACGCAAAGACCACGGCAAATAACACTAAATCATGGGTAGGGTAATTTTTCTCATGAATCTTCAACTGGCGGGAAGCATAAGCTATCACTCTACCCTCCTACATCAACACAACGCCCAAACCCATACGGGATGCATCATAATAGACCGCAAAATCCTCACCCTCCACGGGTAATGCTAAGATCGAGGCTGAAGTCAAAAGAAGCTTAAGCTTTTGAAAGCTCGCCTCACAATCATCGGACCACTGAAAGGGAACATCCTTCTGAGTCAATCTGGCCAAAGACGAAGCAATAGCAGCAAATCCCTTCACAAAGAGTCGATAGTAGCTAGCCAAGCCTATAAAACTACGAACCTCGGTAATAGTAGTGGGCCTCGCCCAACTCTTTACAGCCTAAATCTTCTGTGGGTCAACCATAATCCCAGCCTTAGACACAACATGGCCCATGAATGCCACAGACTCCAACCAAAACTCACACTTTGAAAACTTAGCAAACAAGCTATGCTTCTTCAATAGCCCAAGAATAGTACTAAGATGGCTCTCATGCTCCTCTCTACTCTTGGAATACACCAAGATATCATCAATAAACACAATCACGAAGGAGTCAAAGAATGACATAAAGATGCCATTCATCAAAGTCATAAATTCAAGTGGGGCATTGGTAAGCCCAAATGACATCACCAGAAACTCATAGTGACCATATCTCGTCCGAAAGGCT
This sequence comes from Lycium barbarum, assembly GCF_019175385.1. NCBI lineage: Eukaryota > Viridiplantae > Streptophyta > Magnoliopsida > Solanales > Solanaceae > Lycium > Lycium barbarum. Next base: position 97,715,109 of record NC_083346.1, read on the forward strand.
GTCTTCGGAATATCCTCAGCCTTGATCCTCAACTGGTGGTAGCCTGAACGCAAGTCAATCTTTGAAAACACTGAAGCACCCTGAAGCTGGTCAAATACATCACCAATACTAGGTATAGGGCACTTGTTCCGAATATTAATCCAGTTCAGTTGTCGATAATCAATGCACATCCTCATGGTTCTATCTTTCTTCTTTAGAAATAACACAGGAGCACTCCAAGGGGAGACACTCGGTCTAATGAACCCCTTGCTCAATAAATCCCCTAACTACTCCTTAAGATCTCTCGACTCGGCAAGTGCTATCCGATATGGCGGAATGGAAATAGGGCGAGTGCCTGGATCTAAGTCAATACAGAGAGTCAATGTCGTGATTGGGTGGCATAACCAGCAGATTAGATGAGAATACTTTCGTGAAATCGCTCACATAGGAATGGACTCAAGGGGTGGAGATGCTACAGTCGTGTCACGCACATGAGCTAGATAAGCTAAACATCCCTTATTGACTAATTTCTTCGCTGGAAGGAAGGAAATGATCTTCTTCGAAGAGGGACTAGGAGTACCCCTCAACTCCAGTCTAGCAATGCTTGACATGGCTAAAGTGACTGTCTTGGCATAACAATCCAAGATCGCGTGATAAGGAGAAAGTCAGGTTATACCCAAGATAATGTCAAAGTCCACCATATCAAGAATCATCAAATCTACCCAAGTGTCATAGCCCATAAAAGTAACTAAACATGACCGATAAACTCGATCAACCACGACAGAATCTTCAACCGGAGTAGACACATGAACAGGTATTGCTATTCTATCACAAGGAAAATCTCAATCAACAACATGATATGCAGACACATACAAATAAGTGGATTGAGGTCCAAATAACACAGAAGCTGCTCTATGACGGACAGAAATGGTACCTGAAATAATAGCATCTGAGACCTCTGCCTCGAACCTCTTGTTACACCTTAAAAAAAATTCATGTCGTCGCATGATAGATAGACTAATGCAGGGTGAGGTGAATATGATGTTTCTATAAGTAAAGAAGGTTATTTAACGATCCTAGTTAAGATTTCAAAGATGTTGGAAGTAAGAGCAGAAAGTTCCTTAAGAAGGGCAAAGTATATGTGGTGTTTTGGAAAGGTTCTGTAAAGTACCGAGCTAATGTTGAATTAATGATGTATTAAAGAAGATTTGTAACTCTCCTTTGATTGGTAATGAAGTGTTAAACAAGTGTCAAGAAGGTTCCATAAGGATTGGAGGTCGAATGAACGATGGAAGCCATTTCAGGAAAGTGGAGTTATACGACCACTTATACGGTCCGTATAAGGGGTCCATATAACCCCCAGCAGGAAGATTTTTTTCATGGTGGTGAACCACGGAAAGAGTTTTTTCATGGTGGTGAACCACGGCCACTTATACGGACCGTATAAGTGTCCGTATAGTACCCGTCGGGTAGATTTTAAGTTTTTGTACAAATAGTTTCCCTTGGTTCTTTTATTTCATTTTCATCTTTTACAAGTATTGAGAGCTCAAAACCCTTCCCAAACTTATTCTAGTTTGAATTTACGAGTATCATTAAGACTTAACCATGGTGTGAATCCTTCTAAATGTAGATTATTCAAGCTTCAATAGTGAACGTTAGATAGTTAAGAAGACAAAGAGGTATGTAAGGCTAACCCTTCTTTCAATAAGGCATGGTTCCTTGGCTATATATATATATATCCTTTCTTGAGTTCTATAATGTCCTCCAAATGATTCTATCTTTAAAGCTACTAAAGCTTAGGATCCTCGATACTTTCATGATTTCCATTGCATCCGTTATATGATAGCTGATCCTCTAAGGATAGACATAACCAAAACGATAATGGTAATGATCTTGATAATACTTATGGATCCTTATGTATACGCGTCTAAGTACGTATGACTATTACGTGACACCGAGCTTATATAGCCAGGTATGATACCTATTGCGCGCACACCACTGTAGTAGGGTATAGATATCACTGAGCCTTGGTAGGGCCAGGTATGTATGATCACCGAGCCTTGTCATGGTCAGGTATGCGAAACACCGAACCTTCATGGTCGGGTATGGTATGGATATGAATATGAATACGAACACGAATGTATACGTATGTTTGTACGCGAGCACGCTTTAGAAATGGAAGGTCCCTATGAAAGACAAGTAAGTAAGTAATGATGATGATGGCTTTACTATCTTCCGATTCTCCCATCTTATGCCATTCCTTTTGCTGTCTCTTATGCTCCTATTATGATGTTGATTATGCTTTACATACTCAGTACAATATTCGTACTGACGTCCTTTTATTTTTAGACGCTGCGTCATGCCCGCAGGTGGCCAGGGAGACAGGCTTGATCCATAACATTTATTATTCAAGGACTACATAGAGGGTCCATTTCATCTAGAGCTACAACTTTTGGTATTATTCTTTTGTGTACATATATGGGCACGGCGGGGTCCTGTCCCGCCTATATGGTGTTACCTACTCTTCTTAGAGGCTCTTATCCAGTTGTATATGGTTAGATGTCTTGAAGCCTTGTCGGCTTATATTTTGTATATCATTTTGATAGCCTCGTCGGCTTATGTACATTGATGGGGGTATAGTTGTTACTTATGTTGTGAATGTACCGTTGCCACTAAGATTTGCATGAATGACGGATAGAAATTATGATTTAGTTATGTGTCCCATCTAGAAATAAATGTGGATGTACGTTAAGAGGTGCCCGGGTGGGCTAGCACCAGGTGCTCGGCATGGCCCTCCGGTTGGGTCGTGACAAAGTGGTATCAGAGCAGTTTTGTCCTAGGATGTGTCTATGAGCCGTGTCCAGTAGAGTCTTGTTTATGGGTGTGTAACGCGCCACGCTTATAAACCGGAGGCTGTGGGCATTTTAGGAATGAATGACCTTCTTTCTTCATAAGATCGTGCGATAGAGCTATGATATAAGGACTTCTCTTTCCTTAACCATGTGTTATGTTTTTCAGAAATGCCTGTAAAGAGAAAGGCTACGACAGCCCAGAAGGGCAAGACAGTGGCAGAAAAGCGGGTTGAAAGAACTCCGCCAACGGATATTGAGGAGGGTGAGTCCCAGAATGCGGCTCGATCTTAGTCCTCCCATTCCGTGCCTATTTCTGAGGGGCATGAGGGAGCCTCAGCCCCAGATCCAGCACCTCCAGCTCCTCCACCAGATGTTTCGGGCAAAGATGTAAAAGAGGCCATTCATTTACTTACTCAGTTGGTTGCCGCCCAGACTCATCGGCAAGGTACGGGGCAAGGTGACAGGGCTGTTAGTGCAAGGGCCCGTGATTTTATTAGCTTGAACCCTCCAGAATTCTTTGGGTCAAAGCTGGATGAGGACCCTCAGAATTTTATTGATGAAATGTTGAGGCCACTTCGGTTAATGCATGCTTCAGACGTTGAATCAGTGGAGTTAGCGTCCTATAGATTGAGGGATGTCGCGGTTCATTGGTATACGGTTTGGATGGCTTCACGGGGAGCCAGTTGTTATACCCCGTATATTTATACGTCGAATTATTCGCAAGTAAATCGACTCAAGTTGTAGGCAGAATTATTTTCGGACATGAAATACGAACCTTTAATTTTCAATTTTAATTAGAACATAAATTGTTTATAAATTTTATTTAGTGTAAAAATATTATTGGAGATTAGGGATTAATTAATTGTGATTAGATTACTAAGTAGGAATTAGTGATTAATTAAGCTTAATTATTAAGTGGGCCCCACCCGAATTTTTTAAAAAAAAAAATTCAAGGAATGGATTGATGAGTCATAGGAGGGGCATCACGTGTCAAGATGAGGGACAAGGTATAAAGGGAGATTGGATGAACAAATTTTCATTTCTCAAAATATGAACTTGAAAAAAAAAAAAAAAGGAAAGAACATTTTGTTCCCATGGCTGCTCTCGGCCAGCCATGGGTGAATGAGGAAAATTATTTTGTTGCTACTTTGATCAATTTTCAAGTGAATTGCAAGTTTAAGGAGGTGATAGCAATATTGGATATTAAGTTGGAGAAGAAGAAATTGTAAAACTGGAGCAATTGAGCGTACAAATTCCTACGAGAAAAATTTGGTAAGATTTTCTTGTTTTGGGGTGTAATTGTGTTATTAGTATTGTAATGAAGTTATTAAAATTGTATTGGACAAAATTGGAAGTAAGAAAATGCATAAAATTGATGTTATACGAAATTGTGGGTTGAAAGGGATTAAAAAGGGTTATTGGATTGTTAGGATTGTTATGGGCTGAATTGTGAGAATTCTGTATGTATATCTCTATTGTTGGTATTTCTGTGTTAACAGGAGAATAATTGGAAATTCGGGTTAGGAGAATATATAGGGGAAATGCTGCCCGATTTTCGTTAAGTCCTTAACTAATGAAAAACCCTAGTCGAGAAGGTACAAGTTAAAGAATAAGTTCTATAAGCGATGAGCTACGGAATTACGAAATAGAAAATATAATTACTAATGATAGCGTTACTTTTATATTAAATAGGCTAAAAGAGCGACGAGGCGAACGGATTTACGAATAGTCGCTAACAGGTATATAAAGCTGTCCCTTCTTTCTTTTGGCATGTCTTAGATTTAAGTGATGAATGATATGAGCTTTGGGGTAATCCTATTCATAAGTCTTGAGTGTGATTCATGATTCTTATTCACTTCTTGATGTTAAAAGTCTTAAGTGATTGAGCTTCCCTCTTCAGTTTCCTATACGTTTGATAATAGTCGATATATATATAAGCTCCTATTCCTAGAAACTCTACGATAACTGATGTCCTTGACTTCTATAAGCTGTTTCATTCTATATTGACATATGTCTATGGTTCTTAATGCTCTTTTGATATTATTTATGATGACGTTCGAGGGATATTTGATATGATTGTCGCTATTGATGCTCAGGTGTAAATCCCTTCTTCTTATTCTGTTTGAGTCTTGATAATGTTTTAAATTGCATATGGTTGCCCACTACTCTGCTCGTGCATGCCTCAATATGTCTTTCACCGAGTCCCGGGCCGGGTATGTTATCGTGCACAGTTTCACTGCATTGTTCACCGAGTCCCTCACTAGAGAGCCGGGTACGGTATATATATATATATGATATGATGATATGTTATGGTGGCCAGGAGGTCATATGATGACTTTATTCACCGAGTCCCATAATGGGCCGGGTATGATATATGATATTGACATGCATGATTTATGTTTAAAAAGGCCATTGTTTTTGTATTCTGGATGTTATACTTGTCTCTTGCTCTCCCTATTTCAGTTATGATCCGTTTTACTGTATTTCATGCTTTGTATACTCAGTACATATTCTGTACTGACCCCCCTTTCTTCGGGGGGCTGCGTTTCATGCCCACAGGTACAGATAGTCGGTTTGGTGACCCTTCAGCATAGGACTTCTACTCAGCTCTCTTGGAGAGCTTCGTTGTTCCGGAGCTTAGACCTTTGGTACAAATCTTATGATATATATGTGTATGTTTATCCAGGGGTACGACGGGGCCCTGTCCCGTCAGATTTCACTGTTAGTACTCTTAGAGGTCTGTAGACATATGTGTGGGTTGGGTATAAATTGTCCAGCTGTGTCTATGACATGATATTGATATGTAGTGGTAGCCTTGTTGGCTTGCGTATCCTCTTGTGATATGATTAGCTGTGACTCCTCAGGAGACTGTGTATCTGAATACACGTATATGATGACGTTATGAACTGTTGGAGTTCTTTTGTAAGCTTCCATATTGTCCATAGATTCAGTCTGGTTACATGTAATAGGTTCGTATACGGGTGTCTAGTTCGGGCACTAGTCATGGCCCACGGGGTTGGGTCGTGACAGAAGTGGTATCAGAGCAGTTCATCCTCGGAGTGTCTACAGACCGTGTCTAGTAGAGTCTTGTTTATCGGTGTGTGTGCACCACATCTATAAACAGGAAGTTACAGGACATTTAGGATGTTATCTTTCCTTCTTATCCTAGATCGTGCGATAGAGCCCAGCCATCGGAAATGAAATTCCTTATACTAACCTTTGATTTCAGCTGAAGAACGACATCGACAGAAGGAAGTGATTGACGATATTGGAAGTTACAAAGTACACACGTAAGCAACGGTGCAAACGAGGCACGTTGGATAAGGTAAGAATAGTGAGGTCTGATCGATATGTAAAGTTGAAGGATAAAAGAGAAGGTAGATGGAGAGACATAACAGGACATATCGTTAAAGGATAAGGTACGTCTCAAGGTGCGATATGGGAGGTAAGTTCCGACACTTTTATACTTTTTACTAGAAATTGGGAGCCCTGTGTGGCTATGATACGATATGATATATACGTATATATGTTGGCCCTGTGAGGCATTGTCGGTATTTCCTGCGTGCAGGTTTTGGGATAGTAAGAAGTACAGAGGAAACTCTGCCCAAATTTTCCCAGAAATAGGAAAAAGAAGAGAATGAGATATAAGTTCATAATATGCCTTGAAAGTTGATACCGATAGGGTAAATTTATTATGTTGGATTAAGCTTTAAGATATACCCTCCATGTTATCCGTAAGAGGCACCATTGTTATTTGAAAAATTTTATTTCGAAAAAGCATATATGAGCAGCAAGGTTTGGAATTCATTTGGACGGACCAGAACACTTTCCAACCATGTTTTGCCTTAGAAAAGCTCATGTTGAAGGGTAAAAACGTCTAGCGATTAAGTTTCAATTTTACTGAAAAGTACAAAGCATACAGCAAGTAGTTTATGAACTAAATAATTCGTTCACGACTCAAGAATAAACCTGGATGTAAACCATGTGAATCAAGCACTAGAAGTCCTATGGTGCTTGTCGGATTCTAGTTTCCTTTTGGTGGCGGTTGGAGAATGTTTCATGGTGACATTTTATTGGTTCTTAATCAACTAATTGGAGATGGAATTCGTGGAAGGAAAACTCAAACTTGTGATCTGTCATGGATCATGTGTTCCACATGTTATTGATGAAATGCTAGGATGATTCGGAAGGGCTTGTGATACTAAGGGATGATACAGAAAATAATGGCAACTCTTAACAAAACATTTTATTGAGGTATCGAGTGAACTGATAAGTAGAGATAAATTACAACGAGTTTACAGTTAAAAGGAGTAATAGTATGATTGAGATAAAAGTACGGAGGAGGAAGAATTATGACAAATTATGAAGGTATTGATAAGACAGCTTGTGAGATATTAAGGGTAAGATTGATCAGAAAGGGTGAAGGGTTAAGTACGCCTAGCCCACAGAGTGTAATTAAGACATAGTAAGAATCATGAATAAGATTAAGATGTGTTACGTTATAGGATGGATTATGAACAGGATGCAATGTGAATACCATAAGGATTGTTATAGAAATGAGTAAAGACTAGCGAGGAAGTAACTAAAGGATATGATGTGATTAGTGGGAAACGGAAAAACAAATATAGAACGAATAAGGAAGACCTACCAAGTCCTATAGGGAAAGTTCAGAATAGAGATCAAGTGGTAATGAAAGTAAAAGCGAGCACAGAAAGAGAAGAAGTGATTGAAAGAAGAAGATAGAAAGAAGGTGAGTGGGATTACAGTGTAGCGAGGTGTTATGACGTGTATAGCTAAGAAGACGGGTAATGTAAGTGACCGAATTGTGAAAGACCAACCTAAAGGGAGATGAGCAACGAGACAGAATGAATGCCAGAAATGAGGTATGATAATAATATATGGGGATGAACATAATATACTATGAAAATGAGAAAGGGGTTATGCCGGAGTAGTGTTTCCGAAGGATATAGGGGTAGCATGAGATTCCTCGTGCACAAAATAAAAGATGGACATAGACTGGAGAAATGAAAGGAATACCAAAGTAAGAACTCAAGACAGACGTAATTAATTGAGTATGAGTATAGAATAAAAAGGAAAATATAAAGCTATGAACTTAGAGGTATAGTACAAAGACAATGTGATAAGACAAGACCACTATTAAGACGAATTTGATATGATTTTGAGTAAGTTAGAAGTTAGCGCTGGATATACAACAAGAGAGAAAGAGTATGAGGCATAAAGGAGTACTGCGTATATCTGACCTCACCTCGAAAATAGTGAAATCCTTAAAGGACAAGGATTGTGGATTTGTGAAACAACTGATGCATTGTGAGTTTACTAGAGGAAACAGGTGATATCCATTGGGATAAAGATAGTATTATAAGAAAGCTTGGGACAATTATCATTAGAATATAAGTGCTACCTAAATGAGAATTTGAAAGGACTATAAGCACTAGCTAATTATTGATTGGAATGAATGGAATGTGGCTTTGGATAAATTGCTACATTAATTATATTACTCGAGTACCAACCATCAGATGAGATTTTTTACTATATATCAAGAGTTGTCATCACCTCGTGATTGTGTTAAGGTTTCGTACGTTGATAATCAAGTTATAAATTATAAAGAAAGACATGAGGATGGTGCAGTATACCAAGTGAATTGGAAAAAAGGATCGGATGAATGTGAGATTAGAAATAGGGACATAGAGCAGAGTATAAATAGATAATGATGTGAGTACACCCAAAAGGGGGGAATCGGATGAGAGAAATGCAAGTGTAAGATGAAATCAACTAGCACTGCAACACGTTTAATGTGAATACTTAAACTTTAAGTGAGATCCCTTGCTGAAACAAGTTAGTAAGATTTGAAAGCCAGCAATAAATGGATAGAAGTCAAGATGGTATTTGAGATAGCGCTGAGAATTATTGGTAAAGATCTTGGATAATATGACATCAGAAGGTGGATGCTTATAAAAAGGAAGAATACGACAAGAGAATGGTAACAAGTAACTTAAAGGATATTATAAGGGATAGCAAGGCTATACTGGATTAGAGGTTAAGATGTTGGCAACAGAGTTATTGGCTAATGACATTGTAACACATAAGTAGCAAAAGAGAAAGGAAAGGGGTATGACAAGAAAAGCTACAAACGAGTTTTAGTACGGATATATAAAACAGAATGAACCAGGAAAGGGGAAGACTTTGACTAAGATTAAATACACTTTATACAAGTTGTACAAGAATAGTTATGCAACCTACGAATATTTATATGCTAAGAATGAGACCAAGTGAGTACTTGATAAGAAGAGTAAGATTTCAGTAACAACAATGCGGTTGCGATATTCTGGGTACATCAAAGGAAGGTGTAAGATGGTTTAAGGCAAAACTACAGAGATATAATTAGTACTGAGGGCAAAAGCCATAGTTGAGCCTTGATATCAATTAAAAGATATAAGAGAAGAATATAGGGTCTGCATAAAGACTAGCGAGGCAACGCTAAGGTATTTTCCTGGCTAATTTGAGCACCTACACATACTCTTGTAAAGATTGCAATAAGATGCGTGGTAGAAGGACTAAGAGCAAATTTGAGTAAAGGGGTAATAGAAGAGTTTGAGTCAAAAATAGAGAAACAACACGAGGTAATATGGCTAAAAATATTGCCAGTTAGGGTAAAGGAAATTACAAAATGATTTAACCGAGATAATCGGAACAAGCGGGTTACTGGTTACTGGATGACAGTGAAATTCTAATATGAGGGAACCCTAGCGCTATTTGATAGCCAACCCTAAAGATCGGGATTTCAGAAAGTGAAATCCCATAAAAGAAGTTGAAGACCTTTAAAAGAAATCCCATAAAAGTGACAAGAAGTTGAAGACCTTTAAAAGAAAGTCAGAAAGTGACACATGATGCTGAGGATTTCAGAACACGGACAGTCACAACGGAGTAAAGCAAAGATATTGGAGTACAAAAATGTTATCCTCTGGGAAATTTCGTTTTATACATAGAACCTGCGAAGGGTCTACAGGTTACCAGAGGCATGCAATACTTCAAGGATATTAAAGTCTAATGAACTGACGAGGGACGTCTGTGCATTATAAAATTCTTATTTAAAGATTAGGAGGTAAGATGAATGAAACGATATCTTAAGGGAATAACTATAGGAGAGGAAGGAGTCAAGTTAATACTAAGCGCACAAGGAAGAAAGTAAGATTTCGGCGGAAAAGCTCGCAACACAACTGACAACGGACTGCGAAGTAAGATAAGAGTAAAGGCAATGACGTGGAATTATTACCTCGGGAAGCAACAGAAAGAGGAGGTATTACAGGAATGACTATGTAGGGGCCTGGAATGCGTTATAATGAATTATAGTGAATTGAACAATGGAAGAGGTATGTGAAGGGCATAATTAAATAAGAGAACACTTGAGAAAGTATTGGGAATTCAGGATCAGTTTAACATTCGAGGATGAATGTTCTAAAGGGGGGGGGGGGGAGGATGTTATACCCCGTATATTTATACGTCGAATTATTCGCAAGTAAATCGACTCAAGTTGGAGGCGGAATTATTTTCGAACATGAAATACGAACCTTTAATTTTCAATTTTAATTAGAACATAAATTTTTTATAAATTTTATTTAGTTTAAAAGTATTATTGGAGATTAGGGATTAATTAATTGTGATTAGATTACTAAGTAGGAATTAGTGATTAATTAAATTAATTAATTAAGCTTAATTATTAAGTGGCCCCACCCGATATTTAAAAAAAACACAATTCAAGGAATGGATTGATGAGTCATAGGAGGGGCATCACGTGTCAATATGAGGGACAAGGTATAAAGGGAGATTGGATGAACAAATTTTCATTTCACAAAATATGAACTTGAAAAAAAAAAAAGGAAAGAACATTTTGTTCCCATGGCTGCTCTCGGTCAGCCATGGGTGAATGAGGAAAATTATTTTGTTGCTACTTTGATCAATTTTCAAGTGAATTGCAAGTTCAAGGAGGTGATAGCAATATTGGATATTAAGTTGGAGAAGAAGAAATTGTAAAATTGGAGCAATTGAGCGTACAAATTCCTCCGAGAAACATTTGGTAAGATTTTCTTGGTTTGGGGTGTAATTGTGTTATTAGTATTGTAATGAAGTTATTAAAATTGGATTGGACGAAATTGGAAGTAAGAAAATGCATAAAATTGATGTTATACGAATTATGGGTTGAAAGGGATTAAAAAGGGTTATTGGATTGTTAGGATTGTTATGGGATGAATTGTGAGAATTTTGTATGTATATCTCTATTGTTGGTATTTCTGTGTTAACAGTAGAATAATTGGAAATTCGGGTTAGGCGAATATATAGGGGAAATGCTGCCCGATTTTTCTTAAGTCCTTAACTAATGAAAAACCCTAATCGAGAAGGTACGAGTTAAAGAATAAGTTCTATAAGCGTTGAGCTGCGGAATTACGAACTAGAAAATATAATTACTAACGATAGCATTACTTTTATATTAAATAGGCTAAAAGAGCGACGAGGCGAACGGATTTACGAATAGTCGTTAACAGGTATGTAAAGTTGTCCCTTCTTTCTTTTGGCATATCTTAGATTTAAGTGATGAATGATATGAGCTTTGGGGTAATCCTATTCAAAAGTCTTGAGTGTGATTCATGATTCTTATTCACTTCTTGATGTTAGAAGTCTTAAGTGATTGAGCTTCCCTCTTCAGTTTCCTATACATTGGATAATAGTCGATATATATATAAGCTCCTATTCCTAGAAACTCTACGATAACTGATGTCCTTGACTTCTATAAGTTGTTTCATTCTATATTGACATATGCCTATGGTTCTTAAGGCTCTTTTGATATTATTTATGATGACGTTCGAGGGATATTTGATATGATTGTCGCTATTAATGCTCAGGTGTAAATCCCTTCTTCTTATTCTGTTTGAGTCTTGATAATGTTTTAAATATCATATGGTTGCTCACTACTCTGCTCGTGCATGCCTCAATATGTCTTTCACCGAGTCTCGGGCCGGGTATGTTATCGGGCACAATTTCACTGCATTGTTCACCGAGTCCCTCACTAGAGGGCCGGGTACGGTATATATATATATATGATGATATGATGATATGTTATGGCAGCCAGGAGGGCATATGATGACTTTATTCACCGAGTCCCATAATGAGTCGGGTATGATATATGATATTGACATGCATGATTTATGTTTAAAAAGGCAAGTGTTTTGGTATTCTGGATGTTATACTTGTCTCTTGCACTCCTTATTTCAGTTATGATCCTTTTTACTGTATTTCGTGCTTTGTATACTCAGTACATATTCCGTACTGACCCCCCTTTCTTCGGGGGGCTGCGTTTCATGCCCGCAGGTACAGATAGCCGGTTTGGTGACCCTTCAGCATAGGACTTCTACTCAGCTGTCTTGGAGAGCTCCGTTGTTCCGGAGTTTAGAATTTTGGTACAGATCTTTTGATATATATGTGTATGTTTATCCAGGGGTACGACGGGGCCCTCTCACGTCATATTTCACTGTTAGTACTCTTAGAGGTCTGTAGACATATGTGTGGGTTGTGTATAAGTTCTGTCCGGCTGTGTCTATACGATGTGCTATGGATATATTTGTCTGTAATGGCAGCCTTGTCGGCTTGCATATGACATGATATTGATATGTAGTGGCAGCCTTATCGGCATGCGTATCCTCTTGTGATATGATTAGCTGTGACTCCTCAGGAGACTGTGTATCTGAATATACGTATATGATAACGTTATGAACCGTTGGAGTTCTTTTGTAAGCTTCCATATTGTCCATAGATTCAGTTTAGTTACATGTAACAGGTTCGTATACGGGTGTCCAGTTCGGGCACTAGTCATGGCCCACAGGGTTGGGTCGTGACACCAATGCACTTCCCTCGGTATGGCAAGAATTTATGGATACCTTCCCCCGCCATTACTTGCCTCTAGAGGTTCGGCGGGCTAGAGCCGATAAATTCCTGAATCTTAGGCAATGGAGTATGAGTGCTTTAGAGTACAGTCTCCGTTTCAATTCTTTGGCTAGCTATGCTTCGGCCATGGTAGCGGATATGGGTGACCGAGTGCACCGATTTGTGAGAGGCCTAGGGCCACATTTGATGGATAGGTGCTTGACTGCGTCCCTTCAGGACAATATGGATATTTCAAGCATTCAAGCCCACGCCCGGAATTTGGAAGAAAGCCAACAACAACAAAGAAGTGAGTGTGAGCATAATAGAGGGTATAACAAGAGGGCAAGATCTTCGGGTCCAACGGGTGAGTTTAGAGGCGGGCCGAGACAGTAGTCGTTTCTAGGCATTCAGGCCATGCTATGACTAGTGCGCCTCCACAGTTTACAGGACAGAGATTGGATAGATCTACTTATTCCGGGCCGAACCAGAGTTTCAAGGCTCCAGGTTCTCAGTTCAGTGGTGATTCAGGTAAGGCGAGGCCACCCATGCCATGATGTTCCCAGTGTGGGAAGTTACATTGGGGCTAGTGTCTACTAGGTTCATAGGTTTTCTATGCATGCGGTCGGCAAGGCCATATTATGTGCGATTGCCCCTCGGTTGGTGGTAGGGGTAGGACCCAGCCTTCAGGATCGGTAGCCGGATCTTCATTATCTATATGCCCTCTGGGGATAGGTTCACATATGCCAGTCAGCCATGGCAGAAGTAGGGGGAGAGCCCCCAGTTCTAGTGGTCCTCAGCACCGTATTTAGGCTCTGGTTGGACGCCAGGATCTTGAGTCTTCTCCCGATGTCATCACAAGTATATTATCGGTATTCTCTCATGATGTATATGCTTTGATAGATCGGGGATCCACATTGTCATATGTTACTACATATATTTCGGGTCGGTTTTGGGTTAAATCGGAGACGATCAAACCTTTTGAGGTGTCTACACCCGTTGGTGAACCGATAATAGCTAGTCGAGTATATAGAAATTGTGTAGTTGTGATTTGTGACCTTCGTACTATGGTTGACCTACATGAGCAAAAAATGGTGTATTTTGATGTTATCATGGGCATGGATTGGCTGGCTTCTTGCTATGCCAATATTGATTGTAGAGTGAAAATGGTTCGCTTCCAATTTCCGGGAGAACCAATTTTAGAATGGAAAGGGAATACTGCGTCACCAAAAGGTAGGTTTATTTCCTATCTTAAGGCAAGGAAAATGATCACAAAAGGTTGTATTTACCATCTAGTTCGGGTTCAAGATGTAGAAGCTGAACCGCAAGATCTTCAATCTGTCCCCGTAGTGAATGAGTTTCCAGATGTGTTCCCAGAAGAGCTTCCAGGCCTCCCTCCAGAGCGGGAGATTGATTTTGCTATTGATGTGCTACCAGATACAAAGCCCATATCTATTCCTCCTTAGAGAATGGCTCCCGCAGAGTTGAAAGAGTTGGAGGAGAAATTGAAGGACTTGCTCGAGAAAGGCTTTCTTAGGCCTAGTTCGTCCCCGTGGGGAGCACCCGTGTTGTTTGTACGAAAGAAATATGGCTCCTTGCGAATGTGTATTGACTATCGACAACTGAATAAAGTGACGATCAAGAACAAATATCCTCTTCCAAGGATTGATGACTTATTTGATCAATCACAAGGTGCCAAATGGTTTCCAAATATAGATTTGAGATCCGGGTATCATCAGGTGAGAGTTAGGGAGACAAATATCCCTAAGACAACCTTCAAAATGAGATATGGCCACTTTGAGTTCCAAGTAATGTCATTTGGGCTAATTAATGCACCAACAATATTTATGGATTTGATGAATAATGTGTTCAGTCCCTTCCGAGATTTATTTGTGATTGTATTCATCGACGATATCTTGGTGTATTCTAGGTCTGAGGCAGAACACGCGAATCATTTGCGTACCGTTCTTAGAGTTCTTCAAACTCGAGAATTATTTGCCAAATTTTGTAAGTGTGAGTTTTAGTTTAACTCAGTGACCTTTCTGGGGCATATCATTTCAGTCGATGGTGTTCGGGTAGATACCCAGAAGATTGAGGTCGTGAAGACTTGGAGGTTCGTAGTTTTCTGGGCTTAGCAGGTTATTACAAGAGGTTCGTAGAAGGAGTTTCTTCTATTTCTGCACCACTCACAAAGTTAACCCAAAAATCAGCCAAATTTCAATAGACAGATGCTTATGAGCGTGGTTTCCAAGAGTTAAAGGATAGATTAACTTCTGCTCCAGTCCTAACATTTCCAGAAGGATCGAAAGGTTATGTTGCGTATTGTGATGCTTCAGGCGTTAGGATAGGCTGTGTGTTGATGCAACATGGTTAGGTGATTGCGTATGCTTCAAGACAGTTACGGAAACATGAGAAGAATTATCCAACCCATGACCTTGAATTGGCTGTAGTGATTCATGCACTAAAGGTGTGGAGACATTATTTGTATTGTGTCCATGTGGATATTTATACAGATCATGAGAGCCTTCAATATATCTTCAAGCAGAAAGAATTGAATTTGCGGCAACGGCGGTGGTTGGAATTATTGAAAGACTATGATGTTGATATCCTGTATCATCCTGGGAAAGCAAATGTTGTGGCTGATGCTCTTAGCCATAGATCTATGGGAAGTTTATGCGATGTGCAGCCAGAGAAAAGAGAGATGGCTCGTGAGCTCCACCAGTTAGCTAGCCTGGGAGTTCGAGTACTGGACTCAGGCAATATGGGAGCTATCATTCAGAATCCAGCGGTCTCATCACTAGTGGTGGAAGTGAAGGAACGCCAGTATGAAGATCCCATGCTAATTCATTATAGAAATACACTCCCTCAGAAGAGAAGTCATCATTTGAGATTTCTGGAGATGGAGTTCTCCGATGCCGAGGAAGGTTATGTGTTCCTGATGTTGCAGGATTATGCCACCAAATATTGAAAGAAGCCCACTGTTCCCGTTATTCTGTCCACCCGGGAGCAACGAAAATATATCATGATCTTAAATCTGTATATTGGTGGAATGGGATGAAGAAAGATATAGCGGAATTTGTAGCTCAATGTCCCAACTATCAGCAAGTGAAAATCGAGCACCAAAAGTCAGGCGAACTGTTGCAAGCCATAGAAATTCCATCTTGGAAATGGGAAGTAATTAACATGGACTTCATTACAGGCTTACCCCGTTCCCCACGTAATTATGATTCTATATGGGTGATTGTGGATATACTTACAAAGTCAGCTTATTTCTTACCGGTCAGAACTACATATGTAGCAGAAGATTATGTAAAGCTTTATGTTAAGGAGATAGTGCGGCTTCACGGTGTTCCGGTATCTATTATCTCCGATAGAGGGACTCAATTTACAGCAAATTATTGGAAATCTTTCCAAGAAGGTTTGGGGACTCATGTGAGCCTTAGCACAGCATTTCACCCACAGACGGATGGAAAATCCGAACGTACCATTCAGACCCTTGAGGATATGCTACGGGCATGTGTATTAGATTTTGGAGGTAGTTGGGAGGATCATTTACCGCTTATTGAGTTTGCTTATATTAATAGTTATCATTCTAGCATCCAAATGGCACCGTATGAGGCTTTATATGGGCAAAAGTGCAGATCCCCAATCGGGTGGTTCGAGGTAGGAGAGACTAAATTGATAGGGCCAGATTTGGACTAGCAAGCTATAGAGAAAGTTAAGCTCATACAGGATCGATTATTAACAGCTCCAAGTCGTCAAAAGTCCTATACGGATAATTGTCGAAGGGACTTAGAGTACTAAGTGAAAGATTGGGTATTCTTAAAGGTGTCGCCGATAAAAGGCGTAATGAGATTTGGCAAAAAGGGGAAGCTTAGCCCCCGGTACATTGGACCTTATGAGATTGTGCACAAAGTAGGCAAAGTGGCTTACGAATTAGATCTACCTCCTGAGTTGGAGTCAGTTCACCCAGTTTTTCATGTATCAATGCTTCGTAAGTGCATTGGAGATCCTTTTAGAATAGTACCAATAGATGATGTTCAAGTTACAAAGCAATTGTCTTATGAAGAAGTCCCCATTGCCATTTTAGATAAGCAAGTATGAAAGCTCAGAACCAAAGAGGTAGCTTCAGTTAAATTTTTATGGAAGAATAATAATAGAGAGGAAATGACTTAGGAAGCCGAAGAAGACATGAAATCCCGGTACCCACATTTATTTTCACCCTTAGAGGAGTCTCAGGCAGAGACGCCATTATCCTCAGGTATGTAATGCTTTTCTCGATATTTTCTTGGTCGTGTGTGGCCATGGTATTTGTCGTTGTTGTTGTAGCCCTGTGAGGCGATGTATTTTGGGTTGCGGTGCGGGATGGTAGTGCTATATTATAGGGGAAACTATGGCGAAATTTTTATAAAATCCCCGAGAACCTAACATTCGAGGACGAATGTTCTTAAGAGGGGAAGAATGTTACACCTCGGAAAAATTTCATGTCATCGCATGATAGATAGACTAATGCAGGGTGAGGTGAATATGATGTTTCTATAAGTAAGGAAGGTTATTTAACGATCCTAGTTAAGATTTCAAACATGTTGGAAGTAAGAGGAACAAGTTCCTTAAGAAGAGCAAAGTATATGTGGTGTTTTGGAAAAGTTTCGTAAAGTACTGAGCTAATGTTGACTTAATGATGTGTTAAAGAAGAGTTGTAATTCTCCTTATATTGGTAATGAAGTGTTAAATAAGTGTCAAGAAGGTTCCATAAGGATTGGAGATCGAACGAACGACGGAAGCCATTTCAGGGAAGTGGAGTTATACAACCACTTATACGGTCCGTATAACTTTATACGGTCCATATAAGGGGTCCGTATAACCCGCAGCAGGAAGATGTTTTTCATGGTGGTGAACCACGGCCACTTATATGGACCGTACAATGTTATACGGACCGTATAAGTGTCCGTATAGTATCCGTCAGGCAGATTTTAAGTTTTTGTATAAATAGTTGCCCTAGGTTCTTTTATTTCATTTTTCATCTTCTACAAGTATTGAGAGATCAAAACCCTTCTCTAAACATATTCCACCCTAATCCAAGATAAAACAAAGATCAAGAGGCAAGAATCAAGTGTTCATATGTTAGAAGGTTTCTTAGGGTTTGTAGACTATAAGAAAACTTGGGCATTGTAGCTAGGGTTTTTCACAAAGTTGGTAGCTGCTCCAAAGCTTGCTTCCATGGGATGAAAAGGTTAGTTTTCATGCTTATTTCATGTTGTTGAGAATGTTTAGTTGTAGCAAGACTTGGGTGGAAGAAGAAGGTAGAAAATGAAGTCTAAATGTAGCTTTTATGATGTTTATGAGTAGTAATATATATGGAGTCATGATTCTTAGTATGATATGGATATAACCATGTTATGGAAGGTAATAATGGTGATGAAGAAGCATTATATGAAAATGTGCTAAAATGGGTATGAAGTTGCTAGTATGAGTTGAACATGGGGGTGAACATTGAAGGCTTAGTGTAGTATGATTACTTGAACTGGATATTATGAGTGTATTATGGATGTTATTGTGGTTGTTGGAAGTTGTCTTGTGATATGGCGAAAGCTGATGAAATGGGGGAAATGCTGCCCAATTTTCATTAGACTATGAATTATT
The DNA here is from genome assembly GCF_019175385.1 of Lycium barbarum. NCBI lineage: Eukaryota > Viridiplantae > Streptophyta > Magnoliopsida > Solanales > Solanaceae > Lycium > Lycium barbarum. Next base: position 97,733,516 of record NC_083346.1, read on the forward strand.
CTACTTTGAATTTAAGAGTATAATTAAGACATAACCATGGTGTGAATCCTTCAAAATGTAGATTATTCAAGCTTCAACGGTGAACGTCAGATAGTTAAGAAGACAAAGAGGTATGTAAGGCTAACCCTTCTTTCAATAAGGCATGGTTCCATGGCTATATATATATATATATATATATATATATATATATATATATATATATATCCTTTCATGAGTTCTATAATGTCCTCCAAATGATTCTATCTTTAAAGCTACTAAAGCATAGGATCCCCGATACTTTAATGATTTCCATTGCATCCGTTATATGATAGTTGATCCTCCAGGGATAGACGTAACAAAAATGATAATGGTAATGATATTGATGATACTTGTGGATCCTTATGTATACGCGTCTAAGTATGTATGACTATTATGTGACACCGAGCTTATATATTCGGGTATGATACCTATTGCGCGCACACCACTACCGTAGGGTACGGATACCACTGAGCCTTGGTAGGGCCAGGTATGTATGATGACCGAACCTTGTCATGGTCGGGTATGCGAAACACCGAACCTTCATAGTCAGGTATGGTACGGATACGAATATGAATACGAACATGAATGTATATGTATGTATGTATGTATGCGAGCACGCTTTAGAAATGGAAGGTCCTATGAAAGACAAGTACGTAAGTAATGATGATGATGGATTTACTATCTCCCGATTCTCCCATCTTATGCTATTCCTTATGCTCCTATTATGATGTTGATTATGCTTTACATACTCATTACAATATTCGTACTAACGTCCTTTTATTTGTGGACGCTGCATCATGCCCGCCGGTGGCCAGAGAGACAGGCTTGATCCAAAGCATTTCTTATTCAGGGACTACATAGAGGAGTTCCATTTTATCCGGAGCTACAACTTTTGGTATTATTCTTTTGTGTACATACATGGGCACGGCGGGGTCCTATCCCGCCTATATGATGTTATTTACTCTTCTTAGAGGCTCGTAGACAGTTGTATATGGTTAGATGTCTTGAAGCCTTGTCGGGTTATATTTTGTATATCATTTTGATAGCCTCATTGACTTATGTACATTGATGGGGGTATAGTTGTTAATGATATTATGAATGTACCGTTGCCACTAAGATTTGAATGAATGATGGATAGAAATTATGATTTAGTTATGTGGCCCACCTAGAGATAAATGTGGATGTACGATAAGAGATGCCCCGGTGGGCTAGCACCGGGTGCCCGTCATGGCCCTCCGGTTGGGTCGTGACACCTCTGGCTGGGGCAGCCACACAGCCTCTAGCTCTACCGCTCCCACTTGCTGTCGCTCACCCTCTGGTGCCAGCCGCAGCTGCGAGCTCTGGCACCTGACCTCGGGCCGTTGTAGCTCGAGTCCTCACCGTCTGTGAGAAAAGAGATAAGAGTCAGATACCAATTTGATTGTTCCAGATACTGATTAGAAAAATGTAGCAAGAAAGAAGGAAAAAAAGTGAGATTTCCTAAATTTCCTATACCCTCTCGTAGATAAGTACGGAGCTCATGGTACCGATCTACGAGACTCTACTAGACAGGATCTTGTATTATAGACCGGGTAACCTGGGGCTCTGATACCAACTTTTCACGACCAATTTAGCTTAGTCGTGTGGCCACTTAACCTTTTCACCTCAGTAAGAGAACCCTTAACCTAACGGTAGCAAAAATGTAAATAAATAATAAAATAAGCGGAAGAGAATAAATCACGTAAGTCTGACGATAATAATATAGAACAAGTGCTGAAACAAGGAAATACACCCCAAAGTCTGGTCTAATCCATACAAAAGCATCTAGCTAGAAATATTCATGTCTGGAATATAATAATACATCAAGTCTGAATATGTCTCAGAATGGAAAGCAAGAAATAAATAAGAAGAGTCTTCAAGGCAGCAAACATCCCGTGCTCACCCTGTAGACTCTAAGCTATCCTGATAGCGACTATCAGCCACGAGAGACGAAAGTAGATCCAACATGGAATTCTGCATTCATAAAAGAATGCAGCAAGTGTAGGTCAGTACATAACAACAGTACTGGTAGGTATCATAGGCCGACTAGTTTAGCTAACATAATCCAGACAATAAAGTAAGATGAGCAGATAATTCACCAAGTATAATTCAAACACAAGCTAGAACTAAGTGCATGTCATCGCCAAGATTATAGCATATAAAACCAAGTGTGCCAAGTCACAATATATCCAATTTGAATCCGAATAACACAAGTAAATTACAAGATCATCACAATATAAGCCATAATGCAATGCAATGCAATAGTGTATGAATGAAATGCAATGCGATGCTATGCAATGCTGTGTACACATGTACTACGGACGGAAGTATCGACGTCTCGGTAACACAACCCATGGGGAATCACGAAGTAAAATGTACCACTCATCTCGGATCTTTGCCCAAGAGACGAACGAGACTCTTGATCTTTGGCCACGGAGGATTTTCATCATGACATCCCATGGGGGACCCGCAGAGTCCATGTACTTCACGGTCCGATAATAACCTCGGATACTGCTACCACTCAACTACGATTTCGGGACAACCATCAAATATCGAACCTCACGTCACTCTCATCCAAATCGAGCCCAACTCATCACAGTGTTTCCTTGAGTATCAACAATGTATCAATAGTATATTATGAAGGATGAGAATGCATGCAACGTATGAGCCAACATCAATAATCAGATCAATATCATCAATATCACAAGTACCAAGCATGTGTACATCAACAATATCATAAAAACTACACAAGTCATATAGAACACTATCCTAGTATCAAATGTCAACAAGTAAGATACTACAATATCATGAACACGATAGAATAACAGTCTCCAATATTAATATCACCACGTGGCATCAAGCCAACAACAATAGAACAAATCAAGTGTCACGCCCCGAACCATGGCCTGGGCGAAACACGACACTCGATGCCTTACTACATATGACCGAGCGAACCACATGGCTTGCTAAATCATCATAAGGCATAACATAAGCGGAATACAACATGGATGCATAGTGAGCCTTTGTAAAACATAGTAAGTCACAATATTAAATCGAAATACTTGTTTGAATCATGCATGTGGATAATATCATGAAGGAGCCAAAATTGGTAACCGACTCTAAAAGTCTGACATGACATAACTGACTTGCCTAGTCTATGAAACCTCAAACATAAGTCTGATCATGAAAACATATTCGCTGGGACAAGGCCTCCAACATACCTTTAAATGCATAGCTAATAACATAAAGATAACTGACTAAACCCCGAAGAAGATAGGGCTCACCAACAAGCTGATAAGTGTGAAGTCCTATTAAGCCAATGCATCATCCTGTAAATCAGTACCTCTATCGTGAAATGCAGGACCCCAGGCAATAAAAGGGGACGTTAGCACATTGAATGTACTGGTATGTAAAGCAACTGAAAGAAATAACATGATAAGAAGTGAAACTGGGAGCCTGGACATGAACATGAGCATGAATACATATATATAACATGAGTAAAACATGGTAAGTAGAGAGAGCATTTCATAAACCGACAACATGATATCACCACGTGGGTACGTAGAGGCTGGTATCTCGCCGGGCCAGCAGAGCCCTCATACCTTGCCAGGGTATAAGGTGTAACTTTCCTGATGGATCCATTCAGTGGAAACTTAAGGAATCATCCTAACTTGGAGGAGCGATCCCTATCTTGCGGTGGCTATGTAGTTTCAGGCTATCTGAGCCTTCTCGATAATTTGTGCAACTCCCAAAAATATGAACATGATATAGTTGGCTAAGAAGCCCATGATTTTCATGAACTAACTTGTAAATGACTTGTAATCATGATTTCATGAAATAACTTGTAAACATGATTTCATGAAATAACTTGTAAGCATGTTCTAAAGTGATATAACATAAACATGGTTTCATATCAAATAGCTTGTAAAACATGGGTTTGAACAATATAGTTACATAATATACTTGCATGAAAACATGTAAAACATGGAGATTGTTTTCTTGAAAATAACATAATGATTTATAACTTGCATGTAGGAACCCATGGGATGCAAAGTATGGGTTTCATGTATTACGAACAGATTCTCAATAATCATAATGATGTATCAAGAACACAATGAAGAATTTATAAAAATTTAATACATAATATAACATTGGGCATGGACCTAGGGATATCATGAACATGGTTAAAAACCCTAGTTTTCGTAAAGCTTCATACTTTATGGAAGAAATGGCGTGGGGAAGAATGAAGATGTTCCCACACGTGGATAGTAACCCTACACACCTGTAAACGCTCCAATCCACGAACTAAACTACTTCTCTGATGAAAAACACCAAATTCTAGCTTTGAATCGGTTGAGATGGATTTACCTTGGAAATACTATGTTTTGGTTGAAGAATCATGTTACAATTCATGAATTAATGTTATTATTACTTAGGAATCATTAGAGCGATCTTACCTTGACGTGAGAGGATGAGGATAGAAGGAAAATGGCTACATAGGGCTTTAGAACGAAGTTGGAATGTCTGATAAATGAAATTTCGAGTTAAGTGATGAATTTATAGCATTGGGCATTTGGGACCCCCAGACTTGGCAAGCGCGGTCTATGGCTTGCCCTTGCCTTGCCATTTTACACTTAGTCGATTTTCTTGAATTTTTCCCACTTTTGAACTAATAGCTCGTTGAGCGCAGCCCAAGGCGAGCCCTTGCCTCCCCTTGGGTGATCTCGGCGAGCACCCCTGCCACTTTTACATTCAGTGGATAGCATTCGGTAAAATGGGCATAACTCCTAGCACAGAGCTCCGTTCGGACTGCACAATACATCGTTGCAAAGCTATTTCAAAGGGATACAACTTTCATGTTTTACGTTTTCTAAAATTATCAACGTCTTCTCCAGAAATTGGGCTGGAATGAAGACGTATCGAAAACTTAGTCGATTCTACCGAATCTTAAGCACCTCTTTATTAGCCATTTTGAGACGATCATATATCCTTGCTCCAAACTCAAATTGGCCTGGTCCTTATATACCTGAAAAGATATTTTTACGTACTACAACTTTCATTATGAAACTCTTCCAAATTCTCAATGAATCAAGGGGATATGGGTGCCCCAACTAGGCTTGTCAACCGTTTTCGTAATACGTACAAACTTTGTAATTTTTCGGTAAAACTCTAACGATACGAGTGTAACCTGTCACACCCCAATTCCACTAGGGTGTGATGGGCACCCGACCCCATATCCGGAGCTGAGCGAACCCACAAATTCTTATTACACACATAATTTCTTCAGACGCTGAAAATCAGATAAAAGTATAATACATATTAAGCTTTCGAAATCCATCTTTTATCGTTCTCAATTTTAGGCAAAGTCGGTAATTATATAAAATTTACTACATAACACAGAATGACATATCGGCTGATGGAGCCGCTTACAGACTGATAACCAATACCCACGACTCTGTCTGAAAAGTCTCTAGCATAAATCCAGAATTCATAACATACATATACAAACTCTGACTCGGCAACACTCCGGGAGCAAATGGAGCCTGCCAACTCCGCTGGAACATCTTCTGTAATAACTTCAACTCATCTGGGTGTACCTGCGCGGCATGAAACGCAGCCCCCGAAGAAGAGGGGTCAGTACGAAAAATGTACTGAGTATGTAAAGCATGGAATACAGAAAACTAAACCATAATCGAAACAGACAGTACAAACAGTAAGTACACTATCCAAAGTACCAACATTTATTTTTCGAACGCAGATCATATGTCAGAAAAAAAGGGGTACCGATCGAGAGTACTAGAATGTTTGTTTTCCACACGCAGAGCATATATGCCGAAGTCATATGTCAGAAGAAGTACGGATCCAGAATGTCAGATTGTTGATTTTCCAGACACAGATCATGTATATCAATATCATAGGTCAGAAAAAGTATAGAGGGTACAGAATTCCAGAGAACTTACTTTCCAGACACAAATCGTATATCGTATGTGTGTGTATAACAGATCCTGGCCCTTCCGTGAGGGACGCGGTGGACAGAAATATCAATGCATGTAAGCGCATATGCCATATCCGGCCCCATTATGGGACACGGTGAACAGAACGTGGTCGCCACCCCGTCACTGGCGCCACAACACAACATACTCCAGAGTAGGGAATAGATCCGTAACATATCATATCGTATCATAATGTGCACATATCAAACATATCAGATGGCCATATCATATCATCATATATCAGAATGTGTGTACATGGCACAGCATACTCCACAACCCATGTACACGTATACCTGCCCCCTCACATCGAGGCACGGCGAACAATGCAGTGGAATACGCGTGATAACATATCCTGGCCCGGGCTCAGTGAAGGAAGCATTGAGGCATCCACGAGTGGAGTAGTGAGAAACTTATGCATCATAAAATATTTACAAAGACTCGACAGAATAATCCGAATGACAGGTCATTTAAGAAAGAAATCAGACGATAGTCATAGCACGCACTTTTCGGATGTCGCGGGGGATTATATCAAATTAAAGATTTTGGGATTGTTTGAACATATCAAAATATAAACATTTACAGAATCTCGATAGCATAACTCAGACGACAAATCATATAAAAGAGATTGAACGGTAGTCATAGCGTATGCCTTTCGGATATCACAATAGCATATGTCAAAATAAGCTTTCTGAAATCATTTTCATGTTTCAAAATATATTATGGGACTTAACAAAATGAGTCAAACGAATGTCATATAGTAGTTAGAAGAGTAACCAAGAGTTTTCCTTTGAATTTTATTCCAAAATAAGTCAAACGGAACAAATCAAAAAAATCCGGGAAAGTGGGCCCACCTCGGGTCAAATGAGGTGGCGCATATAATTTACGTATGTTACACTTCATAACGTTACCCGTGAGAGTTCTAAGGTAGTCGGGTCCTATTTGTGAAAGTTCTAGACATTTAGGCACCTTTTCTAACTATTCATAACATATTCAATTCAATTCTACTGAATGAAAAAGGGGCAAATTCGAACGTAGATTCCGAAGAGTAGAGTCGTCCCCGAGGCTCGTATCAAAGCCTATCATACCTAGGACATGCAAAGAGAAGGAAAGGTAAAGCTTTACATACCTTATTCGCTCCTCACGCCTCTCCAAATTCAAATCCCGTTTCGTCCAAAATCTACATTTGGTCACATTTACCAAATATAAATCATAAGGTTTAAAAGTTCAATCTTAACCAATACTTGTCTATAAAAAGTTGGGCAGCATCTCCCCTATACATATAGCATCCCCGAGAATTCAACTCGGCCAAAAATACCACAACAAATCCGAGAATGTAACTCGGCCAAATTATCAATAACGATACCAACAATCATATCTTCCAACTTCACAATTATTTCGAAATACATCCTAACTTTAGCAACTCTTGTCACACAATCCAACAACATTTTTCTTATATTCAATTCAATCCCGACAACCCAACTTACAATCTTCCAAACATATTTCTTGCTTCCAAATTCATGAGTTATATCCACAATCCACACATTACAAATTCACTCATACAATTATAAGGAATCATACTAATATCCATTAACTTATTCAATAATCCACAAACGATTTTTACTCCGTTTCAGGCCACTAAATCCTCATTTTACATCATAGAATCTACTATAACAATAATTAAAATACTAAGTGAAATTAGTTCATCACTTCTACACAATACACTACACGGGCTCATTCCATAATTCAACAACATCAACACAACAAACTATAACTCTATTCTTGCAATTATTCCTTAACCAAACTTGATAAAGAAAGAGATTCAATAATTTATACCTTATTTTTATGAAGGTAGCAAACTCTTCACCATTTTCTTGTTCCCAAGCCACTCCAACACCAAACGAAATTATATCCGCGACTACGCGTTGCCCGGACCTCGATCCATATTTCGTAGCTTGAAATTTTGCTCAAGATCTTCACTTTTATGTGAGATTTAAGCTCCCTTTTGAGTGCAGAATTTTCTGGAAATTTTGGACCATTCTATGATGAAAAATGGGGGTTTTGACCCTTTTTATAATAAGTTTGGGTCGGTTTCACTGTAGCTACAGTACTGTAGCAGTGCTGTAGCGGTACTGTTTCTGCGCGACAGTTCAGTTTGTAACGTCTATAATTCTCTACTCCGACGCCCTATCGACGAGCGGTTTGTTGCATTACAAACTAGACTCGACGAACTTCATTTTAGGCTTTTCAAACACCTTAAAAATCCTCATATACTAGGAGATATGCCCCTCCAAAGTTGACTAAAAATCTGTCCAGCATTTTCTCAAATTTTCGTCGAACTTATTTTTCAAATTTTCAAATTTGCCCTTAGCCTTTCTCAATATTTCCGCATCAATATTTTCACAGACAACTTGTGTGCTAAACAAGATCAAGAACGTAGCCTTTCTCTTAATTTCCCGCAATTATCTTGAATTATCCGAATGTACAAAATGCGGGATATAACATAACCTTAGTTCCAAGATATGGGGTGTAACATTATCTCCCCCTTGGGATCATTCATCCTCGAATGATAGGTCATGGTTAAGAACATGGCTGGACATGGCTTGAATACATGAACGTGAAGGAAACATGATATGAAGCATGGAGATTGAATTAACCATGACATGGTTACATGGAAACATGGATACCAAAAACATAGAACTTGGGCACTGGATACATGACATGAGCGTAAAACATGAGACATGACGTGACATGGACTATGCAAAGTTACCTTGAGTGTTCTCTGCTTGCTCTTCGAACAAAAATGTGTACTTTGATTTCATGTCTTTCTCGGCTTCCCATGTAGCTTCCTCAACTTTCTGACTCCTCCACAGGACTTTCACAGAGGTTACTTCCTTAACACTCAACTTATGAACCTAACGATCAAGAATAGCTACAGGGATCTCCTCATATGTAAGGCTATCCTTAACTGTTATAGTATCTGTAGGAACAACCAACGACGGGTCTCCTACACACTTTCTCAACATGGATACATGAAATACTGCATGTACAGCAGCCAACTCCTGTGGAAACTCAAGTTCATAAGCTACTAGACCGACCTTTCGTAGAATTTTGTAGGGTCCAATATATCTGGGACTGAGCTTTCCTTTCTTGCCAAATCTCGTAACACCCTTCGTTGGTGAGACTTTAAGGAACACCCAATCATTAACTTGGAATTCTAAGTCCCTTCACCTCACATATGTGTAAGACTTCTGGCAACTCTAAGCCATTTTCAAATACTCCTAAATTAACTTAACTTTCTCCATAGCCTGATAGATCAAATCTGGCCCTAACAGTTCTGCTTCACCAACTTCAAACCAACCAATCGGTGACCTACACCTTTGCCCATACAGAGCTTCAAACGGTGCCATCCCAATACTAGCATGATAACTGTTATTATAAGAAAACTCAATAAGGGGTAAGTGGTCATCCAAATTACCTTTGAAATCTAGAACACATGCTCTCAACATGTCCTCAAGGGTCTGAATAGTGCGCTCTGCCTGACCATCTGTCTGCGGATGAAAACATGTGCTGAGGTTCACCCTGGTACCCAATCCTTTCTGAAAGGCTTTTCAAAAGTTTGCTGCGAACTGAGCACCACTATCTGAAATAATGGAGACCGAGGTCCCATGCAATTTGACAATTTCATTAACATACAACTTGGCGTAGTCTTTGGCTGAATCTGTGGTCTTGACTGGCAAAACGTGCGATGACTTAGTGAGTCGGTCAACGATTACCCAAATAGAGGCATGCCTCCTAGCTGAACGAGGTAGACCTGATACAAAGTCCATATTGATCATTTCCCATTTCTAGACAGGAATATTAATATTCTGAGCCAAGTCACCAGGCCTCTGCTGTTCGGATTTCACTTGTTTACAATTCAGACACTTATCTACAAAATCTGCTACATTCTTCTTCATATCATTGCACCAATAAATCTCCTTAAGATCATATCGAAAACTTAGTCGATTCTACCTAATCTTAAGCACCTCTCTATTAGTCATTTTGAGACGATCATATCTCCTTGCTCCGAACTCCAATTGGCCTGGTCCTTCTATGCCTGAAAAGATATTTCTACGTACTGCAACTTTCATTAGGAACCTCTTCCAAATTCTCAATGAATCAAGGGGTTATAGGTGCCCCAAGTAGGCTTGTCAACCGCTTTCGTAATACGTACAGACTTTCAAATTTTTTGCTAAAATTCTAATGATATGAGTCTAACCTTAGTTCTAAGATATGGGGTGTAACATCAAGTCACAACACAATAGGGTGGCTAGCCCCAATCACACAACAGGGCCCAACCTAAGACAATATCCAACCCAACTTCATACCCGAAGGTTACATGCTTTCTCCGACAATATCATCTAAATATATTGTTCGCTAAACGAAGTCCCACCACAGGGTAAACCGTAACCTACCTGGATGGCCAAACAGCAATAACACCAATAATCACTCCTTAGCCTTTCCTTTCGGCTGAGCCTCGAAATCAAGAAAGTATATTCATATTTGAAATCTAGATTAGAAATTATAAAGATCGATACCTACATTGCTATCATTCAAATTAGGTCAAAAACAACACTAAATGTTTGGGGAAACGAGGCCCACGAGGGCAAAACGGGAAATTCGGGGGTAAATTTATCCAATTAAACACTAGGTGATCAAAACCCATCAACTAATTGCTAAATTAACTCAAGGACTCACCCAAATTCGAAATCCAAACAAAACCCCCAATTTTGGGTATAAATCCAACTTCTGGATCAACAAATTAGCCTCTAATTAGGAAGAATTTATGAAATAAGGGTTCTAATCATCCATTTAATGCTTAATGAAGCTAACCCACCCCACAAATCATGATTTAGGAGCCTAGATGAAATATCCATTAAACCCACTTTAATCTTCCATTACTTAATGAACTAACAAGAGAAGGGATTCTAAGATGATTAGGAATAATAGAATAGCAAAGAGATTAGAAGGACTTACCACCAAGAATCTTCTCTAAGAATCCTCTAGAATTGTTCCCAAGCGCTCAATTTTTGAAATAGTAATAAATGAGGGACTTAAGGCATTTAACACTTCATTTAATGAACTAACTGCCTGTCACCTGCTTCGGCGACTAGATGGCCACTCCAGCGGCGCCGTCCCAACGGTCCCATGATCGCTACAGTGGTCATGCCCAAATGGCACAGACCGCCTCAGCGGCAGGGTGACCGCTACAGCGGTAACGCTACTGCGATGCTGGTGCCGCCAAAGCGAGCACCGGACACCAGAAAACTATTCCCATTTCACAACTCCACCCGAATTTCAGACTAATTCCCGAGGCCATCTGCTCACAAACCATATACACAGACAAACATAAAAACATGCTACGAACACACCCGTGGCCTCGAAATTCCCAACGGCGGTGTCGTTGACCGACTCAACCCCCTACACCTCAACTCCAATTTCCCAATCCAAGTCCTAAAATTCATTCGAGTGCATTGGGTATCAAATTAGATATACACACAAGTTCTAAAAGACCATCTGAACCTCTCGAAATCGAAGAATTTCTGAAAAAGGTCCGTTTACCCAAAAGTTAACGTTGAGTCAACTCATTTTCGGTTTAAGCCCAAATTTCACAAAAGGTCACCCGAATCAAATCTAAACACCTCAAAAAGCATGTCAACGGTTCCCTCAGGTCAATAGGGAGCTAACCAAGCTCGGGAAAGGGTCGAAAGTGTCGGAAAGACTATAACGACCAAGCAGGTCGCTACAAATGTTTATCCCTTTGTTTAGTTTTGGTTCTGGTTTAGATTAGTAATTAATTATTTTTTGTATGATTAATTAAGGTTAAATATTCATAGCTTTGTTAAATCTTGTTTAGGGGATGTTTTAGCTTAATATTGCACAAACATTAGTCTTGTTTTAAAATGTATTGATTCTTTGTCAAGCAGTGTAGTATCATTTCATCTTTCCTTACTTATTTCTGTAAGAAGTTGTGAGTTTGATAATTGCTGGGACACTCAGTTGTGCATTGGAACTTGTTGATACTTGACTGATTAATCTTGGTCCTATTTTCCTTAATGAGTCACTGACCTTGTTGTTCATCACCCCCTTAATATGATACATCATTGTAAAACTAGAGTGATGCCTATAGCTAAATATGTATAATTTTGTCCCTGGATACTTTTAAAAGTGATACTTGCTCTACTTAATTTAAAATATCAAAAATCTGGTTTCTTTAATCATGTTTGGTGTTGTTTGTATATTGAAACATAATAAGGATACCTAGATTCTCTTCCAACATGTTTCCCCTATTTAGAGACTAAGTACTGCCTCTGAAAACTAAAAAAATGCTTCTATGTGTGTTCGGCCTTTTACTATTTGTTGTTAGGACCTGTAATTCCTAGCTTGCTCTAGTTAACCTCAATATCTTAAATTTGGAGTTTACTTGTTTCAAACGTGGATTAGTATTCTATTAAAGTGTTAACTTGTTGAAAAGAATGTATCCTTACCCACCTAGAACTTTGAAACACTGTATGTTTAGGATACTTAAATATGTGATTAAGATTCTTGTCATGTGTGGGGAACTGGTTATAGTCCTAAGCTGTTATTAAAGGCTGTCACTTGAGGTTTTTTTGGATCATGGGTGTGACTTACCTAGGACTAGAAAGAGAGTGGACAATGCTTGGAGTTTCTATCCAAACACAACTTAGTCATCCTCCTTTCAACTTGCTAGGGTTCCCCTGTGTAAGAACACACCTCATGGGACCCTTAGAGACTAAAATGACTAGAAGTATGTGTAAATTGCATGATACAATTGTCTACTAATTAGTAAAAATGTCTTAGAGATACTGCCTTAAAAATAGTGTTTTGTATGCTTGATGTACTCTGATTGGCTTAATTATATTATCACAAAGGAGTTTGGATTAGCACATCAACTGGTTTATGACTGTTTTATCACACTTAGAGTGAAGAATTTAGTAAACCATAATTTAGGTTCTCAAACCATTTTTAGGATATAATACTGTCTTCTTCAAATGATTTTAAAACTATTGTGTTGTAGGGTCTGGATTGCAGCATTTTAACTATGAGTGGTATATCCTATTTGATTGGAGACTCTTTTTCCTAAAACTTCATATTTTCCTGCTGCTATGTTGTGTAAACAGTTGTTGTTATATAGGGAGTATATGGAATATTCTTCTCTTGTATACACCTGGTGTATACAAGAAGTATACCTCATATATTTCTTTGGGTTGGGTTCTGGCACTTACTAGAAAAGCCAATGAGTTGGGTCTATTTTTTTTTCTTTCTTGTTCAGACCTATTATCATATGGGCCAGTGTTTGAATGTGGTTTAAGTGGAAACTAGATTTATATAGGCTTTTCTTTTGCTGTTTCTAGTCTTTGAATCATATGATTTCATTTGGAAACTTGTGACATCTGTTATGTGAAAAATATATGTTTCTCTATGTTTGATGTTTATTTAGGTTTGCTTAAACATTCTTGGTGAATTTAGGCACCCAGTAATCTTTATCCTCTTTGTGTTCTATGTGATTCAACGTGGGCCACTTAGGCCGTCTCATTGCATTAAAACCTGCCAGGCTAAGAGGCCCAACCCCATTCTTGATTGAGTCCGAAGGAGAACTAAAAAGGAAGCTAATATTTATGAAGGCCCATCCATGAGTAAAAATGGAGGCTGGTGGGCTTGGTAGGCCCACCAGTTCAATCTTCTTCTTTCATTTACATTTTATATATTGTTATGTATATGTATTGTATATGTAAACAAACTGTGTAAATAGTGTAACCCCTATGCATGTGTAGAACCCAGGAAAATCACACTTAGTATTTTAGGAAGTCGCCTAAATCAAATTTCAAACTCGCTTAATTTTATATCCATAAATGAACCTGGTACTATTTTTCACTATGACACTGGTTCAACATAAGTGGATTTCGAAATGGTTGAAACAATAAGAATTTGGTCTTTCAGTCTCGCCTTTTTTAAATTCTGACCAAGATAAAAAAAAAGAATTTCTAGGTTAATTTTTGGGCCTTAGGCCAAACCTCTAAATTTTTGTCTTCTTAAACCAAATATAAAAATGGGCTTTTGACTCAGAGAGGAACTGGATAACAAAATTGTTTTGGTTAAAACCTTTTCGGGACTTGGAACAATTTCTTATTTTTAGTTAATTCATATCTTTAAATTTTGCATGATACAAAAATGGACTGATTCTCATTTGGGCCTTGAAAAGATTTTCTGTTATAGTTTGGACTAAGTAAAAACCAAAGATTTGTAAACTGTTGGAGGAAGATACACTTTTGGGCCAGGAAGCCCAAACGTTATATGCGGACCGTATCATGACTGATTTGGACTCATTTCTGGAAAATATTTTGGGCCTGGAAGCCCAACACCTTATTAAGCTGAAATAATGAGAGGAATAATTTAGATAAACATGAAGTATGATGGACTTTGGGTGTAGAATATGGTTTGACCTTTATGGGCTTCAAAGATGATAAAATTGGTATAAATAAAAGAAAAACTCTCCTTTTTATATATAAAATTTGTGTGTGTGTGTGTGTGTATATATATATATATATATATATATATATATATATAGGAGAATACTCCATATTTTCATATAAATTAAAAACCCGTAAGAACTAAACTCATTTTATTAGGACTAGAATGGTGGCGACTCTACTTGAGAGAAATCCCAGGTATGTCCTAGTCCGGCAATAAAGTGAGTTAAACACGTACGTGGACTTTCAAACCCCAAAAACCCCTTTCCTAAGGGGACCTTTTTGCCAAAAAAAATCTCGGATTAATGATATGAATAAATGACAGTTTTGCAAGAAAAGAAACACTTTAGCAAATATTCACAACTAATCACACATTAAAGCTCGTAGGTCAACCGTATTCTGTGGATGTTTAATACTAGGGTGCATAAAACCTTCCATAGGGGATCACTAGAACCCTTACCTCAAACTTTGGTAATAAAATATTTCTCTCTTGCGTGAAATATCTTTTACCCAATATTTCTAATTTTCCTTCATAAATTAGGTGGTGACTCTAAAAACTAAAATCCAGTTTAGAGCACTAACAACCTAGAAGTAGCTTTTATGCACCCGCGTAAAAGTGAACAGTAACAATTGGTTTATTGCTTACTTAGCATTACTATTTGGTAGAGTTTGAGCGTTCCGAGGCACTAAGTAAAGGGAGGATCGGTTGGAGTAGTTCATGGCTCCAGTTTTGCATTCGAGGTAGGTTACATTTTACTTGAGTTAGACTTTGATTAATGATATGTATATATAGTACAGTTGACGGGAGAATGCATGATTACGTCTTCCAGCATGAAGTCTGGTTGGATATTACTTAGGTTGGTATGACTTTAGATTATGTAGGCATGTCGCCGTTACTTTATGTATTGAACCATGAGGTGTAATTGTTGTGTTTTGGAAGAAAAAGATTGATATATACTCTTTGTGTTGATTGAGATAGTTTGTATGATTTGTACTATTGTAGAGCTGATTTATCTGAGCCTTGTATGACCTATGGCATTGTGACTTGTATTATCATTGGCATTTGATTTCATTGAGTTATCATGCTTACTTCTGAGTTGATGCTTCATATTGAGGTTCTGGACTAGAA
Source organism: Lycium barbarum (assembly GCF_019175385.1). NCBI lineage: Eukaryota > Viridiplantae > Streptophyta > Magnoliopsida > Solanales > Solanaceae > Lycium > Lycium barbarum. The sequence continues at coordinate 97,749,205 of NC_083346.1, forward strand.
CCATATCTTGAGACTCATCTTGTGTACAAACACACACACCTATATAAGGCACATTTGACAGAGGGTGTGGATGTGGCCTATTGTGAACTCGTGATACGAAGTCTGTTCCAAAGCGAGTGGACTCGTGATCCGAGGTTTGTTCCGAAGTGAATGGTACATGGACACCATGGGTCCCCTGCAGGTCTATCGTGCGAATAAGGCCTTTAGCATGTGTGTACGGTTGAGTTACTTATCATTGGTTGCATTGCATTTACATCATCTTATTTCTACGATTTGATTAGTTGGTTATTGTTGTTGTGCCAATCTGTCTATCTTGTTGATTTTATGATTGTATGCATGAGCTAATCTTAGTCGGGCTATGATATCTACTGGTATATAGTGTTTGAACTGATACTGCCTTGTTGCACCCTCCACGATCGTCTTCTAGACCTCAGGTCTAGCCCGATGCTAGTTCTGACCAAATCTGAGGGTGAGCTCCTATCCAGCCATGCTGCCTGAAGATCTCTCTTATTGATGTCTATTCCACTTTCTAAACATTATTATTACATTTCAGAGTATTCCTAGATAATATATTTTTTTAGAGTCCTTATACGATAACTTTCAGTTCTTGGGGTTGTGATATGTAGTGTTCCGCACCTATTTCTATTTATGGTATGACTTGGACTTATTATTATTATCTCTGTTGTTATTAAAGTATTTTAGATAATTGAATGATTAATCGGCTAAGGGGATGGTTCGCCTACCAGGGGGGTTAGCATGGGTGCCATCACGACGTTTTGGGACATGACAAAGTTGGTATCAGAGCCCTAAGTTTGTTGACTCCATTGTGCAAGGACATGTCTAGCAGAGTCTTGTGGATCGATACGGAGACGTCTGTACTTATCTTCGAGAGGCTATAGGACACTAGGAAAACTCAAAATCTTTCTTTCCTTTGTGCTACTTGATTCCAATTGATATCTGGATGATTAAAATTAGTATCAGAATTTTCCTTCTATTCTCTCACAGATGGTGAGGACTCGTGCTTGGGCAGCCGTTGATGAGGCACCAGAGCCGGCCGTGGACGTGGTAGAGGTAGGGAAGCACCAACTAGGGGTAGGGCTCCCCTGGATGGTTAGGCATGTGCTAGATCAGTTTCCCCCGCACTACTGGTAGTTTTGGATGAGGAGGCAGAGTTTATAGCGGTACCACATCAGCTAATATCATAGTTACTCCAATATTATCAGATTTTATGGTTAGTGTGGTGAACCTGCTGAATGGATTAACTGTGCTAGGTGTGTTACCGGCTACCCCAAATGACCAGGGCATGATATTAGCTGACCAGATTCCTCACAGATTTCGTGCTCCAGGAGCAAGTACGCTGCGACTGTGCCTCCATGCATGGATGAGGCTCCAGGACCGGATATTTTCCCTAAACTAGTGGCAAGCCGTGATGATCGGTGATGAGCATGATCTATTTTGGAGATTCACCAAGATGAAGCATCCCGTCTTCCATGGCACAGAGTCCTAGGATGCTTATGAGTTTATTACGGATTTTCATTAGAGGCTCCACAAGATGGTGGTGGTTGAGAGCCATGGTGTAGAATTTGTGACCTTCCAGCTTTTGGGTGATTCCAAGTTATAGTGGAGAGCTTATGTGGAGTGTAGACCAGCTGGATTGCCTCTGTTGTCTTGCACTCAATTTTATTTAGTATTTTTGGAGAAGTATATTCTACGTACTTTAAGGGATATGAGGCGTGTTGATTTCAGCAACATTAGGCAAGGGAGTTCTTCAGTTGCTGTTTATGAAGCCGTTTTCACTCTTTGTCCCATAATACTCTACAGTTGTTGCCTACTGAGGCTGAGAGAGTTCGGAGGTTTGTGAAGGGGTTGAAAACTGCTTTAAAGTCATTAGCCCTCAGGTTTTATCTACAGGAACTTCTTTCCAGGATGTGGTGGACCATGTCACCACAGTTGAGGGAGTGAGATAGGATAGCTTTGGCAAGTATGTTGATAAGAAGGCCTGCAAAGGTGGTAGCTTCAGTGGTACGTTCTCCCGAGGGCAGGGTCAGTATGGGCAGAGTTCCCATATTTATTCGAGTCGCCCAATCCAGCCGGCTGTGTAGGTTTCTGTTGGAGGGTCATCAGGGCCTGGTCAATACTCTTCAAGTCAACTAGGGGGTTCGTATTCCAGATTCTCTAACCATGTTGGTTATTCTACTTCTTCTGCTTCTATTCAGCGACCTATGCTAGACCGTGGATGTTTCGAGTGTAGAGATCCAGGGTATTTCAAGAGGAACTGTACCTGACTCAGAAAGAGTGACAAGAGTGCTCAATACTAGACTCTCAGGGCTCGAGTTTTTTCTGCTAGGAGAGGAGGATCTTATGGTAGGGACTGTGCTCAGACTGGGCGAGGTGGCAACGCATCTTTTAGAGGTGGTACCCAGCATAGCAGAGGCGGATCTCATTCAGGCAGAGGTGGACATCAGCCCGTTAGGGGCGGGCTCAGTCGGGTCAGGGTGATCGTGGAGGTTCGCAGGCTAGAGGTGGACGGGTTCATTACTACGCTTTTCCTAGCAAATCAGAGGCTGAAGGTTCTAATGCAGGCATTACAGCTAACATCTTAGTCTGTCACCGGTCGGCTACTATGTACTTTGACCCGAGTTCTACATTCTCTTACATGTACACATAATTCACTAGAAGTCTTGATATGGTTTTTGATTTACTTGATGCTCTTATTCATGTATCTACTCCGGTTGGAGACTCAATAATGGTATATAGAGTTTAGCGGTCTTATACGGTCAATTTTATGGGTTATGGTATGTGGGTAGACCTGGTGATCCTTGATATAGTAGATTTTGATGTTATTTTGGGTATTAGTTTGTTGTCTCCTTACCACGTGATTTTGGACTGTCACACCAAGACAATCGATTTAGCTATGTCGGGTATGTCTAGACTTGAGTGGAAAGGTACTCTTAGTCCTTCCCCAAAGTAGATCATTTTCTTTCTTCACGCCAAAAGTTAGTTGATAGAGGTTTTTTGGCTTATATGGCGTATATTCGTGATACCAGTGCTGACTTTCCATCGCTTGAATCGGTCCCCGAGGTGTGCCAGTTCGCGGAGGTGTTTCCCACGGACTTGCCGGGTATGCCACTCTACCGTGATATTGATTTCTGTATCGACTTGGAGCCGAGGACTCACCCTATTTCTATTCCGCCGTACTAGATGGTGCCATCCGAGTTGAGAGAGTTGAAGGAGCAGCTTCAGGATCTTCTTAGCAAAGGATTCATTAGACCGAGCATCTCCCCTTGGGGCGCTCCTGTGCTATTTGTGAAGAAAAAAGATGGGACAATGGGAATGTGCATTAATTACCGCCAGTTGAACAAGGTCACCATTCAGAACAAGTACCCCATTCCTTATATTGATGATCTATTTGACCAGCTTCACGGGGCTTCTGTGTTTTCCAAGATTAATTTGAGGTCGGGTTATTACCAGTTGAAGATCTTAGCCGAAGATATTTCTAAAACTGCCTTTCAAACTCGTTATGGTCACTACAAGTTTCTTGTTATGTCATTTGGGTGTACCAATGCCCCAGTTTCTTTCAAGGACTTGATGAATGGCATTTTTTAGCCATGCTTGGATTCTTTTGTGATTTTGTTCATTGATGATATATTGGTTTACTCGAGGAGTAAGGAGGATCATGTGAAACACTTGAGGATTGTGCTTGGTTTGTTGAGAGACTGGGAGTTGTATGAAAATTTCGCTAAGTGTGAGTTTGGGCTCGAGTCAGTATCCTTCTCGGGTCATCTGGTGTCAAAGGGTAGGATTATGGTTGATCCTAAGAAGATTGAGGCCGTGAGAGATTGGGCTAAGCCTACTTCAGTGACAGAGATTCATAGCTTTGTGGGTTTGGCTAGTTATTACCGTTGGTTCGTGAAGGGGTTTGCTTTTATTGCTTCGCATTTGACCCATTTGACTCAAATGAAAGTACTTTTAATTGTCCGATAAGTGTGAGAAGAGCTTTCAAAAGCTCAAGACCTTGTTGACTTCAGCCCCGATTCTAGCATTGCCCGTGGAGGGCAAGGACTTCGTAGTGTATTGTGATGCTTCTCCTTCTGGGTTGGGTGTCGTGTTGATGCAAGAAAAAAAAAGGTCATTGTTTATGCTTCTAGACAGTTGAAGATTCATAAGAAGAACTACCCTGCCCATGATTTAGAGTTGGCAGCGGTGGTCTTTGGTTTGAAGATTTGGAAACATTACCTTTATGGTGTCCATTATAAGGTATTCACCGATCATCGCAGCCTTCAGCATGTGTTCACTTAGAGGGATCTAAATTCTAGGTAACGGAGATGGATGAAGTTACTTAAATATTATGACATCACCATTCTATATCATCCGGGCAAGGAAAACATGGTAGCAGATGCCTTGAGTAGGAAGTTAGTATGTATGGGCAATTTTGCTCGGTTGAGTGCTTTGGAGTGTCCATTAGCCATGGAGGTTCAGACTCTGTCTAACAGTCTTGTCTGGCTTGATATTTCAGATCTGACTAAAGTTTTAGCTTGGGTTGAGGCGAGGTTGTCGCTTCTGGATCAGATCAAGGCAAAGCAGTTTGAGGATGCTAAGTTGTGCAAGATTCGTGATAAGGTTTTGAGTGGTGAGACCAAGGAGGCCACGATTGATAGTAAGGGAGTCTTAAGGATCAAGGGAATTGTTTGCGTTTATCATATTGATGAATTGATTAGGACGATCTTGGAGGATTCCCACAGCTTTAGATATTCCATTCATCCTGCTGCTACTAAGATGTATTGAGATTTGAGACAGCACTACTGGTGGGGTCGGATGAAAAGAGATATTGCGGATTTTGTTGCTAAGTTTGGGAATTGCCAGCAAGTTAAGTATGAGCACCAGCGACCTGGTGGTGTTCTTCAAAGGATGCCCATTCCCAAGTGGAAGTGGGAGAGGATTTTCATGGATTTCGTGATGGGTCTTCCAAAGACCCTGGGCAAGTTTGATTTAGTTTGGGTTATTATTGATCGGTTGACTAATTCTGCTTATTTCATCCCAATTCAGTTTATCTACACTGCAGAGAAGTTGGCCAAGATCTATATCCGTGAGGTTGTTCATTTGCATAGGGTTTCTGTTTCCATCATCTCTGATAGAGGCCCTCAGTTTACGTCCCATTTTTGGAGGACTTTACAGGCCAAGTTGGGGACTCGATGGGATCTCAATACAGCTTTTCACCCTTAGACAGATGGTCAGTCTGAGCGGACAATTTAGGTCCTTGAGGATATGCTCCGAGCGTGTGTGATCGACTTTGGTGGTCACTAGGACCAGTTCTTACCTTTGGTAGAGTTTGCGTACAACAAGAGTTACCATTCGAGAATTTATATGGCTTCGTTTGAATCTCTTTATTGGACAAGATACCGATCTCCTATTGGTTAGTTTGATGCCTTTGAGGTGAGGCCGTGGGGTAACGATCTTTTGAGAGAGTCAATGGATAAGGTGAAGGTGATTCAAAATAAGCTTTTAGCATCTCAGAGTAGACAAAAGGAGTATGTGGACCTGAAGGTTCGAGATCTTGAGTTCATGGTTAGAGAGCAGCTTCTATTGAAGGTCTCACCTATAAAGGGTGTGATGAGTTTTGGGAAGAAGGCAAGCTCAGTCCTAGGTTCATTGGTCCATTTGAGATCCTTAGTCGTGTGGGAGAGGTAGCTTATGAGTTAGCTTTACCCCCAGGTTTGTTTGGTGTCCACCCGGTGTTTCATATGTCTATGCTGAAGAAATATCATTCGGACAGTTCTTATATCATTCAGTGGGATTCGGTTCTTTGATCAGAATTAGTCTTATGAGAAGGAGTCGATAGCCATCTTGGATAGAAAGGTTCGAAAATTGAGATTGAGGGAAATAGCTTCAGTGAAGGTTCAATGGAAGAATCGCCCAGTTGAGGAGGCTACTTGGGAGACCGAGTCTGATATGCGCAGTAGATATCCCAGCTTCTCACCCAGTCAAGTACTCTTCCTCTTATTTCCTTTCTTGTCTGTTTGAGGACGAAAGATTGTTTAATTGGTATCTAATGTGTGCCTTTTGACCATTTTACCCATATTGACCGATTCCCGAGATTATAAAGAGATTCTAGTGAAAACTGAAAGATTTAGAATCCTTAAGTGAAAGCGTTTGACTAATAATCGACTTTTGGTAAAATGGACCTTTCTCAGAATACCGTCGATTCTGTGAGGTCTGGAGTGTCACGACCCAACCCTGTAGGCCGTGACTAGTACCCAAGATGGGTAATCGTATACACACTTGTTAGCTACATGTTCAGTCCACAACAAACACCATATGGAACTTATAACGACCAAACCATGGTCTCAGAACTGTCACATAAATATACATATAAAGGCAAGCCGACAAGGATGCTACCACAACATGAAAATATCTGCAAGCCGGCGAGGATGCTACAACGATAGAATACGCATACTGATAATACACACACAACTGATCACATCTCAATATGACCCACACACATGTCCACAGACCTCTAAGAGTTTCAACAGTGAAATATGACGGGACAGGGCCCCTTCGTACCCTTAAACAACATATGCATATATTTAGATAAAAAAGGATCTATACCAAAGTCTGGGCTCCGGAACAACGGAACTCTTCAAGATAGCAGAAGGGAATTCTTAAGCTAGCGGTTCACCAAAATGCGTATCCGTACCTGCGGGCATGAAACGCAGCCCCCCGAAGAAAGGGGGTCAGTACGGAATATGTACCGAGCATGTAAAGCGTGAAATACAGTAAAAGGATCATAACTGAAATATGGAGTACAGTAAATGTGTACAATATCCAGAATACCAAAACACTTTCCTTTGTAACATAATCATACTTGTCAATATCATATATCGTATGCATATATATATATCGTACCTGGCCCTTTAATGAGGGACTCGGTGAATAAGATCATCATATGCCCTCCTGGCCGCCATGACATGTCATCATATCATTATATCGTCATATCGTCATATCGTCATATCATCATATCATCATATCATCATATACATATATACCGTACCCGGCCCTCTAGAGAGGGACTCAGTGAACAATGCAGTGAAACTGTGCACGATAACATACCCGGCCCGGGTCTCAGTGAAAGATATATTGAGGTATGCACGAGCAGAGTAGTGAGAAACTATATGCAATTCAAAATGATTTTAAGGACTCAATAGAATAGTCAACACGAGCCATCGTTTGTAAATTCAATAATAGTCATATCATTTACCTTTCGGATGTCCCTGTGGATTATATCAAAATGGAACTTGAAATCATATGTACATATCAAAATATATATATAAAATGTAAGTTATGAGAATCAAGATCATTAGTCATCCTAGTGGTTCTAGGAATAGGAATTCCTTTGGAATCGTATATATATCGTATATTCATTTCACAACGATCATGCCAAAAAGAAAGAAGGGTTAGCTTCACATACATTTAGCGCTTATTTGTCACACAATATGTATACGCTGCCCAATAATACTTCAACCTATATTAAGACGCCAACAACTACGGTTAAGCTACGGGGAGATTCAAAACGTATTCTAACGTTAGTAACTCCTTTCTAGATGTTTAGACAACGTTTTCCCTTGTATCCAAACCAACTACATACAACCAATCCAACACCAATAATTATACGTTCAATAACAACCCGGACAGCCCACACAACATTCCAAACAGCCCACATTCACAACATTCGATAACGATTCACATACGGCTACTACAGTCTCAAGTTATTCCTAATAGTTCGTAGCCTTAATGTTTGCATGTACCAACTTTATAACAGCCCATTCAACATACATCACAATGCATAATCTTAATTATCATTAGGTTTTCCAACTTAACAAAAACAACAACACGTCCAAAACAATCCCTAACCAACAACATAAAGATGCTCGGAATTCTTGCAAACGTTTACGAACATATTAAGCAAACCACATACGATTCTTACACATCATTTCATGTCTTCTTTTCATATAATTTCAGTAAGTTACGACCAGCAGTCACACGACAACTACATCATCAATTCATACGCAACTAAGCTACATTGTCATCACTATAATCCTTACAACAACCCACAAACGATTTTAGTTCCAACTCCAACCATTAAACACCTTCATTTCCATCATAAAATTCATGACAACAACAATCAAAATATCAAGTAAAATCAGTTCATTATCTTCCACACAAAACAGTCCCTACACGGTTTCAACATGCTTCAACATCACACACAAAATTTCATGGATTCAATTTATATTCATACTAACATAACTTCACCCTTAACCTCCCAATTCTTTTCATTCTTTTTACCATGCAATATATGATAGCATCAACCATAATTACTAAAGAAAATCAGTCCACCATTGCCATTAAAACAGTCACTACGGCCACATTAACATTCCAACACCATCATTCATGATTTTATGCATGCAATTCATGTTCACCAAGTTACAACCATACTTCAACATCAACATATATAATTCCATGGCTACTATCATGTTCCAACATCAACACACATCATTTCATGCATGAAACTTATATTCACACATCTACATCACCCTTAACACATGTAAAAGAAAGTTAGATCTTACCTTGACAATTCAACTTCTCAACTTGGCTAGAGTTTGTGAATTGAAATGACAATGGTTCTTGTTGCTCCAATGACTATCATCACGTTTCTAGGGACCTTCTAAAGGGTTGAAATTCTTGAAGAAATTATTTTTTGGTCAACACACAAAGAGCTCAAAATCAGCCCTCTTGGCCGAGAGCCTCTTCTCTCCCTCTCTAGGTTTTCTATTTTTTGTGTTGTGAAGTTGAAATGAGAAGATGAGCTCTCTTAGTCATCCATTTGATTAAAATAAGATGCCTACAAGTTGGACACATTCTCCACTCATGACATTGAGCCACTCAATTAACTTTGGACTTAAATTAATTTTCTTCTCCCTCTACTTTCGGCTAGCCTTGGCCGATCCTCACTTCTTTCCTTCTTTCCATTTAATTGTTTACAATACAATTGCATGTGTAGTGGATGAATCATACACTAACCTTTGTCATTTGCAATCATACAAGGATGAAGTGTCAATATTTAAATGTGCAATGATTCTTCCTATCATGTATGCCTTCATAAAATAATGCATGCCTTCATAAAATAATGGATGCCTTCAATATTAAAATGTATGCCTCACACTTTTTCTCCTCATAATTTCGTCCACCTTGGCCGAGCCTCACATGTATTTTTATTCCAATTTAGTTGTCCACAATATAATGAAAGTGTAGTGGATGAATCAACATTTAAATGCATATTTGTATGTCTTCCATAATAGCCTTATTTTAGATGACTTTGAGTCATCTTTAGGCATTGGCACGTTAATGTGCATTCTTGGCTCATTGTTGCCCCTAATTTTTACTTAACACCACAATTAAGTAGTTCCTAATCTCCAATAATATTTTTATACTAAATAAAATTTATAACCGATTAGTTGTAGTTCAGAAATTAAAAATCCGAGGTTTCTATCTCACGTCGATTCTTTCGTGAATAACTCGACGTATAAAATACGGGGTCTAACATTCTCCCCCCCCCCCCCCCCCTTTAGAACATTCGTCCTCGAATGTTGAATTGGTCCCGTGACGTTCTATAAGAATTTTAGGGAAGTCTCCCTTATCGTTATAACATCTAGTTTCATCAGGCAATTAATATAATCAAGTGAGGAGTTTAAGTTACCTGTAGGCGTAGAGAACAAGTAAGGATACTTGTCTTTCATTTCCTCCTCTGCTTCCCAGGTCATCTCTTCCCTATTGTTGTCTCGCCATAATACTTTGACGGAAGCCACGTCCTTAGTTCGTAACCTCCTAACCTTGCCTATCAAGTATGGCTATAGGCTGCTCCTCGTAGGATAATTCCTCTGTCACCTGGACATCATCTACGGGGAATACTCTGGAAGTATCGCCTATATATTTGCGAAGCATATACACGTGAAAGACTGGATGCACTGCTTCCAAATCAGTTGGTAGGTCTAACTCGTAGGCAACCTGGCCTACTCTACAGACAATCTGATAAGGTCCAATATATCTCGGGCTTAGCTTCCCTTTCCTGCCAAATCTCATAACACCTTTTATGGGATACACCTTCAGGAACACCCAGTCACCAACCTGAAATTCTAAGTGTCGACGTCGATTATCTGCATATGATTTCTGCCGACTCTGGGCTGCCAGTAATCTCTCCTGAATGAGCTTCACTTTGTCAACAGCCTGCTGAATCATATTTGGGCCTATCAGCTTGGTCTCACCAACATCAAACCAGCCAATAGGTGATCTGCACTTCCTTCCATACAAGGCCTCATACGGTGCCATCTGTATACTCGAATGGTAGCTATTATTATAGGCGAACTCAACAAGTGGCAAATGATCATCCTAGCTACCCCGGAAATCCATAACACAAGCCCGTAATATATATTGTAGTGTCTGAATGGTACGCTCGGCCTGTCCGTCTGTCTGAGCGTGAAACGCCGTATTGAGACTCACTTGTGTCCCCAATCCCTCCTGGAAAGATCTCCAGAAGTTAGCTGTGAACTGGACTCCTCTATCAGAGATAATAGCTGTGGGAACCCCGTGAAGTCTCACTATCTCCTTAAGGTACAACCTGGCATAATCCTCAGCTGAATATGTAGTCCTGACTGGAAGAAAGTGGGCTGATTTTGTCAACCTATCAACGATGACCCAAACAGAGTCATATTTTCGCGGAGTGCGAGGTAAACCTGTGACGAAGTCCATATTGATCACCTCTCATTTCCAGGTCGGAATATCCATCTCCTGTAATAGTCCCCCAGGCTTCTGGTGCTCGACCTTAACCTGCTGACAATTCGGACACTGAGCAACAAACTCTGCTATATCCTTCTCCATGCCATCCCACCAATACAAGCATCTGAGGTCATGATACATCTTCGTTGACCCTGGATGAATAGAATAATGGGCACAGTGTGCCTCTACCATCACCTGTTGTCGTAACCCTGCAACTTCAGGTACACATAATCTACCTTTGTATCGTAGTACTCCGTCAGGTGCAAACTCAAATGGGGTCTCTTCCTTTAGAAGAGCTGCATCCCTATGATGTACAAGAATAGGGTCCTCGTACTGGTGTCTCTTTATCTCTTCTATGATAGAGGACTCAGCAACTCCCCGAATAGAAACCCTGCCGTTATCAGAATCGGCCAAACGGACTGCCAAATTAGCTAACAGGCGAATCTCACGGACTATCTCCTTCTGCTCTGGTTGTACGTCTGCCAAACTTCCCATAGATCTACGGCTGAGTGCATCTGCTACAACATTTTCTTTCCCTGGGTGGTATAGAATGTCAACATCATAGTCCTTCAGCAACTCTAGCCACCGCCTCTGCCGCAAATTCAACTCCTTCTGCTTAAAGATGTACTGGAGACTCTTATGATCTGTATAGATGTCAACATGCACACCGTATAAATAATGTCTCCATATTTTTAAAGCATGAATCACCGCTGCTAACTCCAAGTCATGGGTGGGATAATTTCTTTCGTGCTTTCTGAGCTGTCAAGAGGCATAGGCTATAACTTTGCCATGATGCATCAACACACAACCTATCCCAACACCGGAAGCATCACAATAAATGACATAGCCGTCTGTTCCCTTAGGAAGAGTTAGAACTGGGGCCGTAGTCAACTTATCTTTCAGCAACTGGAAACGTCGCTCACAAGCGTCGGTCCACTGGAACTTAGCTGCCTTCTGGGTTAGCCTCGTTAAAGGCGCTGAAATTGAGGCAAACTTCTCTACGAACCTTCTGTAATACCCTGCTAGCCCCAGAAAGCTGCGTACTTCAGTAGGTGTCGTAGGTCTAGGCCAAGTCTTCACCGCCTCAATCTTCTGCCTATCTACCCAAACGCCATCAACTCCAATAATATGCCCCAAGAATGCTACTAAAGTCAACCAGAATTCACATTTAGAGAACTTAGCATACAATTTCTAGTGCTGGAGCACCCTAAGTACCGTTCTCAAGTGATCTGCATGCTCCTCTTCTGATCATGAGTAGACCATAATATCATCAATGAATACAATCACGAACAGGTCAAGAAATGGCTTGAACACTCTGTTCATCAGATCCATAAATACTGCTGGGGCATTGGTCAACCCAAAGGACATCACTCTAAACTCGTAATGCCCGTATCGGGTCCTGAATGCAGTCTTCGGAATGTCTGCCTCCTTTACCCGCACTTGGTGATATCCTGACCGCAAGTCTATCTTTGAGAACCACTTAGCACCCTGCAACTGATCAAATAAATCGTCGATCCTGGGGAGGGGATACCTGTTCTTTATTGTTACTTTATTCAGCTACCTATAATCAATACACATCCGCAGCGACCCATCCTTCTTCCTTACAAATAATACCGGTGCTCCCCAAGGTGATGTACTGGGCCTTATGAAGCCCTTTTCTAATAAATCTTTGAGTTGCTCCATCAGTTCCTTCAGTTCCGCAGGTGCCATTCTGTAAGGAGGGATAGATATGGGCTGAGTGTCTGGTAATACGTCTATAGCGAACTCTATCTCACGCTCAGGAGGAAGGCCTGGGAGTTCATCTGGGAATACATCGGGAAACTCGCTAACTACCGGCACTGACTAAAAAGTCGGCGCCTCTGCCTTCAGGTCGTGTACCCGTACCAGATGATAAATATAGCCCTTTCTAACCATATTCCTTGCCTTGAGGTATGAAATAAACTTACCCCTCGGCGATGCTGTATTTCCCATCCACTCTATAATTGGCTCTCCTGGGAACTGAAATCGGACTACCTTACCTCTACAATCAACGTTAGCATAACAAGAAGCTAACCAGTCCATACCCATAATAACATCAAACTCAGTCATATCTAGCTCTATCAAATCTGCCTTAGTGCAACGACTATATATGTTCACTGAACAATCTCTATATACTTGTCTTGCTATAACAGAATCCCCTACTGGTGTAGCTACCTCAGATGGTTCTATCGATTCAGGTTTTATCCCAATTCTACTAGCAACAAGTGGGGAAATATACGATAATGTGGAGCCTGGGTCTATCAATGTATACACATCTCGAGAGAAAATCGATAGCATACCTGTAACCACATTAGGTGACGCCTCCTGATCCTGTCTAGTACCCAAAGCATATATGCGGTTCGAAGGACCGCTAGAACTAGAATCTCCGCCACGACCTCTACCACGGCCTGCTGGTACCTGGAAACCCTGCCCCATAGGGCGCACAACCATAGAAGAAGATGAACCACCAACTGACCCAGTAGGCTGAGCTGCACCACCTGGATTACCTCCATAGGGACATTCCCTCATAATATGGCCTTGACGGCCACAAGAAAAGCAAGCACCAGTGGCGAGACGACACTCCCCAGAATGGGGCCTACCACACCGAGAACACCAAGGTAGAGGTGGCCTCGACTGACTCGAAACCCTAGGCATCTGTGAACTTGAAGCCTTGGAGCTCTGACCAGCTCCTGAATACCCTGTACTATCAAATCTCCTACTAGAGAACTATGGGGGTGCACTTCGTGCTGCCTGAGAAGGATATCTACTGTGCTGCTGCTGGGGCTGCCTGCCTCGAAACTCACTCGGATAGCCAGCCGATCTAGCTCTCTTATGCTGGCCTCTGTCATAGTCTCTATCGGGGTGACGCCCCCTGTGTCGATCCTCCATCCCCTGTGCATACGCCTGTAACTGAGAAATATCCATCCCTGTCTGGGAGGCCATTACCATACAGCTATCAACCAAATAACGATCCAACCCCATCACATATTGTTGCATCCTATCGGTCATATCAGCTACAATAATAGGCGCATCTCTGGCCAACGAATCGAACTCGAGACTATAATCCCGAACGCTCCTGCCATTCTGCCTCAGACGCAAGAATCTATCAACTCTAGCTCGCCGCATCTCTGGAGGCAGAAAAGGGCCAAGGAAGGCCTCCACGAACTCATCCCACACTGCTGGAGGAGCATCTGTGCCCCTAGACAACTCCCACGACACCTACCAGTTGACAGCTACATCCCGCAGTCGATACGAAGCTAACTCAACGGACTCAGTCTCGGAAGCCTTAATTAAACTTAGCGTATGCTGCATCTGTCGAACGAACTCCTGCGGGTCATCCTCGGGCTTCGACCCGAAAAATTCTGGAGGATTACAAATTAGGAAGTCACGGGCCCTCAAACTGTCGTGTCTATCCGCCTGGTCAACCCCTAGTCCATGCCTGCGAGCCTGTCCTGCCGCCAGTCTGGTGAGTAACTGAATTGCATCCCTCATAGCTCTATCCTCTGCCCCTGGCTGAGGAGCTAGAGGCTCAGGTGATGGGTCCTCGGTACCTGGCGGTGGAGCCTCCTCCTGACCCGGAGCTGTCGCTGTCCTAGGTTCCCCTGGAAATGGCGGTGTAGAAGAACTCGCGGACTGGAGCACAACCTCAGGCATAATCTGGGCACGAGTTCTAGTAACTCTCCTAGTCTGGCTAGTATCCCCTGCTACCGATTTGCCCTTCTGGGCAGCTGTCGTTTTCTTCGGAGACATAGCTGTAAACGTAATAGTCTGTTAGAAAAAGATCATCCTAATAATATAGCTCTATCGCACGATCTAAGATAAGAAGGAAAGATGACATCCTAAATGTCCTGTAGCTTCCTGTTTATAGATGTGGTGCACAACACACCGTTAAACAAGACTCTACTAGACACGGTCTGTAGACACTCCGAGGATAAACCGCTCTGATACCACTTTTGTCACGACCCAACCCCGTAGGCCGTGACTAGTACACAAGATGGGTACTCGTATACACACATGTTAGCTACATGTTCAGTCCACAACAAACACCATATGGAACTTATAACGACCAAACCATGGTCTCAGAACTGTCGCATAAATATACATATAAAGGCAAGCCGACAAGGCTGCTACCACGACATGATAATATCTGCAAGCCGGCGAGGCTGCTACAACGATAGAATACGCATACTGATAATACACACACAACTGATCACATCTTAATACAACCCACACATATGTCCACAGACCTCTAAGAGTTTTAACAGTGAAATATGACGGGACAGGGCCCCGTCGTACCCTTAAACAACATATGCATATATTTAGATAAAAAAGGATCTATACCAAAGTCTACGCTCCGGAACAACGGAACTCTTCAAGATAGCAGAAGGGAATTCTTAAGCTGGCGGTTCACCAAAACGCGTATCCGTACCTGCGGACATGAAACGCAGCCCTCCGAAGAAAGGGGGTCAGTACGGAATATGTACCGAGCATGTAAAGCGTGAAATACAGTAAAAGGATCATAGCTGAAATATGGAGTACAGTAAATGTGTACAATATCAAGAATACCATAACAATTGCCTTTGTAACATAATCATAATTGTCAATATCATATATCGTTTCCATATATATATATATCGTACCCGGCCCTTTAATGAGGGACTCGGTGAATAAGATCATCATATGCCCTCCTGGCCGCCATGACATGTCATCATATCATTATATCATCATATCGTCATATCGTCATATAATCATATCATTGTATCGTCATATCATCATATACATATATACCGTACCAGGCCCTCTAGTGAGGGACTCGGTGAACAATGCAATGAAACTGTGCACGATAACATACCCGGCCCGGGACTCGGTGAAAGATATATTGAGGTATGCACGAGCAGAGTAGTGAGAAACTATATGCAATTCAAAACGATTTTAAGGACTCAATAGAATAGTCAACACGAACCATCATTCGTAAATTCAATAATAGTCATATCATTTACCTTTCGGATGTCCCTGTGGATTATATCAAAATGGAACTTGAAATCATATGTACATATCAAAATATATATATAAAATGTAAGTTATGAGAATCAAGATCATTAGCCATCCTAGTGGTTCTAGGAATAGGAATTCCTTTGGAATCGTATGTATATCGTATATTCATTTCACAACGATCATGCCAAAAAGAAAGAAGGGTTAGCTTCACATACATTTAGCGCTTATTTGTCACACAATATGTATACGCTTCCCAATAATACTTCAACCTATATTAAGACGCCAACAACTACGGTTAAGCTACGGGGAGATTCAAAACGTATTCTATCGTTAGTAACTCCTTTCTAGATGTTTAGACAACGTTTTCCCTTGTATCCAAACCAACTACATACAACCAATCCAACACCAATAATTATACGTTCAATACCAACCCGGACAGCCCACACAACATTCCAAACAGCCCACATTCACAACATTCGATAACGATTCACATACGGCTACTACATTCTCAAGTTATTCCTAATAGTTCGTAGCCTTAATGTTTCCATGTAAAAACTTTATAACAGCCCATTCAACATACATCAAAATGCATAATCCTAATTATCATTAGTTTTTCCAACTTAACAAAAACAACAACACGTCCAAAACAATCCCTAACCAACAACATAAAGATGCTCGGAATTCTTGCAAACGTTTATGAACATATTAAGCAAACCACATACGATTCTTACACATTATTTCATGTCTTCTTTTCATATAATTTCAGTAAGTTACGACCAGCAGTCACACGACAACTACATCATCAATTCATACGCAACTAAGCTACATTGTCATCACTAGAATCCTTACAACAACCCACAAACGATTTTAGTTCCAACTCCAACCATTAAACACCTTCATTTCCATCATAAAATTCATGACAACAACAATCAAAATATCAAGTAAAATCAGTTCATTATCTTCCACACAAAACAGTCCCTACACGGTTTCAACATGCTTCAACATCACACACAAAATTTCATGGATTCAATTTATAGTCGTACTAACATAACTTCACCCTTAACCTCCCAATTCTTTTCATTCTTTTTACCATGCAATCTATGATAGCATCAACCATAATTGCTAAAGAAAATCAGTCCACCATTGCCACTAAAACAGTCCCTACGGCCACATTATCATTCCAACACCATCATTCATGATTTTATGCATGCAATTCATGTTCACCAAGTTACAACCATACTTCAACATCAACATATATAATTCCATGGCTACTATCATGTTCCAACATCAACACACATCATTTCATGCTTGAAACTTATATTCACACATCTACATCACCCTTAACACATGTAAAAGAAAGTTAGATCTTACCTTGACAATTCGACTTCTCAACTTGGCTAGAGTTTGTGAATTGAAATGACAATGGTTCTTGTTGCTCCAATGACTATCTTCACGTTTCTAGGGACCTTCTAAAGGGTTGAAATTCTTGAAGAAATTATTTTTTGGTCAACACACAAAGAGCTCAAAATCAGCCCTCTTGGCCGAGAGCCTCTTCTCTCCCTCTCTAGGTTTTCTATTTTTTGTGTTGTGAAGTTGAAATGAGAAGATGAGCTCTCTTAGTCATCCATTTGATTAAACTAAGATGCCTACAAGTTGGACACATGCTCCACTCATGACATTGAGCCACTCAATTAACTTTGCACTTAAATTAATTTTCTTCTCCCTCTACTTTCGGCTAGCCTTGGCCGATCCTCACTTCTTTCCTTCTTTCCATTTAATTGTTTACAATACAATTGCATGTGTAGTGGATGAATCATACACTAACCTTTGTCATTTGCAATCATACAAGGATGAAGTGTCAATATTTAAATGTGCAATGATTCTTCCTAACATGTATGCCTTCATAAAATAATGCATGCCTTCATAAAATAATGGATGCCTTCAATATTAAAATGCATGCCTCACACTTTTTCTCCTCATAATTTCGGCCACCTTGGTCGAGCCTCACATGTATTTTTCTTCCAATTTAGTTGTCCACAATATAATGAAAGTGTAGTGGATGAATCAACATTTAAATGCATATTTGTATGTCTTCCATAATAGCCTTATTTTAGATGACTTTGAGTCATCTTTAGGCATTAGCACGTTAATGTGCATTCTTAGCTCATTGTTGCCACTAATGTTTACTTAACACCACAATTAAGTAGTTCCTAATCTCCAATAATATTTTTATACTAAGTAAAATTTATAACCGATTAGTTTTAGTTTAGAAATTAAGAATCCGAGGTTTCTATCTCACGTCAATTCTTTCGCGAATAACTCGACGTATAAAATACGGGGTCTAACATGGAGGGTCAACTATGACTTGGTGGGGTGGTTGGTTCGATTCCCGAGGTATTTGGTTGCATTATGGGTACTTGGTTGAAAAATTGATTTTATCCATTTAGGGGTTGACTTAGTAAATTAAATCTCCGATGGAAATTTTTAGGCCACGAGTGAGATCGTATCGTATTTTTACGCGTATGTACATATCTGGTTTGTGTACGGAAGGCCTCGATTGGGGGACTCAGTGCCGCCATAGCGGGGTCTTGACCTCCATGGCGAGGGAATGTGCTTTAATGATTTGCTGCCATGGCAAATGGTCTGACCGCCACGGCGTGACCGCTATGGCGATCCTTATGACCTCCATGGCGGATCGTCGAGACCAGAATCTCCTTTTATCTTTCTAAGTTCGAATCACTAGTCCAAAACTTCTAAAACCTAATTCCAAGAGCTAGGAGGGGTGATTGTTGAAGATATTGGATGAAATCATCTATTAGGGTAAGTTCCAACCTACTACTTTGCTTTACTACCTTCCTTCCTTGAGATTTCATGGTGATTTAAGGTACTAGAATGGTGGGTGATAAGACCTAGGCATCTAATCATGAACCCTTTTTATAAATTGATTATTGTTGATTAACTTACTATTTATGTCATCTAGAGGTGTAGATTAACACATTGTAGGATTGAATTGCTCTTAAATTCAAGAATCTAATCATGAGACTTAGGGTTCCACCCAGATTGGGGGTTTTGACTAATTGATGGAATTGAAAGGTCTAACGTGATTAGAAACCCATGTAATTAGGGATTATGATTGTTGGGATTATGGGTGGGATAATTGTACCCTTAATTTTTGGTTTTACCCGTATGATTCGTTAGGGGTATTTTGGGCATTTTCCCCAAATCATTTCTTTTTCCAATTAGTTGGTTATTGCTTACTTAACATTACTATGAGTTAGACTTTGAGCGATCCTAGGCACTACTCAAAATGATGGCTTGGTTAGAGTAGTTCGTGGCTCCAATTCTGCATTCGAGGTAGGTTACAGTTTACTTGAGTTAGACTTTGATTAGTGAAATGTATATATAGTAGAGTTGACGGGAGTAAGCATGATTAGGTCTTTGAGCATGAAGTCTAGTTGGATATTACTTAGGTTGGTATGACTTCTGATTAAGTGGGCTAGTCGCCATTACTTCATATATTGACCCATGAGGTGTAATTGTCGTGTTTTGGAAGGAAACGATCGATATATACTCTTCGTGTTGATTGAGATAGTTTGTATGATTTGTACTATTGTTGAGCTGATTTATCTGGGCCTTGTATGACCTATGGCATTGTGACTTGTATTATCATTGGCATTTGATTTCATTGAATTATCATGCTTACTTCTGAGTTGATGCTTCATATTGGGGTTCTGGACTAGAACCCTATCTTCAGACTTATCTTGTGTACAAACACACACACACCTATATAAGGCACATTTGACAAGGGGTAAGGATGTGGCCTATTGTGAACTCGTGATCCGAAGTTTGTTCCAGAGCGAGTGGACTCGTGATCCGAGGTTTGTTCTGAAGTGAATGGTACATGGACACCATGGGTCCCCCACGGGTCATGACTATTGTGCGAACAAGGCCTTAAGCATGTGTGTACAGTTGAGTTACTTATCATTGGTTGCATTGCATTGACATAATCTTATTTCTACGATTTGATTAATTGGTTATTGTTGTTGTGCCTATTTGTCTATCTTGTTGATTTTATGAATGTATGCATGAGCTAATCCTAGTCGGGCTATGATATCTACCGGTATATGGTGTTTGAACTGATACTACCTTGCTGCACCCTTTTATAGTGCAGATTGCGTTCCACGACCGTCTTCTAGACCTCACGTCTAGTCCGAGGCTACTTCTGATCAGATCCGAGGGTGAGCTCCTATCCAGCCATGCTGCCTGGAGATCTCTCTTATTGATGTCTATTCTACTTTCGAGACATTATTTTTACATTTCAGACACTTATGTATTCCTAGACTGTATATTTGGTTAGAGTCCTTGTACGATAACTTTCAGTTCTTGGGGTTGTAATATGTAGTATTCTGCAACTATTTTCTATTTATGGTATGACTTAGACTTATTATTATTATCTCTGTTGTTATTAATGTTTTTTGGATAATTGAATGATTAATCAGCTAACGGGATGGTTTGCCCACCAGGGGGATTAGCGTGGGTGCCATCACGACGTATTGGGCCGTGACAGTAGTCAAGTATGCACATAATGTCATTTTAAAGAAAATAGTGAGTACTTTTACCCTCTTTTCATGGACATATAATGAGACAAAGCTTAAACTTGGAAACATGTTTCATAAACATATAGATAGTGGAATTGACTCAACCAATATCGTATGCAATAAAACATTTATGCAATAATAACAACTTAGCATTACTTAAAAGGGGACTAAAACAGAACCGCATATCTTAACCATTAAGCAGTCATGTTCATCACAATAACAAGATGAGTATGCTCTCAATAAGTCTCATTTTAGGCGATCTATGTTACTATGTCATTCTTAAGGTTATGTTAGGCACAAATAGCATTATGGAGGGGGGGGGGGTATTATGGGCTAATCAACTCTTGGACAGATATAGTTTGACTAGGAACTAACACTAATCAAGTTTAACTTTGAAAAAATAACATTTGAACAAGATCATACAGTTAACTAACAAGACATTCAAAACTTTATACTATCATATACTCCATTAACTAAAAAAACAAACCTAAGTAACTATCTTAAGACATCATTAATAACAACATAAACAAGCAAGTAATATAAAAATTTTAACTAATCCATAAACAAAATAACAAGATGATCGGTTAAACACACAAAACATTTAAAATAAACATTTCAAGCGCAGCCCTTAGTCGATATTGAAACATGAAGATTTTATGCTCCTCAACCCGAAATCTCAACACAAAAGAAAAGAAAAGATTAAACTAGTACTCAAAGACTAAAGAATTATGCCAAAGTCCAATTCTAGTCGGTCACTTGTGCTAAAACCCTAGTTTCAAGTGTTTTGTTGAGAATATTGAATATTCTGTGTGTATATCCAATAATCGGTTTGTCTAAACTGTGAGATATGGGGTTGTTTAAATAGAACCCCAAATCTGAAGACCTTTGCCCTAATTTTCGATGTGGGACTTGTGAGATTTGGGGGGACTCTCTTGAATTTACCCCTTAAATCGATGTAAACCAATAGGTGTCACGACCCGACTAGGGAGCCACGACGAGCACCCGGTGCTAGCCCACCCGGGCACCCCTTAGCTTACACTTATGCTTACATTTAGATGAGCCACATAATTAGACATACATTTTCTTTCATCCATCAAACTAGTCCCATTTGGACAACAACATCTTTATATCATCATAGGCATCTATGCCACATCAATGTACATGGGCCGACGAGGCCGACAAAATGATATACAAAACATAGGCCGACAAGGCCAGACATATCTAACCACATACACGTGACTACGAGCCTCTAAGGAGAGTATAACATATCACATGAGCAGGACAGGACCCCGCTATGCCCATAATTATGTACACAAAAGAATAAGTACCCAAAAGCTACGGCTCCGAATGAAATGGAGCTCCGCTATGCGGTCCCTGAAAATATAGCTATGGATCAAGTCTGTCTCCCTGTGCACCTGCGGGCATGACGCAGCGTCCACAAACAAAAGGACGTCAGTACGAAAAATGTACTGAGTATGTAAAGTATGATCAATATCAATATGAAGCTTAAGAGTCAACATATGAGATAGCATAGCATGGGAGATAATAATATCGTCGTCATAGCACTTACTTGCTTTCCACAAGGACATTCCATTTCTATTGCGTATCCGTGTACATACATCCATATCCGTTTTTATTTACCTTCACATTCATTTTTATAACATATTCGTACTCATATTGATGTCATATACACACGTATATATATATTTATAGCTGTAGCGTGCCCGACCATAAAGGTTCGGTGTTTCATACATACTTGGCCAACCAAGGCTCAAGGTCATACATACCTGGCCCTACCAAGGCATCAGGGTTATCCGTACCTTCTGCAGAAGTGCGCGCGCGTTTCATAATCATATACATACTCTATACATATTCATATACATATATTCTTACCCGGCGTCATAAGCTCGGGGTCTTATTATATCCCTTCATAGGCACACATACATATAATAGCTCATAAGCATCTTTAGCATCATTTTATTCTCATCATCATTACTATCATTGTCATTATCGTTACATCTACCCTATAGGCTTACTCGTCATACGAGGAACTTAGTACAATCGTAGCACATCGAGCATCGGGAGCTTACTAGCTCGGAGAATCAAATCGTTTGAAGGGAATCATAGTCTTATAGGAGATTTAGACGTTTGGCCAAAAAACCATGCCTTATGAAAGAAGGGTTAGCCTTACATACCTTTTCGTTCGACTATATAACACTTGCACGTTCCCTTCCACGCTTGCGTTTATACCTTCATCAAGGTCATACTATCGTTAGAATTGACAACTAGCATAAATGGCTAAAGCTAGGGAAAATCGGACAGCATCTCCTTTATTTATACAACATTCCTCCATATCGTAATTCAACTCCCAAACGTCAACAATACATTTACAATATCATAACAATAGCCTTTAGTCGTCTACATTATCCATATTCTCAATTCACTTCCAATTTTCCATATTCAAGAACATAACACACGATTTCGTCCATTCACATACAATGCCTATTTCATGATCTTAACGTCATTTATAACCCATTCATGTCACAACACAACAACAATCATGATTCAATTCAAACTATTTCTCAAAACGTCACTATTCATCTTTCATGACCCATTTTGCTATACTCTTCTAATATCCAAGCATTTCAACTTCCAAATACCTTAAACAACATATAAATACCATAAATCTTACCTTAGATGTTGTAGGAACAAGCCTTAGTCGAAATACTCCACTTGAGCAAAAACCCTAGTTTTTCTCCATTTGGATTTCTTGACTTGAATGATCTTTAATGGGTTTGCTTACACTTGATTCACTTATTTTGTGTCGTTGATGGCTTATAATCCTTGAAAACTTGTGTAATAAATGTAGAGAGATGTTTTAGAGAGAAGGATGAAATGTGGAAATGATTTCATGAACTTGGCCCCTTATTTAATAACCCATCACTGATCTGTCGGGTTCATTATACGGTCCATTATACGGTCCGTATAATCATTATACGGTACCTATAATTGACCGTGAAATGTGTCTTTCCTTCACCCTTCACTGTGAACGTTACACGGTCCATTATACGGGCCGTATAAATTTGTACAGTCCGTATAACGGACCGTATAAATTTGTACAGTCTGTATAACTGACTGTATAACTCCACCAGCGAGCAACCTTTTCTGTAATGGTTCTACGGTCCATTATACGACCCGTAAAACATTATACGGTCCGTATAATTAGCCGTATAACCCATCAGTCCACTGCACTTGTTCTCGTCGCTTTGTTTGATCTCCAAACCTTATCGAACCTTCTTAACACTTGTTTAACACTTCATTAGCAATCTAAGGGACGTTATAACTCTTCCCCAAAATGCCCTTAAGTCATCATTAACCCGTTACTCGTATTTTTCACTAGTTCATTCACTTGCGTACCAACAGAAGATTTTCCGAGGTGTAACAATAGGAATCGATAATTTCAAAATCAAATACAACAAAACCCTTCAAAAATTCAGTCTTTTGACCGTAAATAGCAGAACAGTAAAAAATACACAAACTAATACCTTATTTGGGTGAATCTTGGTAGAAAGAGACGAGGAGCAATTAATGCTTGCTCCATTTGTTTTTACAAATACTGTAAAAGCAGCGTACACCTGCAAATTTTCCAAGAATGGAAAAGATGACGAGAATAAGAGAGAAAATCCCCAGCGGCTTTAGGGTTTCCTCAAGGAAAACCCTTTTTTGCGATTTAGGGGTCGTTTGGTTATGTCTACCGTGTAGACTTGAGAGGGGATCTGGGCCAGGTCAGTCCTATGTTGGACTGAGCCTGGCCAAAAAATAAAGGGTGGAGGGGAGGGGGGAAGGTAAAAGGCCCAGATATATATATGTATACGTGATATACATGTATATATGTGTATACACATGTATATCTGTAAAGGGACAGATGTTTAATTTATCGAAATACCCAAAATTGAAAGAAATGGCAATTAGTTAAACATTTCAATTATAGCCGAATTAAAAAGGTAGCTAATTTATTCCCTTTCAAACGTGGCTAAATGCATAAATTGACTAATTATTGCATATTATGACCTTAATCATGAAATTGGCCATTTCAAATAAGGTCATAATTAACATATAGCAATTAATTTAAATGTAAGCACAATTAAACACATAACCAATTGTAGTAAATTTGAATCACAAATGCAAATATGATTGCAACTTTTGTAAAATTGAGAGGTAAATTGATTATTTCATTTAGTTAATCAATTTTCTTAAATCAACAGAGTAAAAGATATTTTTCAATAATTTAGATAATTAATTGAATAAATGTTTTGAACTATTTTTTTGATTAAATTTTGAAAAATACCTTAATATTAATGAAAAAATATGCAAAGTATTTTTAAATGACTTACAATATATACTTGAGCTCATTTTTCCAAATAAAATGGAAAAATATTGTCGAAATATTTTTTGTTAAAATCATTTTTGTTTATAAAATACATATTTCACTTCGTCTAAGATCCAAGAACTCTGGGTAATTAAATAAAATTATTGGAGGGCCAAAATTAAGTGTCAAAAAGTGCCTACGTTGAAAGCCTCTACCTCGGTCTCGCCCTCGGCTATTTCCATGAAATGCACCTCTACCTCGTCCTCTTCCCGTTGTCTTATGGTGTTCTCTTGAGTTTGGTGCCTCCGCCTTCAATTGAAATGCTTTTTCTTCCAGCTTTTATCCTAACCTGTTTATTCATGCCTCATGAGATTGTAAAGAACCCATTAATTCATCAAATGAAAAAGTCGACAAGTCTTTCGACTCCTCAATTGCAGCAACAACATGATCAAACTTAGGAGTTAAACTCCTTAAAAATTGTGCAACAACAGTTTGATCAGTTATTTGGTCTCTGTGTGACTTCATTTGGCTAATAATAGCCATTACTCTAGACAAGAAATCTTGCACAGGCTCATTTCCTTTCATGATTAAAGTTTCAAACTCATGCCGAAGAGTTTGCAGTTTCACAACTATTACCTTTGATGAGCCTTGAAATTCAATTTGCAAGATTTTCCATGCTCGCTTCGAAGTGGTGGCTGCAGAAATTCGTGAGAACACTGTATCATGGACTGCCTGTTGAATGAAGAATAATGCCTTCGAGTCCTCCTTTTTTTTTCTCCTTAAGCCGCTGCTCTTCATCCGGATCTGCAAACCCATTCTCTATCAAGACCCAAAGATCTTGTGACTTAAATAAACTATTCATCTTGATGCTCCGGAACTCATAGCTTTGTCCTGTAAAAATGGGGATGGCTGGTTGAGATACGTTTAGGGAATTTCATTGGAAAACATGGTGTTTTTTTTTTCTAGGTCTCTTGAATCTAAACCTGCTCTGATGCCACAAATGTTGGAGCAAAGAGCTCTCATACACTCAAAAATAAAACCTAGCTACTACACAAGAAAGTAAAACAGTAAGCTAGTTCTAAAAAGAAATAAAACAAGCAGTTGGTAAGCAGGGAAAAGATTAAGTGGTGATATTGCAATGGATACATTTACTCTTCACCAGAGAAGCCGTTAAATAGGCGTTACATCTCAACTAAAATACACCAGATATGAAAAATATATTGGCACTAAATTTGTCGTGCATTACACCTGAAATCAAAACCTTAAGGAAAAAAATAACAACTAACTTAGACTAAGACAAAAAATAGTAAAAATGCTAAAAAACTGCAGTAACTTTTTTTCTCTCTATTTGAATCTCTTATTCAACAATAGCAAGAATAGTAAAAATAACCAAAGTTTAGAGACAACAGTAATACTAAAAATGAATAATAAAATAATGATAGAATAATGACAATAGTGATAAGGAGAAGAGGGATAAAATAAGGTGCTCTAAAGTAGAACCATGCTTTTCCATAGAGAAGAGAAAAATCACTCGACTACCTACTAACCTTCTACCCTAATCTTCGACCTCCATGCTCTCTTATTTTAGGTCATTTCCTTGGTGAGATAATAGTATGTCATGTCCTGTCTAATCATCTTTTCCCAATTATTTCTCGGTCCACCTCTGCCTTTTATGAGGCCTATCAGTAACAACCTCTCGAACCTCCTTACTAGGGCATCTATGCTTCTTCTCTTCACATTCCTGAACCATGTCAGTCTCGCTTGCCATATCCTATCCCCCACCTAGGCCACTTCCACGTCCTTTCCCTGTATATCCTTGTTCCTAATCTTGTATCTCCTAGTATGTCTACACATCCATATGCATCCTACTTTATTCTATTATCATCTTCTGGACATGAGTTCACACAAATATAATGATATATTTAAAATCATAAGTTTTACTCCCTCCGCCCAATTTAAGGCTTCATTTGTTTTTAATAAAATTAAGACGTTTAAATCTTATAGATATGGGTTTGACAGGCAGTATGTATACTTGGTAGAATGGCAGATCAGATGAGTAGTGTATTTTCAAGAGATTAGATAGGTGTTTAGCTAATCAGGGGTTGCAGGATTTATTTCCAAATTTTGAAGTTGAGCATCTGATCAAGCAAGGATCTAATCATTCACTACTACTACTCTCTTGCAAAATTGACAGTAGAGTGATCAAAGAATCTTTCAGGTTCTTAAATTTTTGGATTGATCACTCCAGTTTTCTGGATGTTGTGAAGGCTAACTAGAGACGTCATCACGGGTCTGATCCTTTCTACAGTTTTCATAGCAAACATAAAAAGTTGAGCAAAGTATGGTCTAAATGGAGTAGAGATACTTATGGGGATATATTTAGACAAATAGATACCTTGGAGGAAGTGGTTAAGGTACATGAACAATAATTTGAAGAAAATCCTACTGGTTCAAACAGAGAAAGATTGCAGAAGGTACAAGTTGAACTCTTTAAATTCTATCATGTTGAGAAGCAATTTTGGAAGCAGAAATCAGGTATATAGTTGTTGTGGATGGAGATAGGAATACAAAACTTTTCCTTGCACATGGAAGAAACTACGGCTTACAAGAATCCAGAATCAAAATGGAGTGTGGTTGGACAGGGAAGAAGACATTGTAGAGGAGGCTAGCACCTTTTTCAGAATCAGTTTACAGTTGAACCTGATGCTACTGATTTTACTCTTCTAGACCATATTCCCCAATTGATTTCACGAGAATGGAACAGGGAGATTAGTGAGTTTCCAGATGAGGATGAAATTAAAAATGCAGTTTTTGGGTTGAATACTGATAGTGCTGGGGGTCCAGATGGATACACAGTGAAGTTCTTTCAGGCAGCATGGGATATCGCTGCTAAGGATGTCACAACCATGGTACATTCTTTCTTTTGTGGTCATGAGCTTCCTAGGTATGTAACATGTACTAATCTAGTGTTATTACCTAAGAAAAAAAAGTGATTACATGTTCTGATCTTAGACAAACAAGCCTTAGCAATTTCATCAGTAAAAGTTTTCTCCAGAATCATCCATGAGAGGCTAGTGAAACGGCTACCATATATCATCTCACTACAGCAGACTGGCTTTGTGAAAGGTAGAAGTATTGTGGAAAACATACTTCTTGTTCAGAAAATAGGTCAGGAAATTAGAGTAAAGGGCAAGCCAGCCAATGATGTTATCAAGCTGTATAAGGCATAGGCTTATGATAGAGTTTCATGGCCTTTCCTAACAAAAGTACTGAGGAAATAGGAGTTGGAGAGTTCTTGATAGACATGGTATACAAACTCATCTCAAACAATTGGTACTCTATTCTTACTAATGGTCAGCCTCGGGGTTTCTTTAAATCTTCAAGGGGAGTTAAGAAAGGAGATCCTCTATCTCGTGCTTTGTTCATAATAGCTGCTAAATGTATGACTAGGGCTCTAAATGACTTGCATAAGAAAGAGGGTTATGTTGGATTTGGAATGCCAAAGTGGAGTCCTTATGTTAATCATTTAGCATATGCAGATGATACAATTATTTTTTTTCATCTACACAGCCGCATTCTTTTAAGCTTGTGGCGGATACTTTAGCAGAATATGAGAAAAGAAGTGGTCAATAAATCACTAAACAGAAATGTACAATGTTCCTGCACCATTCAGTTTCTCAGACCTTGGCTAGTAGTGTGGTAGAGCGCACAAATATTCCTAGAAAAGATTATTCATTCACTTATCTTCGAGTGCCTATTTATTATGGGAGAAGAAGAATTGCTCACTTTAAAGAGATTACTGAGAAGGTTAGAATAGATTGAGCTTGTGGACTGGAAAACTACTTTCAATGGGGGAAGAACTACTCTAATCAACCATGTTGCACAGAGTTGTAACGACCCATTTAGTCATTACCGTAATTCCGAAAGATTCACAACTTTGACATCTTGGACTTGTTCGGCTAAGTACGTAAGCCCGGTGAACATCTAGCCTGACTGGACCCGTCGTGTGAGTAGGAATTAAAATATTGAATTTTTGGCCCTTGGACCAAGTTAGACCGCACCAGCGGTAGGCAGACCGCCAAAGCGGTCACGCCTCAGCGACCTATGCCCCACAGAAGTGAAAGCGAGAAATATTTCATAAGACCTCTTCCGCGGTTTTGATGCTGCTAAAGCAGTAGCCCGACCGCTGAAGCATTAGACGACCAGTAGTTGACCTATTTAAAGCCCCATTTATGGACTTGACCTAATATTTCATTTCCCTAAAGCTGCAGCCGCCACCTAAGGATATTCAAGCCCTAGAGACTTGAATGTTGGGAAGGTAACCTCCTTAAATCCCTCATTGCATCTTCCTTTAATTCTTTCTGTTACGACCCAAACTGATGAGTCGTGACAAGTGTCTGACCTCTAGAGACCAAACACCCCTATAAACATATCTGAACCATACTGAACATTAAGGGCCCATAAATGACCTAAACTGATCTCATACTGCCACATGAAGGGGGGTGACATCATAAACTCCTTACAATCTGTATATACATACACATACTGAAAGAACAGTGCAAGCCAGCTAGGTCGCTACATATACTATACACAAAAGAATTGAAGCCGACAAGGCTACGTCATCTGACTAATACATACAACTGTCTACAGACCTCTACTGGAATAAAAGTTGTAGAAAGGACGGTACAGGGCACCGTCATACCCATATACATATACATCTCAAAAAAATAGCATACAAAAATAGACTGCAGCTCCGGATCAAATGGAGCGCACTGACCACCACTGGATAGAGGTCCTACTAAGATGGACCGCCTGTTTGTCTACCTGAACTTGCGGACATGAACGCAGCCCCCCGACCAATAGGGGAGTTAGTACGGATAATGTACTGAGTATGTAAGGCATAAGAGTATCATAAGTATAAGAATCATAAATGGAATCTGAAACACAAAAGACAAACTGACTATCTGCATGCACTTGTATAAACTAGTATTTGAAAGTATGTGCATGAGTTTGTGTCTCTGACAATGCCTCTGTAGGCGCATAATATGCATGCTCTCAATGATAATCATGCTCTTTTATATAAATATAGGTCATAGTGCTGAGGAACGTTCAGTGCAATCCATATCCCATTTAATAGTCCCGAGGAACGTACAACCTGATCCATATATATCATATAATAATGCTGAGGAACATACGGCTCGATCCATATATCATCATCAAGGTGCACCAGCTGATCAGGTGGTAATGCGTATATAACACCTATTCGTTTTCCCCCATATGCCATATACATATAGTATATGCGTATACAACGCCTTCTGGTCATGGGTCCAATATGCATGTGTATATGAATGCAATGCATAACTGAAATGTATACATAGAATGCTCAGAGTGACATAAGGTCATATTACCTCCGATGGACAACCTTTGAGCTAACATCATCAACATAAGAAATCTAAAGACCCATGAACAGATGGAACAATCATGCGGGGTATAGGAACATCAAAGACTGAAGTACTCTTAGTGCTTCTAAGAGTAGGGTAATATGGAAGCTCGTTTACTCACTTGTTGGTTCATATCAGAAGATCATGCCAAAAGAAGGAAAGGATAGCCTTAATATACCTTGAAGTATATCCAATCGTCCAACTTCTACTTCTCGAACTCATAGGTCTACAATCAAGATAACATAGGCCTTAATTAAACTATTTACCTTGTTTACTAACCATTTTTAAATACAAAAAAAAAGCTTAACAAATTGTGGACAACATTTCCCTTGTAAGCTCAACAACCCTTCAACTTCCCATTCAATCCAACATCAGCCTAAATATCCACAATAGCAATGACAACACTTACATATCAAAATATACTCAAATCCATTCCAAATCATCTTCTTAAAAAAACCCCATAATCACTATTTTACCCTTCAACAACTTACCACTTTCATAGCTATCTTCTCTTTACTTAAAACCACTAAAACTCTTAGTAATTAACTTAAGTACAAAGGTAGAAATCATTTACATACCTTGAGGGGTCTAAGATTCCAAGGATTAGCTTCAACTTCAACTTCCCAAGCCTCACAACGTTTATGAAACCCTAGGAGCAACCTTATTCTTCACAAGCGCGGGTTTTACGGGGCTCAGATCATACTAAATCTCCACTATTATGATAGAAAATATTGGGAGTAAATATACTAGGGTTTTCTCTAAATTGGAAGAGAGAAAATGAGAAATAAAGTCGTAGGACATATATTTATAATTGGAACTAGAAAGTTCCAGTGATGCGGTTCGACGAGCAGGTCGATGACCCGTCGACATGTCGACTAACGCCTGCAGATCAGAGGCTGCCGAGACATAACGACGTCGCATAATGATGGTCCGTCGACATGTCGACGGCCCGTCGATATTGCCTGAGATCTGCAGTATTCCCTGAATCAGGTCAGATTGCGTCGATTCGATTCATTCAACTTCTAATCCTATAAATTACCAGGAATACCTGTTGGTACCTTTGTACACGGCTATCTCCAAAAATCGGGCACGGGTCTCTATTCCAAAGGCATACCCAACTAGAAAATCATAAATTCTCCTACGATGAAAACGAGAGGCGTAACATCCCCCCCCCCCCCCCCCCTCAGGAACATTAATCCTCGAATTTTCAAACAATCATGGGTTATAAAAATTTCAGCAGAGTTTTCCCTGTAAATATACCAATCCAACCTGCACACAACAACCCAAATGATACCACAGAGGGCCACATACTACAACATACAATACTATGGCCTCACACGACCAATCGCAATGACTGAAAATGACATAATACCTGGTGGAGATGATGCCTCGGACTGAACCTCCTGAAATGCTAGAAACAAGTACGGGTACTTAATCTTCATTGCCTCTTCCGCTTCCCAAGTCACTTCCTCAACATTATTATTCCTCCATAAACTTTAACAGAAGTTACATCCTTGGTTCGCAACCAACGAACCTGTCTGTCCAATATAACCACTGGGATTTCCTTATATGCTAACTGCTCATTCACCTGGATATCATCTACTTGTACAACTCTTGAAGGATCTCTAATGCATTTATGAAGCATAGACGCATAAAATGCCGAGTCTACAGACTCTAATTTAGAAGGCAATTCTAGCTCATATACCACCTTACCCACGGTACGAATGATCTTATGTGGCCCAATATATCGAGTGCTCAACTTACCCTTCTTGCCAAACCTCATCACTCCTTTCATAGGCGACACTTTCAGGAAAACCTATTCGCCTACTTCAAACTCTAACTTGCGTCGCTGATTATCCGCATAGGATTTCTGTCGACTCTGAGCTGCTAGTAGCCTTTCTTGAATCATTTTCACCTTATCAACTGCTTGTTGAATTAAGTATGGGCCTACTAACTGATTTTCTTTGACATCAAACCATCCTATGGGCGATCTACATCTCCGCCCATATAAGGCCTCATAAGGAGCTGTCACGTCCCAACCCCGTGGGCCGCGACTGGTACCCTAACTGGGTACCCGTACGTACCTACCCAACCAGATTTCGAATCATACGGATTTTTTTTTTTGAAACAGAAGTAGGCCGATACAAATACGGCACGCGCGCAAACATACATATATATATATACATATACCTGAACATACAGACATTTACAGATAAGCCGATAGGGCTAACATACAGACGAAACCCGAAACCCACACATCTATCTACAGGCCTCTACAGACATACAGAATCATATGACGGGACAGGGCCCCGCCGTACCCAGAATATCCATACATACAGAGTGTACAGAAGACAGAAGATATATACCAAAAATATATGCTCCGAGTCAAAGGAGCTCTTCAAATAGCAGAGTCGGAAGCCTACGCGGGCGGCGTATCACCTGGTGCGTCTGTACCTGCGGGCATGTAGCGCAGCCCCCGAAGAACGGGGGTCAGTACGAAAAATGTACCGAGTATGTAAAGCAGATACATAACAGATATAAACATAGTCCGAACCGGAGTCACAGAAATATAACGTACAAAATTATAAATCAGACTGACGGACAGAGTCATGATTCAGACAGACATACAGAATCGTATTCTATACAGATAAACAGGGTCGTGGTTCGGACAGACGAGCAGAATCAGAACCCATACGGACATACAGAATTAGAATCCATACGGACATACAGAATCAGAATCCATACGGACATACAGACTCAGCCGTAACACAGACGGACAAACAGAAGTATATCGGACAGAGTTATGCATGCAGAGCAGCACAGAGTCATACAGAGGCGTTTGTTTTATAAATACAGATGGCACACGCATATATTCATACAGATCCCGGCCCTGTCTGGGGGCGCGGTAACAGAACCCGGCCCTCTTAGTACGGGACGCGGTGGACAGACAGAATCAGATCAGATCATATGCCATCCTGGCCGCCATCCCCATACACAGATCATACTATCATACAGACATACAGATCCCGGCCCGTACGCCGAGGGACGCGGTGAACAATGCAGAGAAATATGCACGATAACAGAACCTGGCCCGGGTCGCAGTGAAAGAATGCATTGAGACAGACACGAATCGATAAATGAGAAACCACCTACCTACAGACTCAATATACAGACTCGATCAAATTGAAGGGTGCCAAACGGCGAGCCAAAATCAGAATATCCAGATAGTATGCATAGTACGCGCCTATATCCTAATTGGGAAGGCACGACAGATTATTATCAGAATGGGATTCTCAGATATTCAGAAATCATGTTGTATAAATTACACCAAAATAGCCATAATATACACAAAATAATAGTTCAGAAGTTTTTAGAGAAAATCGGACCCAAAATGGAAGTATTTAAAAGTTTACCGGAGATATCGGGCCTTGTGGGCCCGCCTCGGACCAACTCGAGGCTACATACGTAGATTATCGCTAATAGACCTTATGAGGTCATCCATAATCGTTTGGAAGTGTTCCGACTCCGTTTGGGGGAGGTTTTGTACAAAATCTCACTTTAAAGGCAATTTGCAATAAAATAATTTCAATTGAATTGAAGGAATTGGAGCGGTTTTCCGTCTCGAATTCCGGGGAACGGAGTCGTACTTAAGGCTCGCGACCGAGCCTACCACATCCAGAACATGCCTAGGAACGTAGAGAAGTGCTTCACATACCTCGATGGCGCCTTATGCTCGCTTGGCGTCACTCCAAATTTCGTCCAAAATCTGGAAATGGTCAAGTTTACCATTTGGTTAGTTTCATTCTTTCAATATTCCAACTTTACACATACTTGCCTACCGAAATTTCGGCAGCATTTCCTCTGTATATACGACATCCCCGAGACTTAGCTCGGCTTACTTTATCAACACAACAACCCAGAGATAACATCCAACAACAACAGACATCAATAGACACTAAATCATACACTATGGCATTATTAGCCCTCTTTCGACACAACGAATCATCTTTCGTTTTAAACTTGCATTTCCAAACAAAACTTATTATTTTCATATCCATTATCCATCAAGATCATTACGACATACCTCGGGGCATCCATACCATATTCACATAATATTCATAAGCTACACAACATTCAACTTTCTATCAAATCACCATTTTTCCGATCTTTTCCTAACTTTCAACATACGAGTTCATAAACACATTTTCATATTCCAAGTTCATTATCATCAATCACAATTTCAAGACATTAGGCTAAAGCGACATACTCTCCGACAACAACTTAACCAACAACTTCTTCGTTTTAGCTTTAACCATTATCCTTCAATCTACTTCACAAAGCCATGACACAATTTGCATACAAACAAAATCAAATTCATATCCCATACTCAACATAGTACCACACGGCCAACATGCTATATTTCCCAACTTCCCCTAATTCATTCCACTTTCCTTTCTAATACAATTTCCACCATACTACAACTAAATTACACAAAAATTCAAGCCATTGAAATCATGCAATTGCATATACATTCTCGGCCAACACACCCTAAATTTCAACACACAAAATTTCCATGTTTTTCATTCATTCACACATACTACAACATACATATATCATTTTTTTAACACAACAAAAGCATGAAATTCTCACCTTTCTTCAAGCCCTTCACTTGGAGGATGAAAATGTTTTCTTGCCACAATATTTATACCAACTTGAAGAGGATCTTTTGCTTAGTACAAATCTCACAAAACGTGGATTTTTAAAGCAAAGATTTGGCTCCAAAAATTTTTTCTTTCTTTTCTTTCTTTTTTCTCTCCAAACCCGAATTGCTCCCTTGTTCTTCTTTTTTTTTTTTCTTTTGTTCTTGGTTCCTTATTCTTGAAGCTTCTTTATACTTATCCATCATATGGATTTGTCACATGGAAAATTAATAAATCCTTGGGCTTGGGCTAGGTGGTGGCCGGTTGGGCCTCTCCCATTTGGGCCTTGCTTTATTTCATTTTATTGAGCCCACTTTGGCTAATTTTTTTTTTGTAATTCATGGAATAAGTTTCCAAAATTCCAATTTTGCCCTTGGCCACCTTTCGTAATTCCACCCCATTGAATTCATAACTCACACATTTATACCAAGTAGTGTCCAATAGTGGCCTTATTCATCACAAGTCAATTTATCTTGAACTTTCCGAATGATCAAAAATGTCGGATGTAACAGGAGCCATCTGAATACTTGAATGATAACTGTTATTATATGCAAATTCAATAAGAGACAAATGATCATCCCAGCTACCTTGGAAGTCAATCACACAAGCTCTCAACATATCCTCAAGTGTTTGTATAGTACACTCCGCTTGTCCATCTGTCTGCGGGTGAAATGCAGTACTAAGACTCACTTGAGTCCTCAATCCATTCTAAAAAGATTTCCAGAAGTTAGCTGTAAATTTTGCTCCTCTATCTGAAATAATGGCTGTAGGAAAACCATGAAGTCGTACAATCTCTTTAAGATAAAGTCTCGTATAATTTGCAGCTGAATAAGTAGTTCTGACAGGCAGGAAATGGGCTGACTTTGTAAGCATGTCAACTATGACCCATATCGAATCACACTTCCGCTGAGTAAGAAGCAAACCTGCAATTAATCCATATTAATTATCTCCTATTTCCATTTCGGAATAACCATAGCTTGGAATAAACCTCCGGGCTTCTGGTGCTCTATCTTAACATGCTGATAATTCAGACATTAAGCAACAAATTCTGCTATATCTCTTTTCATACCATCCCACTAATAAACTTCCTTGAGATCATGGTACATTTTTGTTGTGCCTGGATGAATAGAATAGCGAGACTAATGAGCTTCCCCCATAACCTGCTGACGAAGCCCTGCAATATTAGGGACGCACAATCTACCTCTATATCGGAGTACTCCATCTCATGTAATCACAAAGGGTGTCTTTTCTTTCTGAGGTGATGTATCTCGGAAGTGGGATAAAACATGATCTTCATACTGATGTTCATTTATCTCTGCTGCCAAAGACGACACCACTGTGTTCTGAACTGTAACTCCTACATCACCTGAGTCTACCAACCGGACTCCGAGGCTTGCTAATTGACGAACTTCGTGGACTATCTCCTTTCTCTCTGGCTGCACATATGACATGCTGCCCATGGATTTACGACTAAGAGCATCGGCTACTTCATTAGCTTTTCCAGGATGGTACAGAATATCAACATCATAATCCTTTAGCAACTCTACCCATCACCTCTGGCGTAAGTTTAAGTCCTTCTGCTTAAAGATGTATTGGAGACTCTTATGATCAGTATAGATATCAACATGAACACCGTGTAAATAGTGCCTCCACATTTTCAAGGCATGAATTACTGCAGCTAACTGAAGATCATTAGTTGGATTATTTTTCTCGTGCTGCTTAGCTGCCTAGAAGCATAAGCGACAACCTTATCGTACTGCATTAACACAAAGCCCAAATCAATACCTGAAGCATCACAATATACCACATAGCTGTCTTTTCCCTCTGGAAGAGTAAAAATGGGTGCTGAAGTCAACTTGTCCTTCAATATCTGAAAACTCTGCTCACAAGCATCTGTCCACTGAAATTTAGCTAATTTATGAGTTAGCTTAGTCAACAGGGTTGAAAGAGAAGAAAATCCTTCTACAAACCTTCTATAATAATCTACTAAGCCCAAGAAACTACGTATCTCCATTGGTGTCGTGGGCCTTGGCCAATTCTTTATAGCCTCAATCTTTTGAGTATCCACTCTAATGCCTTCATCTGAAATAATGTGATCCACAAAAGCGACAGAGTTCAACAAGAACTCACACTTGGAGAACTTGGCATACCACTCTCAGCTTCGAAGAATTCCAAGCACTACTCGTAGATGTTCTGCATGATCAGCCTTTGACGGTGAATAAACCAGAATATCATCTATAAACACATTCACGAATAGATCTAGGAAGGGCCTGAATATGCGATTCATCAAGTCCATAAGTATAGATGTAGCATTAGTTAGCCCGAACGACATAACACGGAACTCATAGTGGCCATATCTAGTCCAAAATGTCGTCTTCGTGATATCTTTCTCCTTCACGCTAACCTGGTGGTACCCCGATCTTAATTCTAGCTTCAATAAATATTTGGCGCCATGCAACTAGTCAAATAAATCATCAATCCTCAGGATCGGATACTTATTCTTTACAGTCACATTATTCAATTGCCTATAATCAATACACATTCGCAAAGAGCCGTCCTTCTTTCGTACAAATAATACCAGCGCTCCTCACGGCGATGTACTGGGTCCAATAAAGCCATTCTCAAGTAAATCTTCAACTGCTCCTTCAATTCCTTCAACTCCGCAGGTGCCATCCTATAAGGAGGAATAGATATTGGCTGAGTATCTGGCAATAGATCAATAGTAAAATCAATCTATGGCTCTGGAGAATTTCCTGGAGCTCATCTGGAAATACTTCTGGGAACTCATTAATCATGGGGACATACTGAAGGGTCGGTGACTCTTCTTGTACATCCTGAACCCGAACTAGGTGATAAATATACCCCTTCCCGATCATCTTCCTTGCCTTAAGGTAAGAAATAAACCTACCCCTCAGCGAAGCAGCATTTCCCTTCCACTCTAGGAATGGCTTGCCTAGGAATTGATATCGAACTATCTTTACTCTGCAATCAACATTAGCAAAACAGGAAGCCAACCAATCCATACCCATAATAACATCAAAATTAATCATGTCTAACTAAATCAAATCTGCTACGGTATGGTGATTGCAAACTATCAGTACATAGCCTTGGTACACTCACCTAGATATGACTGGATCACCAACTGATGCAGACACCTCAAATGATTTAATCGATTCAGGCTCTATCCCAAACTTTCCAGCAACAAATGGAGTAACATATGATAAGTTAGGACCTGGGTCAATCAGTGTATACACATCATAGGAGGAGACTGATAATAGACCTGTGACGACATTAGGAGATGACTCACGATCCTGCCTACTGACTATTGCATATATGCGGTGCTGAGGACCGCTCGAGCTGGATGCCCCTCTCCTCCCTCTACCTCATCCTGCTGGTGTCTAAGAAACTTGCCCTGAAGGGCGCACTGCAAAAGAAGAACTAGCCACAGACCCTGTAGGCTGAACCATACCCCCACTCTCTCTCATCGGACACTGCCGTATCCTATGACCTGGCTGGCCATAAGCATAACAAACATCTGAGCCCAGCCGACACTGACTGGTATGTAACTTGCCACACTGGGCACACCGTGGCAAAGGGGGTCTCATCTGGCCCGACTATGGTCTGTGCTGAGAGCCTGATGCTCTAGAACTCTGGCCCGCTCCGGAATAAGAAGACCGATCAAACCTCGGACCTGAAAACCGCAGAGGTGCACTCCCTACCGAATGGAATTGATATTAGGAATACAACTGCCTCTGTCCTCCCTGGACTCGTGACGTGCCATGGATTTATGGCACATTCGATGCCTTTTTACTATGAATTTTGGTTGTTTTCAAGTAAGTCTAAGTCAATTTAATGTGTTTTTGTTGTGTTTTACGAATATGATGGACCAAAAGCAAAATCAAAGAAAAAAAGAAAAAATGCCCAGAAATGAAGATTCGACGGTCCGTCGATCACCGTCCTTGGAAGCGTCGATAAATTCAATTTTCCAGCGATGGCCTTAGCTGAAGAGGACAAAAGACGGAGGAATCGACGAACCGTCGAACTGATCGATGCTTCATCGTTTGTATCGTCGAACAGATTTGTCTACCAGAAGAGAGAAAGACGGAAGACTCGACGGAGTGTCGAACTAGTTGATGGCACCGTCAAATGGAACATATAACTGATGAAATAAAAGACGAAGGCATCGACAGACCGTCGAACGATCGACGGTCCGTCGATCTTGCTACCAGGGGCAGTTTTGCCAATTGCTGATGTGCGTTTTTCGAGCCTATTTAAAGAACATTTTAGGTTTTTTATCAACAGCTAGACATTTTCCACGTTTTTGTATTAGTTCCATTGGTGGGTGAGCATTGAATACACCACTTTTGGAGCTTAGTGAAGACAAAAAGATTCCATTTCCACCATCTTTATTACACTTTGTAAGTTTTATGTCTCTATTATTGCTTACTACTTTTGTGACCAATATATGTTAGTAGTTTCTTTAATAAAAGTTGTAGACCCAAGTGATGGGTGTTATGTAATGGGTGTCTAACATTGCATATATATATATATATATATATATATATATATATATATATATATGGGTTGTAATGTGTTTTATTATTTCTCATATTCATTGTTAGTTAGTGGTTGCAAACACTTACTTATGCACATACCCTAGTTTTATTTGGAAAGATGAACTAGGGTTTCAGTTGAAATAATATAACAAGGACTCGGAGCGTTAACCCTCATTTAATGAACTCACTTAGGGATAAGATGAGTTCTACTTAGCATATTTAATCGGTTGTACTAGAAAATTTTCCATCTTTGGGAAAATCATGAAAAGAAATACTTTCTAACTGTTGGAAAATATTAGGAAGTGCATTAGGGATTAAGTGCATACAAAATCACTACCCATTAGAAATATATCATATTGATATCCATAGCATAACATCTATTCACAGCGGGGACACAACTTTGGTTCTTTCAATCCAAACAAATTCCAAATACTTCAAAATAGCGAATACAAATCAAAAACCCTTTTTCTATACTAGTCGGAATAGAACTAAAGTCTTTAGAGATTAGTAAAATATATGATTGGTATTTGTTTCACACTTTATTCCCTGTGGGATTCGACCCCAACAGAGTTGGATTACTACATTTGACACCGACTGCCTTACGCCATAATTTAGGTATAATTTGAGCGTAGCAAATTTTGGCGCTGTTGCCGGGGAATACGGTTTTGAAATTTACTAATTGTTAAATAGTTTTCTTTATAACTTTTTCTATTCCATCACTCTATTTGTTATCTCTTTGTTATTAGGTAACAGATGGCTGCTAGAGCCAACCAAAACAATCGAAGAAATCAAAATCAAGAAGGACTCCACATAAACCCTCATGTACCTAAACCGGTAGCGGGAGAGGATGAGAATGTATTTGCGGATTTTATAAATGATGTGGAGTATGCAACTACAGTAGTTCCTCCTCGAGTTGGAAATGCAAACTTCAAAGTGGAGAGTCATCTCTACCATTTATTGAAACTTGAGGGGTACTTCAAAAATTCTTCGAAGAATTGCCCACTTCACCATCTCAAAGATTTCTTGCATGTGTGTACTCAACAAACAAATGGCGTTGTTCATTCTGATGCTCTTTGGTTGAGGCTTTTTAAATATTCTCTTATCGGAGAAGCTCGTGAATAGTATAAGAAGCTTCGAAGAAAATCAATCCACACATGGGCCGAATTGTCTAATATTTTCTTGAAGAAGTGGTTTTCGCCAAGCAAAACGGCAGAACTCCAAGACAAAATCTTTGAGTCCAAGCAATTATCGGGCGAACAACTACACAGTGCTAGAGATCAGTTCAAGTACTATCTAACCCAATCTCCCAATCATGGTTTCACGGAGAATGTTCTCATGGAGAAATTTTACAAGGGGTTGGACACTATGAATCAAATTGCGGTTAATACAGTCGCAGGTGGTTGTTTAATGGATCGGACTTTTGCAAATGTTACTACTTTGCTGAATTAGCTCACCACTCATCACCAAGCTTGGCACTCCAATGACAGTGAAGATTTGTCCTGTGGTAGTCCGTCTATTGCCGCGGTGGCTAAAGAGAATCATGAGCAAGATCATGCTTTTGCTCAATTGCAAACCACCGTGGATTTGCTAGCAAAGAGGCTTGCGGGGAAAGAAGCCAAGGGATTTTAATGTTGTTGAAGAAATGCCATCTCATGCTCCTAAAATGTATCAAGTCTCGGGGGAGACTTATCTAGAGGGGTAACAACAACATGAGGATGCTAATTATATCGATAACTCTCATGGGGGTTATCAAAAGCAATGGCGACCCCAACAACAAAGCAATCAATATGGTCGAAACGAATATGGTGGTTCGGATAGGAAGGATTACAACAACAACAATTATAGTAATCAGAATTCTAATGCCTATGTTCCATCGAAAGTCCGTTCTTCTAACTCTCAAAAATGGCGAGAGGGTCCTTCGAATGATCAAGGGACCTCTCGAATGGAATCTATGCTTGAGAAGATCATAGAAAACCAAAACAAGAGTGATAAGAAGATGGAAAATTTGACCGAAGTGGTAGGCTCTCACACCGCTTCGATTCAAGAACTTGAGTCACAAATGCAAGATCTTTCTCCTGGGTAATATCCTCCACAAAAAGGAGGACTTCCTAGTGACATAATTCCGAACCTAAAGGGTAGTGGAGGTGATCACATTGCCTCATGCAAAGCTATTTCTACTAGAATTGAGAAGATCCTTAATGCGGTGGATGAGAGAGTTGTTGAACCTACTATTGTCGAGCCGGTTGTTGATGAGGTTATTGAAGAAGAACTTGAGACAGCAATTGAGGT
The DNA here is from genome assembly GCF_019175385.1 of Lycium barbarum. NCBI lineage: Eukaryota > Viridiplantae > Streptophyta > Magnoliopsida > Solanales > Solanaceae > Lycium > Lycium barbarum. Next base: position 97,790,998 of record NC_083346.1, read on the forward strand.
ACCTATTATTATTGAGAAGGTGAAGGAGGCACACTCTATTGTTGTTGAGGGTGATGAGGTTCCAAGTGTTGAAAAAGCTACTAAGGGTAGCACTCAAAAGAGCAAGGTCACGGGGGCAGTTAGACCCTTGACTCAAACCTATCAATCTCCTCTCCCTTTTCCCACAAAGATTGATGAAAAGAACGGATGATGCAAAGTGCCAACACTTCTATGACGAATTGAAAGGGTTATCAATGAATATCCTATTTCTTGATGCATTTCAAGAAATGACGGGATTTGCTAAATACTTGAAGGACTTGTTGAAAAAGAAAAGACCAATCAAGTATGATACGGTGGGAATCACCTACCGTGTGAGCTCTATTATTTCATCCACAAAGATTGACAAGAAGGGAGATTCCGGGGCTTTCACTATTCCTTGCACCATCGGTCACCATGAAATTGCTCGTGCCTTGTGTGATAATGGGGCTAGTGCTAATTTGATTCCACTAGCCATCTATAAAAAATCCGGTTTGGGGACACCTAGACCAACGAGCATGCATCTCCAAATGGCCGATAGAACCACCACGAGACCGATAGGGGTTGTTGATGATGTCCTTGTTAGAGTGGGGCAATTTTTATTACCGGCGGATTTTGTCATCCTTGATTGTGCGGTTGACAAAGAAATCCTAATTATCTTGGGAAGGCCATTTCTTGACACCAGGAGAGCTTTAAAGGACTTAGAAAAGAATGAATAAAATTTCAGGTAAATGATGAAGAGGTAACCTTCTAAGCTAGCAAGGGGTTAAAATTTCCAAGTGCGTATGAGAGCATTTCGGTCATTGATTCTTTTGATGTGGTAGACGAAGCGGTGAAGCATAAATTAGAGGAGGAACACTTTGACAAAGCACTTTCGGCTATTTGGGTGAATTTTGAGGCGGATGAAATGGAGGGGTATGTTGAAACGGTAAATTCGCTTATTGGCCGGGGTTTGTATTCTTATGAGCCAAAGAAATTATCTCTTGATCGTGACAAAAGAACCACTCCTCCAGCTAAGCCTTTGATTATTGAGCCTCCAAAACTTGAGCTCAAGATGCTTCCCACTCATTTGACGTATGCTTTTCTTGGCTCGGATAATACTCTACCGGTTATTCTCTCATCTTTTCTAAATGAGGAAAAAACTCAAAAGGTGCTTGAAGTGTTGCGGGTTTATCGAAGATCTATTGGGTGGACTATTGCGGTTATTAGGGGGATTCCCTCCGATATTTGTGAACATAGAATCGAGCTTGAGGAAGATAGTTCACCGAGTGTAGAGCATTAAAGAAGGCTAAACCCACCTATGCAAAAAGTGGTCAAGAAGGAGATAATCAAATGGTTGAATGCGGGTGTTGTCTACCCAATTGCCAATAGTCCATGGGTGAGTACGGTGCAATGTGTGCCAAAGAAGGGGGCATCACCATTGTCCCTAATTCCAAGAATGAATTGATTCCTACAAGGACAGTCATCGGATGGCGATTATGTATAGACTATCGAAAGCTCAACACCGCAACTTGTAAAGACCACTTCCCTATGCCTTTTATTGATCAAATGCTTGATCGGCTAGCCGGAAGATCTTACTATTTCTTTTTGGATGGATATTCGGTATACAACAAAATTAACATTGCCTTAGAGGACCAAGAGAAAACCACTTTCACTTGTCCTTATGGCACCTTTGCTTTTAGCCAAATGCCTTTTGGCTTATGCAATGCCTTGGCCACATTCCAATGGTGTATGATGTCTATTTTCTCAGATATGATGGAAGATTTCTTGGAAGTCTTTGTGGATGACATTTCAGTTGTTGGTGACTCTTTTGACGAATTCCTTGCCAATCTCAGTAAGGTATTGAAGCGGTGTGAAGAAAACAACCGTGTACTTAATTGGGAGAAATGTCATTTCATGGTGAAGGAAGGGATTTTCCTTGGCCATAAGATTTCTGAGAAGGGTATCGAGGTAGACCAAGCAAAGATTGACGTTATTGCCAAGCTTCCTCCACCTATCTCTATCAAAGGAGTTTGTAGCTTCTTGGGACATGCCAGCTTCTATCAGCGTTTTATCAAGGATTTTTTAAAAGATTGCAAATCCTATGTGTAAGCTTCTTGAAAAGAAGGCTAAGTTTGTGTTTGGTGAAAAGTGCCTTAAGGCATTTAATGAATTGAAGGAAAAGCTCACTTCTACTCCAATTATTGTCTCTCCGGATTGGTCGTTGCCATTTGAGCTCATGTGTGACGCGAGCGGATTCGCTATTGGTGCGGTGCTTGGGCAAAGGCACAAAAAAATCATGCACCCAATTTATTATGCTAGCAAAACCATCAATGGTGCTCAAATGAATTATATCGTCACCGAGCAAGAACTTCTAGCCATTGTATATGCTTTTGAGAAGTTCCGGGCGTATCTTTTGGGATCCAAAGTGGTTGTTCACACGGATCACGCGGCATTGAGATATTTGATGACAAAGAAATATGCAAAGTCGCGGTTGATTCGTTGGGTTTTATTGTTGCAAGAGTTTAATTTTGAAGTCAAAGATCGAAAAGGTTGTGAAAACCAAGTTGTGGATCATCTATCTAGGCTTGAGGAAGCCGAGAGACCGAGTGGAGATCTTGAATCAAATGATGTATTTCCCAATTAAAGACTTTTGGCTTGTGTCTTGTGAAGTTGCTTCTTAGTATGCGGATATCGCCAACTTCTTGGTGACAGATCTTATCCCAGACGACATCAAAGCTTATCAAAAGAAGATATTTTTTAGAGATAGTCGTCAATACTATTGGGATGAGTCCTATTTGTTCCGCACTTGTGCCAACAACATCATTCAGCGATGTGTGGCGAATCCGAGACCATAGAAATCTTGAAAGCTTGCCATGACTCTCCCGTGGGGGGTCATCATAGTAGGAACCACACCGCAACAGAAGTGCTTGAATGTGGCTATTATTGGCCCACCCTTTATCATGATGCAAATTTGATGGTGAAATCTTGTGACCAATGTCAACGCCAAGGGTCAATTGGGAGGAAGCACGAAATGCCGATGAATTTTGTCATCGAGGTTGAACTCTTTGATGTGTGAGGCATCAACTTTATGGGCCCATTTGTGAGTTCTCGTGGTATGCGGTATGGTTGACTATGTGTCGAAGTAGGTCGAAGCGATAGCATTGCCCACCAATGACGGCAAGAGTGTCACAAATTTTCTCAAAAAGAACATATTCACAAGGTTTGGCACTCCTAGGGTAATCATTAGTGATGGTGGACTCACTTTTGCAACAAGCAATTCATTAATCTTATGGAGAAGTATGGAGTGAAGCATAGGGTGGCAACTTCTTACCATCCTCAAACTAGTGAGCAAGTCAAAGTCTCCAATCGAGAAATAAAGAGTATCTTAGTCAAGACGGTTAATGCAAATAGAACCAATTGGTCATTAAAGCTTGATGATGCTCTTCGGGCTTATATAACGAAATTCAAGATGCCCATTGGTACTTCTCCTTATCGGTTGGTGTTTGGCAAAGCTTGCCATCTACCGGTTGAACTTGAACACATAGCTTTGTGGGCATTAAAAAAATTGAACATGGATGGGGAAGAAGCAGCCAAGTTGCGGTTGTTTCAAATGAATGAAATGGATGAGTTTTGGTATCATGCCTATGAGAGTGCGGCTTTGTATAAGTAAAAGATGAGGCATTATCATGATGTCAAACTTTTGATGAGATATTTTCAATCGGGTGATTCAGTGTTGCTATTCAATTCAAGGTTAAAGCTCTTTCCGGGCAAATTTCCAAGTGGTCCGGTCCTCTTACTTTGGTGTGTGTTTCACCTAATGGTTCGATAGAATTGAAGTCTGAAGATGGCACTCGTACTTTCAAGGTGAATGGCCATCGGGTAAAGCACTACCATTGGATGGTTGATGGGGACAAGATTGTTGATGCTCACCAGTTGAAACATGGCACCGGACCTTGACACCAAAAGTGGTATTACGTCGTGCCGCGTCATTAAATTGTGTTCTTCTTGGGAGGAAACCCATGTTTATTTTCGTGTTATGCTTTTCGTTTCGTTGGTTTTTGTTCTTGTGTTGTTTTGATGTTTGTTGATGTGTCTAGGAACCTGAGTGTTGAATGAAGAAATTTCCAAGGAAGCGGATGAACGATGTGCATTCGACGGACCGTCGATCTGTTCGACGAGCCGTAGAATGCGCCGTCGAAATGGACCACATGAAAGATTCATCACTAGAAATTATGACCATTCGAAGACAAGTTTGACGCTCCGTCGAACTGATCTTGTTTTATGAATGTAATGAGTTTGGTTTAGGTTAACAGTTCGGCTACCGAGGTGGTACTGGTAGGTGCCCGCGCAATCCTAAAATGGGTTGTGACAAGAGTATGCCTATTTATCTATTATGCTTGTGATCCACCAGTTGGAGTTTTTGCACAAATTCATAGAATGTTTGCTAATATTTTCTAGAGGAATTTTGTGGGAAACTCAAGCAAACATTGGGTGTCTTTGACAACTTTATGTCATCCAAAGGAAGAGGAAGAAATGGGTTTTAGGTGTTTACAAGACATGTCCAAAGCATTGTTTTAAGTTATGGTGGAACTTCAGTACAAAACAGTCTTTGTGGAGGACATACATGAGTAATAAGTATCTGAAGAAATGTAATGTTGTCTTAGCACAATGGAAGGGAGGAACTTATGTGTGGAAAAAGATGCTACAATGTAGAGATATCATTGATCAAAAGATTTAGTGGAAATTGAGGCGAGGAAATTCTTATTTTTGGCTAGATAACTGGACAAGAATGGGAGCGTTTCACAATCTAGTAATCTACCACCTAACTACCCTTGTGATTTTACTATTGTGTTGATAAAAGATGTGCAGGAGGAAAGAAGACGGAATGAAATATGAGTAAGGGATTTGCTTCATGAGGAGATGGCCAGCCACATTATTCAACATGTTCAACCACCTACTGGAGAGGAGACTATTGATAAGCCTTTTGGAAATTGGATACTAGAGGTTCCTTCTCAGTAAGGTCTGCTTACCAAGTGATGAGACAAAGAAAATAACCATGAAAAGTGTATGAATACATGTGGATTAAAGCGTTTCCTACTAAGATAGGATTCTTCATTTGGAGACTTTGGCAATCCAAATTGCCTCTGGATGATACATTGAAGAAATAGGGCTTTCGATTTGCTTCAAGATTGTTACATCTCGAAAATTTTGAGTCGTTGAATCATGAGTAGATTAACGCGAGCCTAAAGTGTACATTAGGTCCTCATGAGATTAAAGAGAGTATTTGATGACTTTAAGTGAGTACATTAAGACTTTCAAGTAATACGAATCGGTGGGATTAAGTTGTCGAAGGAAATAGAATGTAAGTCATGTTTAGGATGATGTCACAATGATTGAGTTATTTTGTGTTTAATAATGACTTGAGGACGAGCTATAAGGCCCCTTAGATGGGTAATGAAGTGTTATACAAGTTCCAAGAAGGTTCTATGAGGATTGGAGGCCAAACGAATCGAAACGAGCAACTTATCGGATGGGGAAATTTTGATGGACCATTTGACAGACCGTATAACTTTTGACGGCCCGTCAAATGGTGGAGCACCACCGTATAATGGTCACAGTGAGCCATGTTGAGCTAGGCACTTTGATGGTGCACTTTGACGAACCGTAGGAATTTTGACTGTCCGTCAAAGTGGGCGCAGGATTGCCCAACGACATTTTAAGTTATGCTTTATATATTTCATTTCACTTCATTTGGACATTTTATTTCCCCAAATCAGATCCAAGGGCTCTCCAAAAACCCTCTCTCCAAGTCCATAAACTAATCTAAGACAAGTCCAAGAGAAATAAGGGATTCAAGTGCTAAGAAGCTTGCTAGGGCTTGTGGAACTCAAGTTTCCTTAGGTATTGATGTAGGGTTTTTCACTTTGGTGGAGTAAGTTGATCGACATTGGCATAGCAAGAAGCCAACCAATCCATGCCCATGATAACATCAAAATCCACCATTTTCAACTCATGCAAATCAGCCATAGTACGATGATCACAAATCACAATTACACAATTTCTATATACTCGGCTAGCTATTACCGGATTACCAACGGGTGTGGATACCTCAAAAGGTTTGATTGATTCCGGTTTGACCCCAAACGACCAGCAATAAAAGGAGTAACATATGACAATTTGGATCCTGGATCAATCAATGTGTATACATCATGAGAATATACCGATAATATACTTGTAACAACATTAGGGGAGGACTCAAGATCCTGTCGTCCTGCCAGAGCATAAATACGGTGCTGAGGGCTACTAGAACTGGGAGCTCCTCCTCTACCTCTACCACGATTAACTGGTGTCTGTGAGCCTCGCCCCAGAGGGCGTATAGATGATGAAGACCCAGCCGCTGACCCAGTGGCCTCAACTGTACCTCTACTACCTCTCGAGGGGCAATCACGCGCCATGTGGCCTGGCTGACCGCAGACATAACAAGTATCTGAGCCAAATTGACACTGGCCCCAATGTAACTTCCCATAATGAGAACACATTGGGAGGGGTGGTCTTGTCTGGCCCGAGTCACCCCTATAATCAGAACCTGAAACTCTAAAACTCTGACTCGGCCCGGAGTTAATAGATCTATCAAATCTCAGGCCCGTAAACTGCAAAGGTGCACTAGTCATGGGATGGCCTGAATTCCTAGAAAACTGCTGTCTTTGCCCTCCTCTAAACTCACTAGTCGGACCCGAAGATCTAACCCTCTTGTTATAACCTCTGTCAAGCTCACGCTCACCTCTTTGTGGTTGTTGGCTTTCCTCCAAATTCTGGGTATAGGCTTGAATGAGGGAAATGTCCATACCATCTTGAAGTGACACAGTCAAGCACTTATCCATCAAATGTGGCCCTAAGCCGCTCACAAACCAGTGCCCTCTATCACCCATATCCGCTACCATGGCCGGAGCATACCTAGCCAAGGAATTGAAGCGGAGAGTATACTCTAAGGCACTCATACTTCCCTGCCTAAGATTTAAGAACTTATCTGCTCTAGCCCGCTGAACCTCTAGGGGAAATTAATGTCAGAGAAAAGCTTCAACAAATTCTTGCCATACCGGGAGAGGTGCATTGACTCCCCTAGAAGACGTCCAAATCGTCTACCAATGAGCCGCGATATCCTGGAATCTATAAGAAGCCAGCTCTACCGATTCAACATCGGAAGCATGCATTAACCGAAGTGTCCTCAACATACCATCAATAAAGAGTCGAGGGTCCTTATCCGGGTTTGACCCAAAAAATTCCGGAGGGTTCATGCACTAACCACCCTATCACCATAACCCATACCCTGCCTCTGGGCCTGAAGAGAAAAAGGAATTCTATTTTGTTTTGCAGGTTACGTACACATGGTGTGCCCACTATGGATTGACCAGTATGTGGTATTAGCATCATTGGATGCTTATCCCGGTGGTCAAAAAACTAGTGGAAAACACTCCATGCGAAGCACGGATATGCTCAAATCAAGGATTTCAGCTCACACAGCAGTGATGGCGGATACTAAGCACAGAAACAACAAAAAAGGCAATTGAAACACAAAGGCAAATTACAACTGCAAAGGCAGATATGCAAAGAGGAACAAACCACACAAAAATGACAAAGAACATAAAGGGTGAAGCAGATGAAAACATGAATTTGAACATACGAACCAAAGATCATCAAAAAATGGAAGAATATACATACAAAGAGAAAGATACAGCACAACAGCACTATAACGCAAGGTTCTATCTGGTGAATCGCAACATTCATCAAAGAATATGGTGGAGGATAGTGAGGCAACTACAACAGGAATTTCAAAGGACTAACCTCAGATCCGTTGTTAAGAAAAGAAGTAATCAGTTCAAGGATCGATTGCAGCAGCTACAGAGACGACGACAACAACTCCTGCAACGATGGCTCACTCCGACAAGCTCAATCGGTCGTTTCAATTTTGACCTAGTTTTCTACTTCCCTATTTCGCACTTAGCTGTAATGACTGAACATATTTACTTTTTGTTGGTTTTCTTTGTTTTGATTATTAATAAAAATAGCCACTAAGGGGTGAAAAGCCTAGTGACCTTATTTAAAAAAAAAATGCGCATCTGAATGATTAAGATGTTTTCTCTAGATCTGACATTAAATAAAGACTGTTTGTTTTTCAACATCTAAATGTGCATAATGTATTTATTTAAACATAATAAATGTACAATTTAAATAAAAAAGTCATTAAATATAAATTTAATTAAAATAAAATTATTATTCAATAAAAAATGAAACCTTTATATACGCAAGTGATGGTTGAGATGCTTTGTAGAGGTAGTGGTGGTGATAGTTGTGATGGTCAATGTGGTTGGTGTTGCAACGACTGGCGCGATGGTGACATTTGGTAGTGATGGTGATGGTGGAGTTGGTTGATGTTAGTAATTGGCGGGGCTAGTGGTGGTGGCTAAAGAATGTGTGGTGATTGACGATTGTATTGGTGCTAGTTGGCGGCAGTGCTAGTTATGATGGTAAAGGTGATTGCTAGTAAGGGTTGTGTTACACCCCGTATCTTCGAAGAAGCACTTATCAAATTTGAAACATAAGTACGTTGAGTTATGGTTAAGTAAAACCACTTTGGAATATAAGGAGCAAGCATTATTAAGTATATTTAATGAGGAAGGATGTATATAAGGTATACCAGAAGGTTTTATAAGGAAATGAGTGGAAGAAGTCGAGTAGTACGACTTTGGAAAAAGGATGGGTAATGTTTTGTGTGAAACTTTTGGTCCAACTTGGTAGACGAATATCTCTTAGCATATGAAGTTTTTTAAGGTGGAACAAAAGCCTAAAATGAATTTCGTCGACTCTAGTTTCCAACGCAACAAACCGCTCGTCGATTGGACATTGGAGTAGAGAATTATGGACGTTACAAGTTTGGCTGAAAGAGCAGAAACGCGTGCTACAGCACTGCTACAGTAACTGACGTGCTACAGTACTGCTACAGTGGCCCTACCCGAATTTGACCCTTATAAAAAGGGTAAGAACCCCCTTTTTTCACTAGATTTAGCCCAGAAATTTCCAGAAATTTAAAGAGAGAGAGAGGGAATCAAAAAGCGAGCAATTTTCAAGTAGCGGAGTAGTGGTTTAGGTCCGGGTAACGCATGGTTATGATTCTAGTATTGTTTTGCGGGAGATTTTAGCGTGGATATTGAGGATATTGCTGTCTTAACAAGAAAAAAGGTATGAATCTTTCTCTTTTGGTATTACTTAAGGCTTATTTACGGAGATAAAGTCACTAAACAATCGTGTAGTAAGTTTGTTAGTTATGGAAGTTGGAAAACAGCGTGTGGGCTGTTTTATGGTACATATTGGTGTTGGAAATGATGTTATTGATGTTGGTATTTTTGTTGTTGTTGTTGGTTGTTGGATTGTGATTTCGGGCTAGGCATATAAACAGGGGAGGTGCTGCCCGAATTTCGACAGATTCTAAACGGAATTAAATTGAAGGCTTAAGATGAGCATATGACATTGAGCCTAATAATAGTATGAATGGTTTATATGTAGATTTACGATCTTGGAAGGATAAACGTTGAACGACTAAGGCGACCGAAAGGTATGTTAAGGCTCGAGCACTATTCATGTCCCATCGATTTGGGTCGTGACAGGTTAGCTGCAATCATGGCAGTGGCTGAAATTGTTGGGGACAACGGCGGTAGCTGTCGATATAATTATAATGATTAAGGCAGTAGGTGTGGTAGCGATTGGCAATAGTGGTTGTTAGGGGTGATTACCAATAGTGATTGTGATGACAAATGTGGTTGGTGGTGGTAGTTGACAGTGGTGGTGCTGGTGATTGTGATAGCAGAGGTGGTGGTGGTTGACAGTGGTGGCGAGGTAGAGGGGTGGGAGTTGGGAGAGGTTGGGAGGATAGGGAGGTGGTGGTTGATAGTGATATTGGTGGTTGTGATGACCGAAGTGGTTAGTGGGGGCGGGGTGGAGGTGGCTGGTGGCAGTATGGGCGGGGTTAGAGGGATGGGGTGGGGGTGGAGCTGGTGGTTATGGACAGAGTGGTGGTAAAATTATCCATACAAAAATAGCTCTTAATGATATTCAGATTTTATTCAAGATCTTAATGATTAAGACCTAAAGACCAAGTAAGTACTTAGATCTTAATGTAAACAAATGCACTTAATAGCCTAAGGTCTAAACCATTCAGATTCGGACCTCCATTAGGTGCAAACAAATGAGGCCTTAATGTCTTAGTTTGACTGGGTGCAGAGTTTAAAAAACAAATGAAGACTTTTGAATCTTGTGGTCTTAAATTAATGATATGTAGTCGTTTAAATCGTGTGGTTTAAACTTGTCACATATGTCACATAGAATGTTCGAATTGGAAAACTTAATAAATATTAAAAGAGACACTCTTTTTGGGACAGACTAAAAAAAAATAAGACACTTAGCCCCCGTTTGGCCATAAAAATTATTCACTTTATTCCGGAAATTTTTTTCACTTTTTTCCGGAATCAGTGTTTGGCCATGAAAATTCCGAATACAACTTGAAGTTGTATTCCGGAATACCAAAAACTCAAAAAATTGGTTTTTTTAAAAAAATTCACTTTGTTCACTTTTTTACAACTACATTTCACCAAAAACTAGAATTTCAAAAACTATGGCCAAACACAACTCCAAAATTCCAAAACAAAAAGTGAATTTGTTTTTTAGTATCTATGGAGAAACGGGACCTTAAATTGAGACGGAAAAAAGTAATATTTTTTAAAATTTTGACTAGTGGTTCTTTTTGTGAAAAGGAAGAGGGTAAATTCAATAATGCGTTCAATTTAGGGCAATTGGCCAACCGAAGCCAAGATGATGGCGTTGTTTTGTGATAATGAAAAGTGGAAGGACTTGTTGAAAACCCAAGACAGAAAAACTATTAAGAAAACAAAAATCAAAAGAACATAACAATAGCAGGATAGTGGTCCGAATCTGAGTCCGGAACCAAAATGCCCCCGAAAAAAACTTTTTGAACCAAAATACCCCAACAAAAAAATAAGTTACTAAAGTACCCATAGTGCAGTATTTTACTACGCTATAGCACTAACGGATACGGAGTCGTTAACTGCTATAACGCAGTAAAATAATGCGCTATCCAAAAGTGTGAGTCACCTATAACGCATTATTTTACCGCGTTATAGGAGCTTCCCATTCCCACCACCTTCACTCCTCTTTACGTAATTTATCTTTTTTACGTAGTTTAGCCGTATATTAATCATGCTTTGAGACTCCGAAACTTCAATATTTTATATAGAACTCTAGTTATATTTGTACAATTAATAAAATAGGCTCAACACATCAAGAATACATGATACTTTGGATTGTCGTTTTAGTAGTTGAAAAGTGCTCGAAGTCCTTTTTTGTTTGAAGACTTGTTGTCATTAGCTTTAAGTTATTTATCTTTTAGGGTTTCGTCTTATTTTTAAATTAATGCTTAACTTTTTTTCGAATGTGTCACGTTTTTTTAATTATCAATTTAGGATGTGAAACTATAAACAATAATAAAAACTAATGATAATATTTATAAATATGCAAAAAAATGTATAATATTTACGATAAATTGTACAACACTAATGTATATACACTATTGAGGATGGGTCCCACATGTAGTATGCCGGAGACTATCCCTAGGCCTAAGGCTCATACCATCCCCACCGCCCTCGCCATCGTCTCCGTCGCCCTTTTTCCTCTTAATAACCGGACACTCCAAGTCATGATCATCTCCTTTTCCCCTAACCCTTGCGCCCTTAACTAGAACGTGCTTCTTCTTGGGATCTTGTCCCGCTGGCACGCTCAGAACCTCAGGCTGAGCTGGGTCTGGAAACTCGACCTCTTCCTCGTCGGGAGTCGCCACCGCAAGCGCCGAAAGATGAACCTGAAAAGTATATAAATATTAGTACCATTTCTTATTTATATTGAATACATTAACGTTATTTATTTAATCAAACTTGTGTGTCAACGGGCGCCTGAGAAGGCTCCTGAGATGGGTCTGTAGGCTCCTGAGATGGGTGTGATGGTGAATATGAGGTAGTCTCCTGGACGAGATGCTGTTCGAAGTCCAAGTAAAGGTTATAAAAATTAAATAAATATTTACCTTATATTGAATAAAATTAGTTTTAAGTAAAAAACTTGCATGCGCCTCGATAGTCTCATGAGAAGACACCTCTGCCTCGGCAGGCTGATGAGAATGCTCCGGAATGGGCAGCTCCTGTGGACCCACTGGCGCCGAATCCTAAAATATGAAAAAAAAATGAAATAATAAGTACTTTAAATGATCAAATATGTATATTAAATATTGACCTTATATTGAATAAAACTAATTTTAATTAAAAGCTTACATGTGGATCGACAGTCACATGGGAAGACATCGCTGGCTCGGCAGGCCCATGAGAAAATGCCTGAGTGGGTGGCTCTGGTGGACCCGCTGACGCCGAATCCTAAAATATAAAATAGTACTAAATAATGAGTAACATATATATATATATATATATTTAAAATAAATAATTTAAATGAACAAATAAGTATTTTAAATACTAACCGGGATCAACAACTCATCGAAGTCAAGAATCCGGACTCCCTCTAAATTCCTCATAGGCCGCTCATCAGCTAATGAAGCGCGTAACGCCGCCCAATCAACGTTATCACGCTCCTCCATGTATGCATTCTGGCTCGGCTGTGATGAAGACCCGAGTATCTCAGCAAGTAAGAGCGCCGGCGTAAATGTAGGTGAGTCCCCAGGTGAGCTGCCACCGGCCTGGAAGGGCTGCGGATGGACTAGACCGTGAACGCCCTCTGGAATGGGATCGGTCTCATCCGCCTCATCTACCAGTCCTCCACCACCAGGTCCTCTAGCAGCAGTGCCGCGTCCTCTACGCGCACGGCGTCCTCCGGCAGCAAGGCGTCCTCTGCCAGCACGGCCTCCTCCTCTGGGAGCACCCGGTGCTACCTGATACTCAGCCTCCGGAACAGGCTCCGCCATGCGCCTAATCTCGCCTGCCTGGCGAATACCATCCTCGGAAATCCTAACCATCTCCGCGGCAAGCCCCGCAAGCCCAGGGTAAGGCATATGCTCTAACCCCAAGATGCGTAAACGTTGTACGGCCACCAGCTGCATTTGTGTTTAACAGAAACAAAAAAAAAGTTTATTTTTAAAACGTAACAATTAATGAAATTAGATAAATCTAAACACGATAAACTCACCAATGCCTCGTACTGCCCCGCGAGTGTTGAATATCCTACATCCCTAGGGGGACGCAAAGCTGGGTTGCCGATCAATCGGCGTGTGATCTGATGATACCAGCGCATGTAATGCTCAATGGGAGTCAAATGGCCGACCACCGCTAAAGTGCCCAACCTGTTCTCCCAACGGTGGTGCTGGACAGCCATGAAAGCTAGAAAATCATCATCAACGGCAGCCCGATCGTCCCGCTGGTAGTGTCGGAGCTCATGACGGACATCAGGGGGTATACTCTGTGTATGCCCAAACTTTCGTAAGACGTGTGATCCTCTACGATGTCCAGGTGTATCAATAGACAGCGCGACCTCCAAACCCCCTGACCTGCCCTACAGAAGGGGGGCAAACCATCTAATATAGCAGCGTACGGCGTCCATATAAATAGTTGCGTAACATATAAATACAAATCAGTGATCACCAAGTAGAAAAGACGTTTAATTAAATTATTAATGTAAATTTAAATAGTTCGTCCGTCATGTGATCAAGCTGGTCCCGGAATGGAAGAATACTGTGGTGTGTATCGATATCCCGGTCAAAACCCGTTATCCACCTCCTCGCATAAGGCATGTCAATCTCGAGGTGATGCCTAGGTACGGGCTGAAAAGGCAGCATCCTCTCCCATGCCCATAACTGTAAGCGATATTAGAAATTACGATTTTTTAGTCGTCCTTTCAAGAGGTTTGTTGACATTAAAGGAACGCACACTTAAATATTACCTGGAGAAGAGCAAAAAATCCACACACATCTCTGAAAGCACCAATAGACGCTCGGCACAGGCATCTGTAAAGATACGCCAAAACAGCACCGCCCCAGCTGTAGTCTCCCAAGCGGTCCAGATGCTCCAAGAAAACCAAGTAACGTAAACTGACAAAGGCACCCGATGAATTCGGGAACAAGATGCCCCCGAATATAATAAGCAGGTACAAACGGGCATGAAGATCAACATCGTCCTGCGGGGTGCCGTCGTCAATCGGATCCAGACCCTCCAAATAAGTGCAGAGTGCACTAAGCTGAACCCGACTCTGTCCCGATATCTAGGCCGCGGCATCAGGCACGAAGTGGGTGAGCCTAGTCAACTCTATCAACCACGTCTGACCAGGAGGAGGCTCGTACCGAGTGTACAGTGGCTCTCCATCAACCCGCAATACAAAGAGGACCTCGACATCCTGAAGTGTAATTGTGGCCTCACCAGTGCGAAGATGGAAGGTATGTGTCTCTGGCCTCCACCGCTCAACCATGGCCGTGATGAGCGCCCAATCATGTTGTACCCGACCAACGGACACGCAACGGTAGATGCCGCCTCGAAACAATATCTCCAACACGCGAGGGTGTGGGGGGTGCTCGCGTAAAAGAGCCCACGCTCTCTGCAGTTTACGGGGACGGAACCTAGTAGATATCCCTATAATACCGGCCCATAATAACTCTGACCTATGATTGTCTTGCAAAGACAATACTGATCTATCAGCGGGCCCCGGGTGAACAGCGGGCCCCGGGTGATCATCGGGCCCAGGGGGAACATTCGGATCCATGAAAGAGTCTGATCTGTACAAACTAAATTAGTCATTATTCTTGAAATGAAAGATAAATTATATTAACTAATCGAAATTTAGCAGTAACATTTGTTTGGAACTCTATTTTGAATATGTGATACATTTTTAGTTGACCAAATAGCCAACACAACTACGATAAAATTAAACTAAGAGAGTATATTCGTCGACCACATATTTTCCTATAAACTTTACATTTTTAAGATAATTTTTTTTTATTTAACATATATATTCACGTTTTAAAATTGTATAGATTAACATTTCATAATCGTTTACCACTTGTTTGGATGGTTGTTACCTATTGTATTATATTATGTTGTTAGTTTAAATAAAATGTTTTCTTTGGTTGCTACTTTAATTTTATTGTTATGTAACGACGAAAGGTTCTATTTTATGTAACCACTGATTTGGTCCTATACAATACAACACAATACGATAAATGTCAAAAGAGTACACAACAATCATCCAAACAAAGTGTTAACAATATAATAATTCATTACCAGTCAACTTCTTTCAATTCATAAAGAATATTTAACAAATACTCAATTAACAAAATAATAATTCATTAACAATTCATAAATAATTAACCAAATTAACAATTCATAAATAATTAACCAAATTAACAACTCCTAAACATATAACAAATTAACAATGCATAAACATTTAACAAATTAACAATACATAAACATTTAACAAATTAACAATTCATAAACATTTAACAAATAATGAATTAAACCAAAAAAAAAAAAAAAAAAAACCGAACAGTGGCTTAAGCCACTGCCCAGCCAGCCCGATCAAACCAAAAAAAAAAAAAATTGCTTTTTTTTTTTTGGAAATTAAGGACGATTAAATGTAAAACATGCATGCAATATAATGTATATGACAAAATAATAACAAAATTTCATAGTAGAAAACCTTAATCGAAGATGTTTTGTAGAGTTATTTTAATCGAGTTGTACGCCGCTTTTTCTCAAAAATCGAACTTAGAATCTTGCTCCTTGACTTGAATATACCGAGAATATAAACTTTCCGGATGCAATTTAATAGAAAACGACGTTTTTAAGACGTGGGGACCACCTCAAATCGCCTCCAATGGCGTTTTGAATTTTTTTTTCCACTAGAGGGACCAGTGGTGGAACCCGATCGGGTTATAGAGGAGTTATATAGTGCAGTATTTTACTGCGCTATAAGAGAGAGACAAACTCCTATAACGCAGTAAAATAATGCGTTATAGGTGACTCACAGTTTTGGATAGCGCATTATTTTACTGCGTTATAGTACTTAACGGCTCTGTCTCCGTTAGTGCTATAGCGCAGTAAAATACTGCGCTATAGGTACTTTTGTAACTTATTTTTTTGTTGGGGTATTTTGGTTCAAAAAGTTTTTTTCGGGGGCATTTTGGTTCCGGACTCTCCGAATCTTATCTGTAAACAAAAATCTAGACAGGTGTCGGTAAAACATATCTCTTGGATCTGCAAAGGATAGCCCCGAAAAGAAGATTCTATAGTGGAGCCAAGCGCCCCTCCTGTACGGTCTACTTCCTCCTGATCAAATATAAGTGTCAATTTAGGTTTTTCACGTTCCTTCAGATAACATTAATTTCTAACATAAAATAGGTATTTTAACTAAATTCTCCTTAATTAATAATGGTAGTAAAGTTGTTGCCATGTGACTAAAAAGTTACTGGTTAGAGTCATGGAGACGGTTGTATACGGTAAAAAACCGGATACGGGTAAATCCGGGGCAACTATGGATCGGAGAGGGAAAAGGGGCGAGAGTTCGTACGAGGACATCACCTTCCCGGATAAGCACTTTGATCGAAGCCGAGTGGAAGCGCCATCTGACCCGGTCTCTAAGCCACCGAGGGTTCGGGATCTCTTTCCGGGGTTTTATCACCGTTGGTCCGGTCTCCGTGAGTCCGTTGTTCGTTGTGACCGTTGCTGGGACGCGTCAGTGGTATCACATCATGGACAGCTACCAACTATGCGTGTGTCAGACGGCGCCGTCAGTCACATCACACCAAACACGTGCAGGGGCTGTCACTTTTATTACTATTTTATTGATTCACGTTGGAGAGAGCCCATGGGCTCATTACTATAAATAGAGTACTCCCACCTCCCTTAGGTCGGTGGATTCTTCTTTCACTTTCAAGAGCATTTGTAACACAATATATATATATATATATATATATATCCAGTTCTTGTTGAACCTCTTCAATCAACTCGTCATATATGTAAGCAGCCGGTATTTATGCTCCTTATTTGTGTATTAAAAAGCGTTCTTATCCACTCTTTGTAATCCATATTTAGGCCCAAGCACATATCCTATATCCACATACAAATTCAATTGGTTACCAAATCTGGGGTAAACAGTTTGGCGCCCACCGTGGGGCTAGGATAATAGTGGTCTTTGGCCTTGACTTCCACCGTATTCATCGAAACCAAAAACTCCCTCTCCGTCTCTGTGAATACGGTCCAAATGGCTGACGTCGAGCAATCCGGTCATGTCAATAATGCCGAGATAGTGGCGGAAAACGAAGGGAGCGGACTGCGGGCATTGCCGAACCCCGCTGATCCGAACCCCGTTGATTCAAGGGAAGGACTTAACCGGCAAAACACCGTAGATCAAGAGAATGTCGTTCCGCCGGCAACCGATCCTCTAAACACTCACCATTCCGTTACGTTATCCCGGGATAGGGTCCAGAGAGAGCCAGACGCGCCAAACGACGGCGTTAGCTTGCGTTTAATCTTTGAAATGCTGCAGGAACAAAGGGCAGCAATCGCCGAGCAAGGGCTAGCGATTGCTCAACTGCATAGCGGAAAGGGTGAAGCAGGGCCGGTAAAGTCAAAAGGTACGGTTGAAACCGGAAGAAACGGAGAACGAATGATCGAGAGCGACGGCTCCGGAGCCGGCTCCTCAACTGAGGTCCTAAAAATGCTCGAGACCTTGGCAAAACGGGTGGATTCGACCGAGAAGAGGGTCGAGACGTACAATTCTCGGGTGGACCAGATACCGGGGGCTCCACCTCTACTGAAAGGGCCGAATTCGAAGAGGTACATCCAAAGGCCTTTCCCGCCAAGTGCGGCCCCGAAACTGATCCCGAAGAGGTTCAAAATGCCCGACATACAGAAGTATGACGGCACTACAGACCCACACGAGCATGTGACCACATATACTTGTGCCATAAAAGGCAATGATATGGAAGAAGATGAGATCGAGTCGGTGTTGTTAAAGAAATTTGGGGAAACCCTGTCGAAGGGGGCATTGACGTGGTATGACCATCTACCCGAGCATTCGATTACTTCTTTCGAAATGCTCGCTGATGCGTTCGTAAAGGCACATGCCGGTGCGATAAAGGTGCAAGCCCGTAAGGCGGATATCTTCCGGATAACCCAAAGGGACGATGAGCTGCTACGGGAATTCATCACCCGGTTCTAGAGGGAACGGATGGAGCTCCCTCCGGTGCCAGAAGAATGGGTCGCACAGGCCTTCACAAAAGGACTCAACATGCTAAGTTCGGTAGCCTCGGCCAAACTGAAAGAGAATTTGCTAGAATACGAGGCTGTAACTTGGGCCGACGTCCACAACAGGTATGAGTCAAAGATCCGGGTGGAGGATGATCAATTCGAGCTCCCTCCGGTAAGGACCAAAGTAAATAGAGGTTTCGAGGCACCGAGGAAGGGATATGAAGGCAAGTCTGAATCTTTGAAAGAGAGGTTTCGGCCATATCCCTATACGGAGAAGCAAAATTTCAGGTCAGAAAAGGCAATAGAAAGTCTGAGCCATTTCTCGGGATGGGGCAGCAAGCGGGTTGAACGCCCGTCAAACAGTCGGGGACTCTCGTTTAGGAGCGACACCGGAAGTTCCTCCAGCAATAAAGTTTCTCCAAAAATTTTGGAGTACAACTTCAACGTTAGTACTTCGGGACTTGTCTCGGCTATTGGACGTATACCCGATGTAAGATGGCCTAAACCATTGAGGACGGACCCGGGTCAGCGAGATCCAAGTGTAGTGTGCGAATATCACGGGACCCACGGTCATCGAACAGAAGATTGCCGCCAATTGAGAGAGGAGGTAGCCCGGCTATTGAAAAATGGTCACCTCCGAGATCTGCTGAGCGAGCGGGCCAAGAATCACTATAAGGAAAGAGAATCTTATCAAATGCCCGAGCCTGTTGAACCCCAACATACGATCAACATGATAGTGGGGGGCACTGATGCCCCTCGAGGGCCGGTAATGAAACGGACAAAGATTTCTATTGTCCGTGAAAAGCGCACTCGAGATCATTCGACCGAGGGATCTATCTTCTTTAATGATGAAGACGCGGAGGGCATCATCCAACCCCACAATGATGCATTGGTAATTTCTATACTGGTCTTTAAAACTAAGGTCAAACGCGTTTTGGTTGACCCGGGTAGCTCGGCCAACATCATCCGATGGAGGGTGGTTGAACAGATGGGACTGCTCGGTTAGATCGTACCAGTGGCCCGGGTATTAAGCGAGTTCAATATGGCAAGCGAAACCACAAAGGGGGAAATCTCACTGCCTGTAAATGTGGGTGGCACCATTCAGCAAACGGTGTTCTACGTGATCGAGGGGGACATGAAATATAATGCCTTATTGGGCAGACCTTGGATACATAACATGAGGGCCGTGCCTTCAACACTACACCAGCTGTTGAAGTTCCCCACGCCGGAAGGAGTGAAAACCATCCGAGGCGAGCAGCCCGCTGCAAGGGAAATGTTCGCAGTAGAGGAAGTGGCACATCGGCCTAAGGGGCCGGAAGAGAAATGTGCAATAGGAGGAGAAGTTCCCAAATAGCAATCAAAGTGCGCCGGGTATAATCTGGTGCATGAAGAGGAAGATTACGAGGTACCCAGATCGTTCGTCATGCCAGATGACTCGGATGCAACCCAGTCGACAGTGGAGGAGCTGGAGCAGGTCATCATGTTCGAATATCTCCCGGAAAGAAAGGTATACCTGGGCACGGGGCTCACCCCGGAGCTCAGGCGTCAATTAATTGAATTCCTCCGTGCTAATGCCGATTGCTTTGCATGGTCGCATATAGATATGACAGGTATATCACCAGACATAGCAACTCATAAGCTCAGCCTGGACGGGAGGTTTGCTCCGGTAAAGCAGAAAAGAAGACCCATGGCGGAGGCTAAACACGCATTCGTGAAGGATGAGGTAACAAAACTTTTGAAAATAGGCTCCATACGGGAAGTGAAATACCCGGAGTGGCTGGCTAACGTTGTGGTAGTACCCAAAAAAGGTAACAAATTTCGAATGTGTGTTGATTTCAAAGATTTAAACAAGGCATGTCCGAAGGACTCGTTTCCGTTGCCCCACATCGATAGAATGATCGATGCAACGGCCGGGCACGAGATGTTGAGTTTTCTCGACGCTTACTCCGGGTATAACCAGATCCGGATGTACCCGGAGGACCAAGAGAAAACATCCTTCATCACCCGGTACGGGACCTACTGTTATAATGTCATGCCTTTCGGATTAAATAATGTCACCGGTTCTTCTCCTTGCTCAGGAAGAAGAACGATTTTGTCTAGACACCCGAGTGCCAAGAAGCTCTACAGGATTTGAAGAAATACTTGTCTAGCCCCCCTCTACTGCACACGCCGAAGGCGGGTGAGACACTATTTCTATATCTAGCTGTATCCAAAGTGCCGGTAAGCGGCGTTTTGGTCCGAGAAGAATCAGGTACGCAATTCCCTATCTATTATGTGAGTAGAACATTGGGGGACGCGGAGACCCGTTACCCCCATTTGGAAAAGCTGGCATTAGCACTGGTGAGCGCCTCCCGAAAGCTTAAACCTTATTTTCAAAGCCATCCCATATGTGTAGTATCTACTTATCCTTTGAAAAACATCATGCATAAATCGGAGTTGTCGGGTAGGCTAACGAAGTGGGCTGTAGAGGTTAGCGGTTACGACCTCGAATACAGACCCCGAACGGCCATCAAATCCCAAATCTTGGCCGATTGCAGACTTCGCCCCGGCCATGGTCCCCGAGGTCGAAAAAGAATTCCTACTAACCTCAGGAAAGACCACGGGCATTTGGTCTCTGCATACGGACGGGGCCTCGAACCTTAGAGGTTCCGGGCTTGGTATTGTCCTTAGGGCCCCGGCCGGTGATGTCATCCGACAGTCCATCAAAACTGCCAAATTAACTAACAATGAAGCCGAGTATGAGGCTATGATTGCAGGTTTGGAATTGGCCCGGAGCATGGGGGCAGAAACTATCGAGGCAAAGTGCGACTCGCTTTTGGTCGCAAACCAGGTGAATGGCACATTTGAAGTCAAGGACGAACGGATGCAGAGGTACCTCGAGAAAACCCAAGTGGTGCTTCACCGATTTAAAAAATGGACCATGCATCATATACCAAGAGAACAGAACTGCGAGGCTGATGCATTAGCAAATTTGGGATCTGCGGTCGAAGGGGCCAAAATCAACCCCGGGTCAACGGTGCTACTATCAAACACGGCCATAGAAAGCGGACACGCCGAAATATATTCAACAGGTTTGACTTGGGATTGGCGCAACAAATACATTGATTACTTGCGTGATGATAAGCTCCCAAGCGACCCAAAGGAGTCACGTTCGTTACGAACAAAGGCAGCCCGTTTTTGCTTAGTGGACGGCCAATTATACCGACGCTCTTTCCACAGACCCTTGGCTAAATGTTTAGGCCCTGGGGAAACGGAATATGTGATGAGAGAAGTACATGAAGGAACCTGTGGCAATCACTCTGGTGCGGAAGCTCTGGTCCGAAAGCTTATCAGAGCCGGATATTACTGGAATCGGATGGATGAAGACACGAGAAACTTTGTCCGAAAGTGTGACGGGTGTCAGAGGCATGCCCCGATGGTTCACCGGCCTGGGGAGTTGCTGCATTCGGTGGTCTCACCATGGCCGTTCATGAAGTGAGGAATGGACATCGTGGGTCCGTTACCCCGGGCACCAGGTAAGGCACGCTTTATCTTATTTATGACTGACTATTTTTCTAAGTGGGTCGAAGCACAGGCCTTTGAAAAAATCAGAGAAAAGGAGGTTATCGACTTCATTTAGGATCACATCGTCTGCCGTTTTGGCATTCCGGCCGAAATAACTTGTGATAACGGTCCTCAGTTCGTAGGTAGCAAGTTCAACAGTTTTCTTGAAGGGTTGAAGATTGTGTCGACCCCATATCACCCATGTGCAAACGGACAAGCGGAATCCACAAACAAAACAATAATCCAAAACCTAAGGAAAAGGCTAGAAGCATCAAAGCACCATTGGAGAGAAGTATTACCCGAGGTGTTGTGGGCGTACCGAACCACGGCCAAGTCTAGCACGGGCGAGACCCCTTTCTCATTGGTGTACGGGGCCGAAGCCCTTATCCCCGTCGTGGTTGGAAAACCGACTCTCCGGTTCAGGTATACAACCGAGGAATTAAACAAGGAGGCCATGGCCGTAAGACTTGACCTCGCCGATGAGATGCGTGAAAGAACATTGCTCCGAATTGCGGCCCAAAAGCAGAGAACGGAAAGATACTACAATCGGAGAGCCAACTTTCGGCATTTTCGAGTTGGTGACTTAGTGCTTCGAAAGGTCACTTTGCATACAAAGAACCCAAACGAGGGAAAGCTAGGACCAAACTGGGAAGGACCGTACAAGGTGACCGGTGTAACGGGCAAATGGTCATACCAGCTGGAGTCCATGGATGGGCAATGCCTGCGCAACAACTGGAACATAGCCCATCTAAAAAGATACTACTGCTAAGGTATGATCCTCTCATATACCTTTTGTTAACCGTACTGCCTTTTTACAGGAAGTCGAGGACGGCACAAAAATAGAATTTAAGACTGAAAGCATGTGTTGCACTCTTTTCCTTAGTGCGGTTTTGTCCCAAAATGGGTTTTCCGACGAGGTTTTTAATGAGGCAACAAGTACAACGTGCTACGCAACGAAGATAAAGGGCCAGAACTCAGACACCCGAGGTTACATCTTCCGAGTAGGGGCTTGGTAACACTCACCCGACCCCGAAGCTCGGACAAGTGTTAGGGGGGCACAGTACCCACATCGGAGCATGAAACGATAAAGAGAAATAAAGAAAGAAGCTCATCATTTGCCACGGCAAAAACAAAGGCCGGCCACCAGCCACCTCCTCCGATGTAAGGACCAAACCATCATAATGAATCGTGTCCCATCCAGCATTTACCACAGCAAAAACAAAGGCCGGCCACCAGCCACCTCCTCCGATGTAAGGACCAAACGATCATAATGAATCGTGTCCCATTTAGTGTTTGCTACGGCAAAGATACAAGAAATGAAAATTCTCATATGTACAAACGCTTGCAATACAGAAACCATTACAATGACCGTATTTCGGCATTGCTCAATTGATACGCCCTGTACCGGACACTATGGCCGATATTAGACAAGGCCAATGAGGTCATCGCAAACCGGCCATGAAAAACGTCGGTCCTAGAGAAGCCCCTATCACGGCCACAAAACATTTGGTAAGTCCCACGGGCAGAATTAATCAATGACTACGGATCATCTCTTCCGAAAAACGGACCAATAATTCAAGGTAAAATAAAAACAAGCACTCAAACGAAGACACAAGAGGAGTGCAACTTTCATGTACGCAAAGGATACTTTTATAAAGAGTACATTTACATCAAAAGAGTACGTTTACATCAAAAAATCCTATGCTACTCGGCATGGCTAGAGGCAGAATGATCGGACTCGGTTCGTTCGGAATCATCCGAGTCGGACCCGAGGGCATGGTTTGCCTCCTCCTCCATCTCTTTGGCCTGGTTTATCAGGGCCGGAAGATTGGAGAATCCGCGATCGGCTTCTTCGAGGGTGAGTCGCCGAGACTTCCACTTCTCATACTCGGCGACAATGGCAGTATGGGCCTCGGCCGTTTCCACGCCTTTCCAGGCTTCTTCCAAATGGGCCTCAACTTTAGCCAACTTAGTCTCCAGCTCGGCCCGGCTCGCCACTGCAATAGTCCTCATATGGACAGCAGCTTCTAGCTCGGCCTTAAGAACATCGTTGGCACTCACCGCCTCCTCCAGCTCGGCTTTTAAGCCCTCACTTATCCGAGACCGCTCCTCGGCTTTCTCTTCGAAAACTTTCATGCGTTCTTTATACAGAGCGGTATCAGATTCTAGTAGCCGGTTCCTCCCGGATAAGCTCGCTGCATCGGCTTTCACCAAATCAAGTTCCCCCCGGAGTTGGGACGCGGTGGTCTCCAGCTCATCCAGCCTCGACGAAAATTGAGCTTTGTCTCGACTAAGACAAATCTTCTCAGCCTCGAGGCTTCGGTTATAATCAGTCATGGCGGCCAACGCATTTTTCAAACGACGATTTTCGTCCTTGGCCGCATCAAGCTCGGGACGAAGGTTGGCAAGAACAGCGGCCCGACCCAACTCTCCATCCTTCTCTCGGAGGAGATGCTTGTATTTCTCCGTTTCTCGGCCTTGGGCATCTAGCTGGCCTCGAAGATCATCCATCTCGTGTTGGGCACGAATGAAGGCTTCGTTTGCCAGTACTACACTCTGCAAAGAAAGCAAACGTAAAGAATCAAACGAAATGAGCATAAGGTCTATTGATATACAAAGATGGCCGAGAGTCTTACCCGGTTGCCCGCGTGCATGCCTTCGTTCATAAGGCACTGCCAGGTGACCCCGGTCATTTTACGCTTGTCCGAGTCGGAGACGAGAGGACGCAAATAACTTTCTACTCCTACCGGACGTGATAGAAAGCCACAATCCTCGGGGACGGTGATTACGGCCGATCTGGTCCTTCTTGGTTCTACGCTCGGGGCTGGGAAGATAGTCACCAGGTTGTCTCTAGAGCCAGATTCTGACTGTCGGTGGGCCAACCTCGTGACCCGAGGAATTGGAAGATGGCCAAAACCCGCAGCTTCACCGGTAGCAGGAGGAGTAGTTGAAAACATATCTTCAAAGTCTTTAACCCTCGGGGCGGGGGTAGACGAGCTTGGCGTAGAATCGATGTTCCGGGCAAGGACTGGGGGCTCCGGAGTAGAAACAGGTTCGTGGCCGGGCGATGGGCAAGCCTAAATGGGGGCTTCGGTCTCCGGAACTGGAACGGTCCTTTGATCGGTCGCAGTGACAGCCGTTTCCCCGGCTCCTTTACTCCTCTGCAGGGGAGTATCTTCCGAGGAAGTTTCACCTAAAATATCGACAAAGTCAACCGACCGAAGAGGAGCCGGGGAAAGGATTTCTTCCGCACCTGAAGGAAGAACGGGAATCAAGATACCTTCGTTGATAGAAGGCAAGGGCGGTTCGGAGGCAGTATCCTCGGGTATTGGGGCTGTTGACGGAGCCGGGTCGACCCTCCGAACTATGATGTCAGGCTCCGTTTCCTCTCTCTGGGGCCGGGCAACGCTTCTTGCCTTCTTTCGTTTGGACGGCTGCCCCTTTTCTGAGGGCCGTTTTCTTTTGGTGGCTTCGGCAAGAACACGGGAGGAACCCGCCGTATCGAACTCGGACGCCGGTGCAGGGGAAGCGACCCCCGACTACGATCTAGATGCCACCGAGCCCTTCAGCAAACCTGAACGACAAAAGACGTTGGCGGGTTAAGAAAACTGACGACCTCGAATGGCTAAAGATGTAGCAAGATCGAAGGAAAGTCGAATGTTACCATGATTTTGAGCGATCCATCGACCGCGTGACAAGTGGGCCCAAGTCCGGTCTTCATAGGGAAGCTGGTTGAGGAGCGTCGTGACCCACTCGCTCAGATCTCGGATAACCGGGGGAACAAACCCATTTGCTACAAAAATAAGGAAAGGGCGGTGAGAAAACAATACCATAAGCGACTGAACAGGTAAGGGCGATTGCTCAAAGGTTCGAACTTACGTTTGTCGTTCCATTTCTCCGGAAAAGGTAGATGGGCGGCCGGGATTATGTCCTCGGTTTTTACCCGGACGTAGCGTTCTAACCATCCCCTGTCCCGATCTTCGTCCATCTTCGAGAAGAACGGGTTCCGGATGCGCTTGGTTAGTTTTATGACACCGCCCCGGAATATTCTTGGGGAATACAGGCGTATTAGGTGGCCCAGTGAGAATTCTTTCTCATCTCTGTTGGCTAGCAACCGGAAGCAAGCAACGACCCTCCAAACAATTGGGTCGATCTAAGCCAAAGTCACGCCATAGGTCCGGCACATATCCAGTATGACCGAATCAACCGGGGGATCGAGCTTAAGGGTAAAGGGATAAGTGTATACGTACAAGAACCCTTCCCGGTGATCGGTAACGGATTCGTCTGGCCCGGGTGCAAAAACCCCTACCGGGCGTGTGTCCCACCCACAATCTGCCCGGACTGTGTTGAGTTTATCCTCGGTTATGGAGGAAGGATATCGCCTCACGTTGTATCCCCGGTCTGAGACGGCAGAGGGCTTTTCCGCCTCCAGGTCTTTATTGAAGTTAAATTTGGCCGGTATAATATCCGAGGCCGTAGTTTCGGGGTTACTCTTTTGTTTAGTCGGGGACACAGCCTCGGCCCTCGGGGATGAAACTGAAGGAACTTCGGTAGAAGTGGTTTCAGACATGTTGAAGGAATGGAAGGAAAAGGATTTTGGGAAACAACGCAAAGGAAACGAAGGAAATAACGATTTGAAGAAGCAAAGAGCAGTTGGCAAGAATGATGACAAAATTAATCCCCCCTTCTTTTTCGTATAAACAAGAGAAGATTTGGCAACAAATTTGTAATAGAAAGGACGGATCTGGAACACAGAGGAAAGAGGAAAAGAGAGGACCGATCGAAAAAAGTGAAAAAATGAGGGAATGAGGGGCTTTATATAGGCATAAGGAAGGGAACGGTTATCGAGGACGACCAATCGAGGATCGCCACGTGTCACGTCATTAATGCGAAGCGACGCGAAACGACGTGCAAGAGGCAGTTGACAGGAACGGACCATCCGGAATAGGACACGTGGCCGGCAAAGGGGAAGACATGACGCACCCATTCCCGCCAAAATAAGGAGATAAGGATAGGTCGTCCGGACGGGCGGATGTATGATTCATTCACTTCCCGTCACTCCGATGGATCGTTGGTCCGGGAAGCGTGGGGGCTATCTGTATACGGTAAAAAACCGGATACGGGTAAATCCGGGGCAACTATGGATCGGAGAGGGAAAAGGGGCGAGAGTTCGTACGAGGACATCACCTTCCCGGATAAGCACTTTGATCGAAGCCAAGTGGAAGCGCCATCTGACCCGGTCTCTAAGCCACCGAGGGTTCAGGATCTCTTTCCGGGGTTTTATCACCGTTGGTTCGGTCTCCGTGAGTCCGTTGTTCGTTGTGACCGTTGCTGGGACGCGTCAGTGGTATCACATCATGGACTGCTACCAACTATGCGTGTGTCAGACGGCGCCGTCAGTCACATCATACCAAACCCGTGCAGGGGCTGTCCCTTTTATTACTATTTTATTGATTCACGTTAGAGAGAGCCCATGGGCTCATTACTATAAATAGAGTACTCCCACCTCCCTTAGGTCGGTGGATTCTTCTTTCACTTTCAAGAGCATTTGTAACACAATATATATATATCCAGTTCTTGTTGAACCTCTTCAATCAACTCGTCATATATGTAAGCAGCCGGTATTTATGCTCCTTATTTGTGTATTAAAAAGCGTTCTTATCCACTCTTTGTAATCTATATTTAGGCCCAAGCACATATCCTATATCCACATACAAATTCAATTGGTTATCAAATCTGGGGTAAACAACAGTCTCTTACACAAATGTAAGGTACGGTCAGGGGCAGAGAGAGGAAAGGTCAAGTGAGTTCATCTGAACCCCTTCGGTGAAAATTTACACTGTTTATACCTAGTTAAAATTATTTTAGATATATATATAGTAGACGTTGAACCCCTTTAATTTTTTCGTGTGTTCACTTTTTCATATTTTAAACCCCTTTAGTGAAAATCCACGCTCTGCCACTGGGTAAGCCTGCGTACAATAATATTCTTGCTTATTTATTGCCCTGAGTACCAGCAATGGTGGCTTAGTTGGTTGAGTATAAGGCTTTCATAATAGAGGTCTCAAGTTCGAATTCTCCTACCTACGATAGCAAGAGATTTGCCTTCGGGATCGAGCTCGTCGCACAGGACTTGCCTAGTGTGATTATTTCTCCTATGTGATTGTGGGGTAAAGTACATGAGCGGGGTTTACTCTGTGTACGCTCAAAGAATAACAACTCCAAATTTCTTATCACAATTTTTTTTTTATTGCCCTGGGTAAAATATAATTTGTGGATAATATTTTGAATTAAATAAAAAAATTAAGTGAATACTTATTTCAAAGATGAGAAAGTACAAAAGAAGAAGATGCTGATATGGATGGACACGTGGCGATTAACTAGGGCTGGACAGAATTGCATGGCTGGGTTCTATTTGTTGGATTGCAAGCTGAGCTTTTCATTCACTTTTGCTGACTGGACCCCACCGCCAATTTAATGGTGTGCTCTGAGGTGGCAAGTACTCCCTTCTCCTTGTAAAATTAACACGCAGTTGGGTTGTCTCCAACGTGGACCCCAAACCACGTGCCATAAATGACATGTTTAAATGCTCTAATGTTGCAACTTGCAACTCAAATAAATTGATTTTTCTTTTTAGTAAAATTCTCCCACTGGTGGGGTTGGGGTTTAAATATGATAGGAGAATATTATAAATCATAGCCTCCAAAATATGCGATGAAGATATTTATTTATAGAAAATTAAAGGGAATAAAATAAAAGAAAATATTTTATTTTTCTTGTAGATACTAAATTAAAAGGAACTAAATATAATATAATTATTGTAGATTCTAGACTTAGAAGGAAAATAAATATTCTAGAATATTACTAGACTAAAAGGAAAATAAATATTACTAAAAGGAAAATAAATATTCTACCGTTAATGTAAATCATAACATGGAAGAAAAGTAAATTTTAACAATCCCCCTCAAACTCTAGTTGGTGTATCCAATTTGAGTTTGAACACTAGATTCTTCTTATTCTTTTTGAACGCCTTGTAAAATTATTTTCTAACTTCATCTTCACTGACTAATGCTGATGGTTTTCATCAGTGAAGATGTGTGGGATATTCAAAGAGATATTGATGTTTTTCATGGTTAAAAGTAGTATAATTGAAAATTGAAGCTCGGTGCGTTGAGTCAGCACGACTTAAACATGTTGGTATCCTGACGGGTTAAAAAATATTGAAGCTCTGACGGGTTAAAAATATTGGAGCCCTTGCGGGTTAAAACTGAGTCCTTTGTAAAGTTAAAAATAAGCCCTTTACGGGGTTAAAAGTGAGCCCTTTGCAGGGTTAAAAATGATTGGAAAATATTTTTTCGTGAAGACTCACAGATCCATCAAGATCGGTTAAAGCGTTGATACCAGTGTTATGGAATGAAAAGGACGGAAGTGTAAATCAAAGAGAGAAAAAAACTCATTGCATTGATTCATTACATTGTTTCTTATGTTGAAAATAAAGACTACAATCATTTATCCATACAAAACTAACGGGAATAAAATAAAATAAAAGAAAATATTTTATATTTCTTATAGATACTAAACTAAAAGAAAACTACATATAATGTAATTAATGTAGATCCTAATCTTAGAAGAAAAATAAATATTCTGGAATATTAGACTAAAAGAAAAATAAATATTCTACCGTTAATGTAAATCATAACATAGAAGGCACGTAAATTTTAACAATAAGAAGGCGAAATAGTGCACTTGGTTGAAGATTGAGTTATTTTATTATCTAGAGAATTAGGGATCAATTTCCACTTAGTACATTTATATAGGTTCCCCTAATGAAGTTCATAACTCATAAGGATCATCTTGTAATGTAAGAAATCTCCCGAGGTACGCAAATCCTTTTGTATGTCTTAATGTTGTGTTTGTCACTACAAGAAAGTATAGAAATGACAACAAAAAATTTAATATCTGGCAACAACTTAATTTTATTGTTGACAAATGAACTTTTTTTGTTGCCAAAGAATTTAATTTTGTTGCCATATATTGATTATTATTGCAAAAAATACTTTTTGGCAACAACAAAAAAAGTTGTTGCGCGTTGTTGCAATAACAGCTGTTGGGAAAAGTCTATGCAACAAAATTTTTTTTTTTTTTTGTTGTCAAAAGTACTTTTTGCAACAATAATCAATCTTTTTTTTGTTGCCAAATATATTTTTTCATTTAGTGTGTTTTGTGAGAGTTTTGGTTTTGGAAGGATTGAGGGTGTGTTTGGTAGATGTAAGGTCTATGTACACTCTACCATTCCCAGACCTAAATTTGTGAAATTTCACTGGATATGTTGTTGTTGTTCTTGTTTTGTGAGTGTTTTGGTTTTGGAAGGATTAAGGGTGTGTTTGGTATGATGGAAGATATTTTCCATGAAAAGTGTTTTCTTGGAAAACATGTGGTTTTCTTACTTACTCCCTTCGGTCCATTTTAGTTGTTGTCCTTACTAAAAATAGATGGTCCAAAATAGTTGTCATTTTAAAGAATCAAGGTATAATTAGTTGTTTGTTTCCACCGTTACCCTTACTCATAAATACGGAGCGATAGTAATATGGTGAAAAGGAGAGTAGTATTAAATTGAGAGGAGTAATAAATAAGGACAATTTTGTCAAATTACAATTCTCTAGGTAATTAAATAACTCAATCTTCAACTAGGTGCACTATTTCACCTTCTTATTGTTAAAATTTACGTTCCTTCTATGTGATGATTTACATTAATGGTAGAATATTTATTTTTCCTTTAGTCTAATATTCAAAAATATTTATTTTCTTCTAAGTCTAGGATCTACATTAATTACATTATTATATGTTATTTCCTTTTAATTTAGTATCTATAAGGAATATCGAATATTTTCTTTTATTAATTCCCTTTAGTTCTCTATAGATAAATGATTGTAGTCTTTATTTTCAACATAAGAAACAATGTAATGAATAATTGCAATGAGTTTTTTTCTCTCTCTTTGATTTTCACTTCCGTTCCTTCCATTCCATAACAGTGGTATCAACACTTTAATCGATCTTCATGGATCTGTGAGTTTTGCAGGAAAAAATATTTTCCAATCATTTTTAACCCTGCAAATGGCTCATTTTTAACCCTGCAAAGGGCTCACTTTTAATCCTGTAAAGTGCTTATTTTTAACCCTACAAAGGGCTCATTTTTAATGCTGCAAAGGGCTCAAGTTTAACCCACAAGGGCTCCAATATTTTTGACCCACACGGCTCAAATATATTTAACCCGCAACGGCTCAAATATTTTTAACCTGCAACGGCTCCAATATTTTTAACCCATCAGGACACCAACATGTTTAAGTCGTGCTGACTCAACGCATCGAGCTTCAATTTTCAGTCATACTACCTTTAACCATGGCAAGCATCAATATCTCTTTGAATATCCCACAAATCTTCATTGATGAAAACCATCAGCATTAGTCAGTGAAGATGAAGTTAGAAAATAATTTTACAAGGCGTTCAAGAAGAATAAGAAGAATCAAATGTTCAAACTCAAATTGGATACACCAACTTGAGTTTGAGGGGGATTGTAAAATTTATGTTCCTTCTATGTTATGATTTACATTAATGGTAGAATATTTATTTTCCTTTTAGTCTAGTAATATTCTAAAATATTTATTTTCCTTCTAAGTCTAGGATCTACAATAATTACATTATGTTTAGTTCCTTTTAGTTTATAGTATCTATAAGGAAAATAGAATATTTTCTTTTATTTTATTCCCTTTAGTTCTCTATAAATAAATGATTGTAGTCTTTATTCTCAACATAATAAACAATGTAATGATTCAATGCAATGAGTTTTTTTTTTCTCTATCTTCGATTTTCACTTCCGTCCCTTCCATTCCATAACACTTTTAGCATAGGTGTCGGCATATAATATTATACCAATTTTAAAAAATATATACATAAAATACCTAATTTTACAGAAAGACCATGAGTTCACATGCTCCAAATTTTGTACATACATTTGCCCCTGATTAGAATTATCTATAATTAGCATCATTAAAGTTAAATGGTTCTTCCTTGATTTAATTCTGAAGTTGGGAATACCATATTGATCAAGGTCTGAATGTGAATTCCACTAATATCGGAAGAGAGTACAAGTGACTTAAATATAACTAGATCGATCTTCGACACTTCTCTCTTGTTAGCAAGTTGATCAGCAATCATATTACCTCTCTCTCTTCTGATCTCCCTGTAAGTAAATTGAAGTTCAAATTGAAAAATCAAAATTTTGACGTAGAAGCTAATAAAGAGCTAGGAGGAAAGGAAATTGTAATTTGTAATGAATATCATTTAAAAAGGAGATTGTAAAAGTTAATAATTTTTTTTTGTTTTGTAAAATTAATATTTTATATGATTTCATTCAATATCTCAGTTGAAGAGAAGTTTAATATTTGTAACATCATGGTCAAGCTGGTGTATTTGCTAACATCGAAGTTCAATATTTACAAATACTGACACAATACTTATATTCAAATGGACCATTAACTCGTTATATGTATTTATATACACTATTTAGTTTCCTTCTTTGATCTAAAAGTATTGGACTCTATTCTAGTACTTTTTATACAATTCTCACAACTTTCAAATTTCATTGTAAAAGCTCTTACTTTTGAAGTTTGATTATCAATTTGCTTTTTAACTATTGCTTTAATAATTTCTTCCAGTGTGATTAATATAAATATATATAATATACTAGTTAAGTTAATATCATAAATTAATTTGGTGCTCATATAAATATCTTGACAGAAGAGTACAGTATTTAAAAATAATGATGGGTTTCAACGTACAGCCATCATTATAGGGATGGCAACGGTGCGGGGCCGTCACGACCCGACTAGGGGCCACGACGGGTACCCGGGGCTAACCACCGAGCACCGCTCGTACTATCATTTACCTAACCCATTTAACAATCATTCATCTATTTCCGATTAGCTTTAAAAAGAGGATTTGCTTTTCATTACAAAAATATAACGCGTTGATACAAAACATATTTCAATATACTTATACACATGCGTACTACCCACGTTGTGGAACCACACAACCCACATCGAGCATCTATGAGCCTCTATTGAGTGGCATACAAATATATACACAAGAGGAACAACCAATTAGCACCTCCGGAAGATGGAGTGCTCTTCAGCTCGGCTAGTGACTCCTATCAGTCTGGACCGCTTTCCCGTCTACCTGTGGGCATGAACACAACATCCAAAGAAAAGGATGTCAGTACGAACATTGTACTGAGTATGTGAGGCATACATCAAGAAATAAAGTAAGAATAAGAAAGTAAAGTAAAGTAAGAACAAGGAGATAATCGATAACTGCTTGCCTCTTAAGGCGGATCCATGCATGCATACTCATAAAGCATCATATAGTAAATTGCTGCGGAACGCGCAGCCCGATCCATATGTCATCATATGTTAGTGCCGAGGAACGTACGGCCCGATCCATAAATATAATAAGTTAGTGCCGAGGAACGTACGGCCCGATCCATAAATATAATAAGTTAGTGCCGAGGAACGTACAGCCCGATCCATAACCCATATATCCCGCGTCCGGGCATCCCGCGTCCAGGATGAAATCATGATATGCCAGTTGTACAGGTAGTTATGCGTCTATAGCGCCTCACCTTTCCACCTTTCCCCTGAAAACATTTTCATATCATATATATATACATACATAATATACATGGCATGCTGGAGAGCCCAAGGAAAAGCTGTAAGTACGTTGGAGTGACGTAAGGTCGAAAGCGTCCGATTGTGTTATGGAGTAATCATCGTCGCTTTGTTTCGCTTTGAAGGAGCAATTATTATAAGGCGAGACTATCAATGAAGAATAGAATTAAAAGAAAGCATAGAATAAAATCATGAACTTCATAAGGCATCCATTCATATACTTTGGAAGATTTAGAAATAAAGTCACCATTCATGAATAAATTGAGAAATCAGTAAATAGCTCAACGTTCTCATATAGTCCTTGAAATCGTAAACTTGAAACTTTTAAACATAAGATTTGCTCTCATCATGGTCAGCATAATGATACTTTCACTTTTGACATCATCATTGTTATTGAAAACAATATCCACGGTCGTTATCATAACGCTCACATAATCGCAACCTTTGGTTTGGAAAATAGGAGTACTTTGGAAAACATTTATGAAATATCAAGAAGGAAATCGTGCTTCGGAATCTTAGATTATTTAACCTTTGATAGCAAGGAAAAGATGAGAGCATTTATGAAATCGTAAGCTAGGGATCATGCCTTTGAAAGAAAGGGAATAGCCTCACATACCTTCGACGCTTACAATTCTTATTGCTTGCTCGTTCTCCCTTAATGCACTCGTATACCTTCAAGAGAATTCATGTCGTCGTTAGCTAAGTAATTACAAGAACGGACTACCATTTCTAAGGAAAATTGGGTAGCACTCCCTTAATTTCTAATACTTTCCCCATGTTTCATTTCCACTCTCATACATTCGTAACGACACTCCCAATATTACTTTCAACAATCATCACTGATACACTTTGAGAAAAATCTACCATTTTCCTCCAATTTCTCCACATTCATGGTTATAGCTCGTTATCACGTTTTCTCATATATAATACTTATTTCATGGTCTAGACGTTATTTATAACATATTCACAACCGTAGCTTATCAACATTCATGACTCCATTCAACTACTATTCAATTGTGCCACTATTTACCCATACAAGGCCCATTTTCTATGTTCTTATACATTTCAAGTATCTAAGCCTTCCAATACCTTGAACCATATGGGATAGTCATGAAACATACCTTGGATGATGGTGGAACAAGCCTTGAGCAACAATACTCTTTTTATACCAAAACCCTATTTCAACTCTTTTGATATTTCTTGAAGAAGATGACTTCCAATAGAGTCTCATGCACTTGCTTTCATGAATTAGATGTTGATGATCTTGGTTCCCCTTTGATCTCTTGAATTTTGTGGATGAATATTTGGAGAGCTTCTAGAGTGTTCTTGAATGGTGTAGATGCATAATGAAATAAAATGAAGCCTTGGTCCCCTTTATTAATTCAAAATCTGGTCTTTAATGAATTCCAGTCGGGGTGAACAGTGGTCGTAAACCACAGTTTACGAGCCGTAAACTGGTTTACGAGCCGTCCTCCCTGGTCGTATTTAAGCATGTCCAAAACAGAGAAGTTGGCTGAAGAATATTGCAGTTTACGATCGAGGTTTACGGTCCGTAAACCAGTTTACGGGCCGTATTCCAAGTCGTATTTAAGCATGTCCAAAACAGAGAAGTTGGCTGAAGAATATTGCAGTTTACGATCGAGGTTTACGGTCCGTAAACCAGTTTACGGGCCGTATTCCAAGTCGTATTTAAGCATTTCACCACTTAACAAAAAGTTGAAACTTGAAAGGCTGGAGGATGATGGTGGTTTACGGTCCGTAAATCACTTTACGGGCCGTATACCACTTCACGACCACTGTGCTGAATAAAATTC
Organism: Lycium barbarum; assembly: GCF_019175385.1. Lineage (NCBI taxonomy): Eukaryota > Viridiplantae > Streptophyta > Magnoliopsida > Solanales > Solanaceae > Lycium > Lycium barbarum. The sequence continues at coordinate 97,826,374 of NC_083346.1, forward strand.
CATAACCTTTTCATTTCCAAAAAATTCGCGAATCATCACCCCTTGCTTAGTAAAACACCCCACACTCATACCCTTGTCGTTCTATTCCTTGTACATGTACGGGGACTTTTCCGAGGTGTAACATTCTTCCCCCCTTTTGGAACATTCGTCCTCGAATGTTAACTCAGCGGGGATTCTAAGAAAATTTGCCAGAGTTTCCTTTGTAATTTGGACACTACCTTTCCATTACAACAACCCACAATATCTTCGCCTCACAGGGCCATATCACAATATTAACACATTTATGGCCACACACGACCAAAAACATAAAATTAAAACATACATACCATCATAAACTCTTCCTGGAAATTCGACTAGGTGCTGATACTTGGCTTCCGCATTCACTCTGGCTTCCCTTGTATTTCTCCCCGAGTATTGCTTTTGCCACCAAACTCTGATTTAAGCCACCTCCTTTTTCGAAGTCCTCGCGCTTACCTATCTAATGTGGCAAAGGGTACTTTCTCATACATCAACTTCCTTGTCATTTGGGCATCATTTTATTGACATGCTCCTAGCGGGAGTTCTAACATATTTATAAGCCACCTTGCTTGTTGCATACGATCTTATAGGATCTAATGCATCGGAACCTAACTCTCCACCTTTATTCCGTGATTCTATCGCTCTCGCAGGTTGTCATATCCTCGGGCTTTTATGGTGAGTATGTAACCTGTACTTATACTATGCCCCAAGCAATTATTCCATTTGTCTCTCACAGCAATTCCAACTCGACATTTCAGTTCTGTTCACCATATACCCTCCTTCAACTTACCCCGAGCATCATGACTCTCTCACCCTTACTTTACCTCTTACTCCTCTCCTAAGTGTTCACTTGGTGTCATTGGCAACGCGTAAATATCTACGAATTACATACTCTTTTTGCGCGATTCGCATTCGTACCCATCCATCCGTATACCTGTATCCATGGTCATATTCATCTAAGTGTCAGTATCCTTCTCAATGCCCTTTTCGCTAACGCCCTTACCTCGGGAACGGGATAGCTTTACAATAAGACCCATGTTAATATCATGAATTATTCTGTGTCTCAGGCCTGCATGCCTTCTTCTTGGGGCTACCGTCACCCACTATATTCACAACATTCTCCGGGGTTATATTTTCATTTGGGCTAAAAGAGTATTCAATCCCGGAAGTCATTAAATCAATATAAGGGCAGAGAAATGAGAGTTTCCTTTCTGCTGGAAGAGTAATAGTAACTAATCAGTACTCCCTAAACTGATTCCAACTCTTCTCCAACCATGTCACGCGATCAGAGTTTCGCAATTTTATTCCTCGTTTTGCGCCACTTGGGACCTTATGGGACACAACGTCTCACAGATCGTCCTTATACTTTGCTACAAATTCATCTGAGATTTATAATTTAGAGGGACGATGAGGTGGTATAATCTTAGAGAATTGTGGGTCCACCTCTGCCCGTCACCAGTGTTTTACTATCTTTGCCGACTCACGGCTCTTCTTCTTCCCCCTTCTTCTTGCTTTTGCGTGTCCTTATTCTACCGCTTTTAGTCAATACACTCCCGTAGGGTTCATCATTTCAACCTTCACACTGGTGTCCTCTCTATTTGCTTCCCCCCTTTTTAAGGGTTTTACTCGTACCTTTAAATGTCGAATCCACGTACTCCTGGCTACACTATGCCTTAATTATTCCGTCCCCTACAGTCTATGGCTATAACAATTCATACGTGGAGTCGTGGAGTCTTAGCGTACTCGCCTTACAGTCTTATAACCAAGATATGCACCCGATATAACACTCCGAGCAAAAACGTACGTTACTTAGCTCATCCAGTAGTTATGTGTCTGTATCTGAATCTGCTCCGATTAACTACTTCCTGCCCCATAGGGATGCTTACATTAATAGTGGGTCTAGCTATCCATGCCACCCATCTAATGTCACTTGCCCTCTTCTTCGGCGCTCAAAATTTGCTTGTAATGCCATCTTCGTTTCCCTAGGGCGTAGGTCTCTCTTACGCCGCTAATGCGCCCCATGCCCCCTTATTCTCTTACTCTTGTTTGCGCTTGGAACCGATTTCATATCCGCATTGTACCACTACCATCGTTAGTTATAACTCTACTTCATCGCTTCATCGTCGTACAGTAGACCCATAACTCATGATCATCTTTTCCTCTTCAACTCTTTACCTCATTCACTTCACTCGTTCTATTGTAAGAGATATGTTCTCCTTTAACTACCACGCCACTATTCTTTAGGCACTCGTACTTCGTACATTTCCTCTTTGCTATCTTATCTCCTCCCACTTAATAATCGATCTTTGACTCTTCGCATGAGGAACCATATTCTTAACTTAGTACCGCTTTGTTCTTTAGGATACACCACCGGTGTCAATCCGTCCCCTGCTGCCTAAAACTAATTCTATCCGTCCTGATCATCCCCCATCTCGCTCCTATCGCGTTGACCTTCCTCCTACTAATTATCCTACTTTCATTATTTATCTTTACCGTAGTCTCGGCCTTATACGCCCAACTAAAGATATCATCCATGCCCTTAGGCGTCTTCTCGCTATACTTTACATAACAATTCTTGTTACGGCTCACTGTACCCAAATCATAATACACCCTATAGAGTGACACTTCTTGATCTCGTTTGCAAACCTGCTCGTAACATAGGGTAGCCTCATGAAGCAGGCATACTCAACCTGTTATCCTTTTTAGTCAGTCACATTACATTTACCATATGGCTTATTTGCACCCGTATTTTCATTAATCATAGAAGGGTGCTAGCAGTATACCTGGAGTAATATCAGGGGAAGACTCAGGATCCCGTCGTTCAGCTAACGCCTGGGTATGATGCTGGGATCCGCTTGGACTAGGCGTTCTTCGGTCTCTACCACTGCTTACTAGCCCCTGTGGCCCTGACCTTGGAGGGTGTGTCGATGATGAAGAGCCCATTACCATTCCCGTAGTCCGAACCTCACTTTTACCACGTAGCGATGGACAATTTCGCTTTAAATGGCCTGGCCTAGCACAGGCATAACAAACATCCGAGCCCCGGCGACACGGTCCCCAATGTAACCTGCGACACTGAATACATCGTGGTACTGGTGACCTCTTTTGACCGGAATCACTCTGAACCCGAGAACGAGAAACTCTGAGACTCTGGGATAACCTTGAATAAGCAGGTCCATCAAATCTGGGTCTGGGAAACTGTGGAGGTGTATCTCTAATCTCACGGTCAGACCCAAAGGAATTAGCTCCCTTTCTCCAACCCCTGTCATCGTGATTCGCATTCTGCCGATGAGTCTGAGTGGCTACCAATTGAGTCAGTAAAAGAATGGCCTTTCTCATCTCTTGGCCCGCGGTATCTTGTGAAGGAACGGGGGGTACTGGAGCCAAGATCCAGGCTTCCCTCTGATCCTTAAAAGTGGGCGAGGTATGGGAAAATCGAAGTGGGGCGTTATTCTGGGGTTCGCCCTCCTCCATATCCGTAGACGGCTCTCGATCACGCCCTTCTTCAACCACCGTCTTGCCCTTCTGGGCCGTCGTAGCTTTTCCCTTCATCGATTTTGCTGAAATGACAACGCACCGTTAGGGGAGAGATAGTCTTATAACACAGCTCTATCGCACGATCTATTAAGAAGAATGATGGTCATGTTTCCTAAATGCCCGGTAGCCTCCTGTTTATAGACGTGGTGCACAACACACCGATAAACAAGACTCTACTAGACACGGCTCGTAGACACTTCCTAGGACGAACTGCTTTGATACCACTTCTGTCACGACCCAGCTAGGGGTCACGACGGGTACCCGGGGCTAACCACCGATCACCGCTCGTACTATCATTTACCTAACCCATTTAACAATCATTCATCTATTTCCGGTTAGCTTTAAAAAGAGGATTTGCTTTTCATTACAAAAATATAACGCGTTGATACAAAACATATTTCAATATACTTATACACATGCGTACTACCCACGTTGTGGAACCACACAACCCACATCGAGCATCTATGAGCCTCTATTGAGTGGCATACAAATATATACACAAGAGGAACAACCAATTAGCACCTCCGGAAGATGGAGTGCTCTTCAGCTCGGCTAGTGACTCCTATCAGTCTGGACCGCTTTCCCGTCTACCTGTGGGCATGAACACAGCATCCAAAGAAAAGGATGTCAGTACGAACATTGTACTGAGTATGTGAGGCATACATCAAGAAATAAAGTAAGAATAAGAAAGTAAAGTAAAGTAAGAACAAGGAGATAATCGATAACTGCTTGCCTCTTAAGGCGGATCCATGCATGCATACTCATAAAGCATCATATAGTAAATTGCTGCGGAACGCGCAGCCCGATCCATATGTCATCATATGTTAGTGCCGAGGAACGTACGGCCCGATCCATAAATATAATAAGTTAGTGCCGAGGAACGTACGACCCGATCCATAAATATAATAAGTTAGTGCCGAGGAACGTACGACCCGATCCATAACCCATATATCCCGCGTCCGGGCATCCCGCGTCCAGGATGAAATCATGATATGCCAGCTGTACAGGTAGCTATGCGTCTATAGCGCCTCACCTTTCCCCCTTTCCCCTGAAAACATTTTCATATCATATATATATACATACATAATATACATGGCATGCTGGAGAGCCCAAGGAAAAGCTGTAAGTACGTTGGAGTGACGTAAGGTCGAAAGCCTCCGATTGTGTTATGGAGTAATCATCGTTGCTTTGTCTCGCCTTGAAGGAGCAATTATTATAAGGCGAGACTATCAATGATGAATATAATTAAAAGAAAGCATAGAATAAAATCATGAACTTCATAAGGCATCCATTCATATACTTTGGAAGATTTAGAAATAAAGTCACCATCCATGAATAAATTGAGAAATCAGTAAATAGCTTAACGTTGTCATATAGTCCTTGAAATCGTAAACTTGAAACTTTTAAACATAAGATTTGCTCTCATCATGGTCGGCATAATGATACTTTCACTTTTGACATCATCATTGTTATTGAAAACAATATCCACGGTCGTTATCATAACGCTCACATAATCGCAACCTTTGGTTTGGAAAATACGAGTACTTTGGAAAACATTTATGAAATATCAAGAAGGAAATCGTGCTTCGGAATCTTAGATTATTTAACCTTTGATAGCAAGGAAAAGATGGGAGCATTTATGAAATCGTAAGCTAGGGATCATGCCTTTCAAAGAAAGGGAATAGCCTCACATACCTTCGACGCTTACAATTCTTATTGCTTGCTCATTCTCCTTTAATGCACTCGTATACCTTCAAGAGAATTCATGTCGTCGTTAGCTAAGTAATTACAAGAACGGACTACCATTTCTAAGGAAAATTGGGTAGCACTCCCTTCATTTCTAATACTTTCCCCATGTTTCATTTCCACTCTCATACATTCGTAACGACACTCCCAATATTACTTTCAACAATCATCACTGATACACTTTGAGAAAAATCTACCATTTTCCTCCAATTTCTCCACATTCATGGTTATAGCTCGTTATCACGTTTTCTCGTATATAATACTTATTTCATGGTCTAGACGTTATTTATAACATATTCACAACCGTAGCTTATCAACATTCATGACTCCATTCAACTACTATTCAATTGTGCCACTATTTACCCATACAAGGCCCATTTTCTATGTTCTTATACATTTCAAGTATCTAAGCCTTCCAATACCTTGAACCATATGGGATAGTCATGAAACATACCTTGGATGATGGTGGAACAAGCCTTGAGCAACAATACTCTTTTTATACCAAAACCCTATTTCAACTCTTTTGAGATTTCTTGAAGAATATGACTTCCAATAGAGTCTCATGTACTTGCTTTCATGAATTAGATGTTGATGATCTTGGTTCCCCTTTGATCTCTTGAATTTTGTGGATGAATATTTGGAGAGCTTCTAGAGTGTTCTTGAATGGTGTAGATGCATAATGTAATAAAATGAAGCCTTGGTCCCCTTTATTAATTCAAAATCTGGTCTTTAATGAATTCCAGTCGGGGTGAACAGTGGTCGTAAACCACAGTTTACGAGCCGTCCTCCCTGGTCGTATTTAAGCATGTCCAAAACAGAGAAGTTGGCTGAAGAATATTGCAGTTTACGATCGAGGTTTACGGTCCGTAAACCAGTTTACGGGCCGTATTCCAAGTCGTATTTAAGCATGTCCAAAACAGAGAAGTTGGCTGAAGAATATTGCAGTTTACGATCGAGGTTTACGGTCCGTAAACCAGTTTACGGGCCATATTCCAAGTCGTATTTAAGCATTTCACCACTTAACAAAAAGTTGAAACTTGAAAGGCTGGAGAACGATGGTGGTTTACGGTCCGTAAATCACTTTACGGGCCGTATACCACTTCACGACCACTGTGCTGAATAAAATTCCATAACCTTTTCATTTCCAAAAAATTCACGAATCATCACCCCTTGCTTAGTAAAACACCCCACACTCATACCCTTGTCGTTCTATTCCTTGTACATGTACGGGGACTTTTCCGAGGTGTAACAGGGGCAGGGCAGGTTTCACCTCATGCGGGGCGGTGCGGGTTTTTCCTTTCACGGTACGAGGCGGGTTAAAGCAATATTTTGATAATCCTGTGCGGGGCGGGGCGGGTTGTGGGTTACAAGTTTTAAGACTTATTTCCTTGGAACTATGATGGCCTGTTGATATTTTAAACGCAAGTTTTCCATGCTCCTTGAAAATAAAAAGTTCCCTCTTACTGTTTTTCATACAGTAATCTTTTTGAATTAAGTTTTTTCTATTTTTTCATTTTGAGAAATGGGAAAAAAGAAAAAAGAATGAAACAGAGCTTTTAGTCCTCTGTTTTATGTTTGGAAATTAGCTCTCTGTAAGTTAGTCAAGTAACTACTAAACATGAGTCAAATTTAATACTGTAGCTATCAAAATTAATCTGTCTTGGTTAGTTGTTGAATGAAAAATAATTCTTTTTTTTTTTGGATATTTCATCTCCAAATGGATCAAGCTTTAGTCCTCTGTTTTATATATGGAATAAGCTACTGAATGTTCGTAACAAAGAGTGAAAACCTACGCGAGGCAGGGCGGGGCGGGTGGACGCGGGTATGTTGCGGGGCGGGTTAATGCGGGTGAAAATGCAATGCGGGGTGGGTTGAAATTTTGCGGGTTGAGATAGAACCCACACCGCATGTATACGGTAAAAATTGGATTTCTGCTAGACCGGTGAGACCGGGAATCGAGGGAAGAAGAAAACAAGCACGAGCATGAAGACTTTCTTTCGGACCAGAGGTATTGCACTAGAAGTGGTTGATCAGAAGAAAGCGAAGGAAATCGTTTTGTCCGGTTTCTCCATGGCCGAGTTGATCGTGACCGTTAGTCTGGTTTCTCTATGGCCGAATTGATCGTGGCCGTTAGTCCGGTATCTCCATGGCCGAGTTGATCGTGGCCGTTAGTCCGGTTTCTCTATGGCCGAGTTGATCTTGGCCGTTAGTCCGGGTGATCAGTTACAAAATTGCCACGCGTCAAAACCGTTCTACCACATTGTACTGCCAATCGTATGGGTGTCAGACCGTACGGCCCAACCTTATCCTTTTAGGGTTTTCTTTATTCTAAAGGGGCTTTATGTTGTATGCAAGACCCATAAGGCAAAACTATAAATAGGAGGCATTTCCCTACTTTTAAGGGTTAGCTTTTCAAGATCAAGAAGATTGTAATAGAAAATATATGGAAGCTCTCTCTCTCTCTCTCTTTTAGTCTAGATCTGTAGAGTATTGTTGTTTAGCTTCATTCTTCTAATATCACTATACTTAATCATCCATAGAAACATATGCAACGCATATATCCAAGTTATTAACGCATATATTCATATCTACAAACCATTGTACGCGAATCCATATATATATATATATATTCCCTCAAAAACCAACAAAGATTAAAGTTTGCCCATATATCCTATACCTCACTTACAAATTCAATTGATTATCTAATTTCAGGGTAAACAGTTTGGCGCCCACCGTGGGGCTAGGATAATAGTGGTCTTTGATCTTGGTTTCTATCTCTTACCCATTAGGATTGACAAAATCTTTTGTTCGTCTCTGTGAAAATGGACCAAATGGCAAACAGTGGACAATCTGGTCACGTCAACAACAATGAGATTGTGGCCGAAAATGAAAACAGTGGGATATGGGGATTACCAAGCAGATCCCATTGACCCAAACCCCGCTAATTCGGGGGAGGGCCTCAACCGGCAAAACACCGTGAATCAGGAGAATGCCGCCCCGCCGGCCACTGATCCCTTAAATACTCACAATTCAATTACTTTGTCCGGGACACAAGGCCGAAAAGTGGCGGATACCCAGGATGATATTAACTTACGTTTAATTTTTGAAATGTTGCAGGAATATAGGGCAGCTATTGCCGAACAAGGAGTCGCATTAGCCCAGTTGCAAAGCAAAAATGATGAAACGGGCCCATAGAGGACGAAAGGTGTTGCCGAACCTAGAAGGGACGAGACACGGATGGTCGAGAGTAATGGGTCCGGAGCTGGTTCATCCACCGAAGTTCTGAGAATGCTTGAAACATTAGCGAAGCGGGTAGACTCGACTCAGAAGAGGGTGGAAACATAAAACTCTCGGGTGGACCAGATCTCGGGGGCTCCGCCTATTCTGAAAGGACCGGATTCGAAGAGGTACATTCAGAGGCCTTTTCCTCCGAGTGCGGCTCCGAAATTGATCCCGAAGAGGTTCAAAATGCCGGATATCCAGAAATATGACGGCACAACGGACTCTCAGGAACACGTGACTTCATACACCTGTGCCATAAAAGGCAATGATGTTGAAGAGGATGAAATTGAATCCGTGTTGTTGAAAAAGTTTGGGGAAACTCTATCGAAGGGAGCATTGACTTGGTATGACCATCTGCCCGAGCATTCAATCACTTCTTTCAAAATGCTCGCGGATGCGTTCATAAAAGCTCATGCCGGTGCCAAAAAGGTGCAGTCCCGTAAGGCAGATATTTTCCGTATTGCCCAAAGGGATGATGAGTTATTGCATGAATTTTTCAACCAGTTCCAAAGGGAATGGATGGAGCTCCCTCCGGTTCCGGAGGAATGGGCTGCACAAGCTTTTACCAAAGGGCTCAATCCTCGGAGCTTGACGGCCTCGTTCAAACTAAAGGAAAACTTGATGGAATATGAGGCTATGACCTGGGTGGATGTCCATAACAGATACAAATCAAAGATTCGGGTAGAGGATGACCAACTCGAGCTTCCCCTGGGGCCCGTCAATATCAACAAAAGCTCTGAGCGATCGTGGAAAAATTACGAGCCGGAGTCCAGACCATCGAGGGAAAAGTATCGGCCATACTCTCATTCGGAAAAGCCAAGCTTCAGGTTGGAAAAATCAAGGGTTGGCCCGAGTCAATTCTCCGATAGGGGTGATAAACGGACCGAGCGCCCGTCGAACAGTCGAGGTCTCTCATTTAGGAGCGATGCCGGAAGCTCGGCCAACAACAAAGACTTGCCAAGGATATTAGAGTACAACTTCAACGTCAACACTTCGGACCTTGTCTCGGCTATTGGCCGTATCGCAGAAGCAAGATGGCCGAGACCACTAAGGTCAGACCCGAGCCAACGGGACCCGAGCCTGATGTGTGAATATCATGGAACCCATGGGTACAGAAATGAGGACTGTCGCCAACTAAGAGAGGAGGTGGCTCGGTTACTGAAGAATGGACACCTACGAGAATCGCTAAGTGAACGAGCTAAAGGCCACTACAAGGAAAGGGAATATCATAAACGGGCCGAACCAGTGGAACCTCAGCATATAATCAACATAATAATCGGGGGTACCGATACCCTTCGTGGGCCGGTGATGAAACGGACAAAGGTTTCCATCGTGCGTGAGAAGCGCAACTGGGATTACGTACTCGAGGGTTCCATCTCTTTCAACAACGAGGATGCAGAAGGCATCATTCAACCGCACAATGATGCATTGGTAATCTTTATTCTTATTTTTAAATCGCAAGTTAAACGTCTTTTGATTGACCCAGGTAGCTCGGCCAACATCATCCGGTGGAGAGTGGTTGAACAGCTAAGGCTACTCGATCAGATCGTACCGGTAGTCCGAGTGCTCGGTGGATTCAATATGGCAAGTGAAACCACGAAGGGGGAGATTTCTTTGTCGGTCAACATTGACGGCACCATTCAGCAAACGGTGTTCTATGTGATCGAAGGGGATATGAAGTATAATACATTGTTGGGTAGATCGTGGATATATAGCATGAGGGTCGTGCCATCGACATTACATCAGCTGTCGAAATTCCCGACCTCGGAGGGGATAAAAACCATCCGGGGAGAACAACTCGCTGCAAGGGAGATGTTCGCGGTCGAGGAAGCGTCACCCCTTCCCAAAATATCGGATAAAAAAGAAGATGAATCAGTCTGTGGAAAGGACTCTAAATAGCAACTAAAGTACATGGGTTCGACAGCGGAGTAGATGGGGTTGGACCCGGGGCATGAAGAGGATGATTTCGGTGTACCCAGATCATTCGTCTTGCCGGATGACTCGGATGCAACCAAGTCTATAGTAGAGCAGTTGGAGCAAGTCATCTTGTTTGAATATCTACCGGATAGAAAAGTATACCTGGGCACGGGGTTAACCTCGGAGCTCAGGAGCAAGTTAATTAAATTTCTTCAAGTTAATGCTGATTGTTTCGCATGGTCCCATATAGATATGACAGGTGTGCCACCGGAAGTAACAACTCACAAGCTCAGCCTTGATGGGAGATTTCCCCCGGTGAAGCAGAAGCGGAGGCCTATGGCACAACCGAAGCACGCCTTCGTAAAGGATGAGGTAACAAAGCTTTTGAAAATAGGCTCTATCTGGGAGGTAAAATACCCGGACTGGCTAGCTAACGTAGTAGTGGTGTCAAAAAATGGTAATAAATTTCGAATGTGTGTTGATTATAAGGATCTAAACAAAGCATGCCCGAAGGATTCATTTCCGATGCCTCACATCGATAGAATAATCGATGCGACGGCCGAACATGAGATGTTAAGTTTTCTCGATGCTTACTCCGGGTATAACCAAATCCGGATGCATCCGGAGGATCAAGATAAAACATCCTTTATTACCTGGTATGGGACTTACTGTTACAATGTCATGCCCTTCGGATTAAAAAAATGTCGGTGCAACTTACCAACGCCTAGTTAATGGAATGTTCGAAGAACAAATAGGGAAAACAATAGAATTTTATATTGACGACATGGTGGTCAAGTCCCTGGAAACAGAGGACCATTTAAAGAATTTGCAGAGAACCTTCGATGTACTCCGCAAGTACAACATGAAGCTTAACCCGGAAAAATGTGCCTTCAGTGTCCGGTCTGGCAAATTTTTGGGTTTCATGGTGTCAAACCGGGGGATTGAAATCAACCCGGATAAGATCAAATCCATCGAGGATATTGAGGTGGTGAATAACGTCAAAGGAGTGTAGAGGCTCATCGGAAGGATAGCGGCGCTGAGTCATTTCATATCGAGGTCTTCGGATAAGAGTCACCGTTTTTTTTTCCTTACTAAGGAAGAAGAATGACTTCGTTTGGACACCGGAGTGTCAAAGAGCTTTGCAAGAATAGAAAAGGTACTTGTCCAGCTCGCCTCTACTACACACACCGAAAGCGGATGAGCAGCTTTTTCTCTACCTTGCCGTATCCGAGGTAGCGGTAAGTGGTGTTTTGGTCCGAGAAGAATCAGTACGCAATTCCCTATATATTATGTGAGTAGAACTTTAGGGGATGCGGAGACCTGTTATCCCTACCTAGAAAAGTTGGCATTGGCATTAGTAAGTGCTTCTAGAAAGCTCAAGCCTTACTTTCAATGCCATCCGATATGTGTAGTGACTACTTATCCTCTAAAGAACATCATGCATAAACCGGAATTATTGGGTAGACTTACTAAATGGGTCGTAGAGAGTAGCGGATATGATATCGAATACAAGCCTCAGACGACCATCAAGTCCTAGATCTTGGCCGATTTTGTGGCAGACTTCACCCCGGCTATGGTCCCCGAGGTTGAGAAAGAACTTCTGCTAACCTCGGGAAAAGCTTCGGGTATTTGATCGCTACACACGGACGGGGCCTCAAACCTCAAAGGTTCCGGGCTAGGAATCGTCCTTAGAACCGGGGATGCCGTTCGACAATCCATTAGAACTGTTAAATTTACCAACAATGAAGTCGAGTATGAGGCTATGATTGCAGGTTTGGAATTAGCTCGGAGTATGGGGGCCGAAATAATTGAAGCAAAATGTGACTCTCTCTTGGTCGTTAACAAGGTGAATGGAGTCTTCGAGGTTAAGGACGAAGGGATGCAAATGTATCTGGAAAAAATCCAAGTGATACTACACCGGTTTAAAGAATGGACCATGCAGCATGTACCTAGGGAGCAGAACAGCGAAGCCGATGCATTGGCCAATTTGAGTTCTTCAGTCGAAGGGGAAGAAATCAACCCCGAGACTATGGTGCACTTGATGAATTCGGCGATAGAAAACGGACATGCTCAAATAAACACAATGGGTTTAACTTGGGATTGGCGCAACAAGTACATCGACTACTTGCGAGATGGAAAGCTCCCGAATGACCCAAAAGAATCACAATCACTAAGGACAAAAGCTGCACATTTTTACTTGGTAGACGGCCAATTATATCGACGGTCTTTCTTCGGACCCTTGGCCAAGTGTTTGGGTCCCGGAGAAACCGAGTATGTGATGAGAGAAGTACACGAGGGGACCTGCGGCAATCACTCCGGTGCTGAAGCATTAGTCCGAAAAATTATCAGAGCCGGTTACTACTGGAACCGGATGGAGGAAGATTCGAAGAATTTTGTCCGGAAATGTGACGGGTGTCAAAGACATGCCCCGATGATTCATCAGCCCGAGGAGTTGCTGCACTCGGTGATGTCACCTTGGCCCTTCATGAAGTGGGGAATGGACATTGTTGGTCCATTGCCATGGGCACCAGGTAAGGCCCGTTTTATTTTGTTTATGACTGACTATTTCTCCAAATGGGTTGAAGCGCAGGCCTTCAAAAATATTAGAGAAAAGGAAGTTATTGACTTCATATGGGACCACAGTATTTGTCGTTTCGGCATCCCGGCCGAGATAACTTGTGATAACGGTCCTCAGTTCATTGGCGGCAAAGTCAACAATTTCCTCGAAGGGTTGAAGATCAAGAAAGTCGTATCAACTCCGTATCACTCGAGTGCGAACTGACAGGCGGAATCCACGAATAAAACAATAATTCAAAATCTGAGGAAAAGACTTGAAGCATCAAAACATCAATGGAGGGAAATACTACCGGAGGTATTGTGGGCTTACAGAACCACATCGAAATCAACCACGGGAGAAACACCCTTCTCGTTGGTCTACGGGGCCGAAGCCCTCATTCCCGTAGAAGTTGGTGAACCGAGTCTCCGATTCAGGTACACCACCGAGGAGTCAAACGAGGAGGCCATGGCCGTAAAACTCGATCTCACAGATGAACTTCGCGAAAACCCGTTGGTCAATATTGCAGCCCAGAAGCAGAGAATGGAAAGGTACTACAACCGGAGGGCCAATTTTCGACATTTCCAAGCTGGGGACTTGGTGCTTCGGAAAGTTACCTTGAACACCAAGAATCCTTACGATGGAAAACTGGGTTCGAACTGGGAAGGGCCGTACAAGATAACCAAGGTAACGGGCAAAGGATCGTATCAGCTGGAATCCATGGACGGGCAACGATTGCGCAATAACTGGAATGTGGCTCATTTGAATAGATACTACTGCTAAAGTATGGACACTTGTGTTTATTTGTCAATATTTTTTTTTTTTTTGCAGGAAGTCGAGTACCGGATTAAGTTAGGTGCTAGGTCTGAAAACATGTGTTGCACTCTTTTCCTTAGTATGATTTTGTCCCAAAATGGGTTTTCCGACAAGGTTTTTAATGAGGCAACAAGTACAACGTGTTACTTGATAAAGACGAGGACAAGTGCCCGGAAACTCGGGGCCACACCCTACGAGTGGGGACTTGATAGTGCTTACCCAATCTTGCAGCTCGGATAAGAACTAGGGGACTACTATACCCACATCGAGGTTTACCCCGGTTAGTCGAAAACGAAGGAGCTTAACAAACCAAACGATCAGAATGAATCGTGTCCAGTTAGTATTTGCTACGGCAAAACCAAAATCGGACCTTCTGTATTAGGTTTCGATGTAAGGACCAAATGATCAGAATGAATCGTGTCCACTTAGTATTTGCTACGGCAAAAACAAAAGGAAACGGATAAAATTCTCATATCATGTACGTACAAATACTTGCAATACAAAGATTATCGAAATTTCGGATTATTGCATTTCAGATTTGTCTTCTTGTTAAAATACCCTACCCCGGTGATTACCGCCGTATTTCGGCATCGCTTTATTCATATACCCTACTCCGAGCACTACAGTCGAAATTCGACAAAGGCAACAAGGTCACATTGAACCGAGCCAAAATCTTTAACACCCTCGAATGGGGACTGCTACATCAGAAATTGGTAAGGTAGGGATTCGGGTGTCCGAACCTAATCTATGATAAGTGAATAGCCGAAAAAATATCGGCCCTAAAAATTCCTAACGTGATTCGGAGACGTCTGAATTCACAAAGCATAAATAAGTCCAACGGGCAAGCCACTCGATCAAATTCCCGGACAAAATGTACCGGACGAAGAGAAAAGCCAATATTCAGGTGCAGTCCGAAAAAAATGACACTGAGTCTCTGCTTGTCCTTAAAACGGACCGACAATTCGAGCAAAAGTCATAATAAGCATTCAAGAAAAAGAATAAAGAAAGTCAACAAGAAAATGCAAATTTCATATATGTAAGGTTTTTTACACCTGAAATTCCTATGAAGTTGAAAAACAAAAATCAAGCCAAAAAGGAAAAAGACAAAATAAAGGCTAAATACAGGCCCTGGTCTATCCGGTGTGGCTGGATCCAGAATGTTCGGATACTGTCCGCTCGGAATCTTCGGGGTCAGTATCGAGGGCTCTCTTAGCTTCTTCCTCGGTCCTTTTAGCTTCGAGTATCAGGGCCGGGAGATCCGTAAAGTCATGCTCGGCTTGCTCAAGGGTGGCCCTCCGGGACTTCCACCGTTCATACTCCACCGCAATCGTGGTATGAGCCTCGGCAGCCTCCACACTCCTAAGGGCTTCTGCCAAATCGGCCTCAGCCTGGGCCAGCTTGGCCACTAATTCATCCCTCTCTTCATCAAGGATTCTTTGGATTTGAGTGGCCGACTCGAGCTCGGCTTTGAGAAGGTCATTAGCCTCGGCCGTCTCCTCGAGTTCGGTTTTCAGCTCGTCGCATATTCGCGCCCTGTCCTCGGCTTTTTGCTCGAACACCCTCATATTCTCCTTATACTTAGCACTCTCAAATTCAAGCAGTCGATGCCTCTCGACCATGTTCACGACATCAGACTTGACCGAGTCAAGCTCCCCCCGGAGTTGATAGATAGTGGTTTCGAGCTCACCAAGCCTCGAATAAAAATAAGTGTCGTCTTGGCTAAGGCCGACCTTGTCCGCTTCCAGAAGCCGGTTCTTCTCGACCATCTCGGCTAACTCATTCTTTAACTGAAGATTTTCGGTCTTTGCTGCTTCGAGCTCGGGTTGAAGGTTGGAAAGGGCAACAGCTCGGTTCAATTCATCCTCATTCACTTGCAAAAGGTGCGGGAACTTCTCCGTTTCTCGACCCTGGGCATCCAGCTGGCCTTTAAGGTCGTCAACTTCTTGCTGAGCACGACAAAGGCTTCATTGACGAGCACTACACTCTGTAACAGAAATGAGAAGTTAAACTTGGATAAACGAGAAGCTAAAATTCCCATTGAATTATGCAAGGATAGGCTGATAAGCTTACTCGATTGTTCGCGTGCATGCCCTCGTTAATGAGACTCTGCCAAGGGATTCCGGTCATCTTCCGCTTATCCGAGTCCGAGACGAGAGGCCTCAGATAGCTTGCTACTCCCACCGGACGAGACAAAAAGCTGCAGTCCTCGGGGACGGTAATCACGGCCGATCTTGTCCTCCTAGGTTCCACACTTGGGGCCGGGAAGATGTGCACCAAGCTATCCCTTGCACCAGTCTCGGTGGACCAGCTAGCTTCCCCCGTGACTCGAGGGATAGGGAGATGTCCGAAACCGACAGCTTCCCCGGTAGCAGAAGGAGTATCCGAGAACATATCATCAAAGCTATCCGACCTCGAAGCTGGAGTTGGAGAATTCGGAGCAGCCTCAGCAGTCTCAGTAGAGGCAGGGATCTCGAAAGTTGCAGCAGTCTCGTCGCCGGGCAGTGGACCAACATCAATTGGAGCCTCGATCTCGGGGACCGGCTCAGCCCTCTGATCGGCTTCGGCAACTGGTGCATGGCCGGACCTTCTCTCCTTTGCAGGGGGGTCTCCTCGGATGAAGCATCACCTGAAATATCAACATATTCAATCGACCTTAGAGGAGTCGGGTAAATAACTTCTTCCCCACATGTGTGCAATGCCGGAGCTGACGGTTCTTCCCCGGCTGAAGGAAGTGGTGAAATGATGGTATCCTCCTCCGGACTAGAAGCAACGGAAGGGTCACACCGATCCTCCGAACGAGGAATTTGGGCTCTGTTTTGTCTCTTAGAGTCCGAACGACGCTTCTTGCCCTCTTTTTCGGTTTCTTCCCTTTGTCCGAAGGGGTTTCTTCTCCTTTTGTTGGCAGCAACAATAATACGGGATGTACCCGCTGAATCAAATTCTGGTGCCGGCGCAGCGGGTTCGGCTGCTGGCTCCGGTCTTGGGTCCAACCGAGCCCTTGGGTAAACCTGAATATCGAAGATGTTAGAAAAATGAAAAGGCAGAAAATGCGATAAATTCCGACCCAAGCATAGTATTGGCGTGGTTTTGAGCGACCCATCGGCCATGTGACAGGAGTCCCCATGTCCGTGCTTCATGGGTGTGTTGGCTAAGGAGAGCACCAACCCATTCGTTCATGTTCCGGATAGCCGGAGGTATTCATGCCACAGTTGGTATAAAGAAGGGGACAAATCGTGATAATATGAAAGGACAAGTGTTTGACAAAGCATTCAAAGGCAACTATTAAAAGAACTGAGACACTTACGATTATCATTCCACCTCTCCGGATAGAGCATATAGTTGGCCGGAATAATGTCCACGGTCCTCACCCAGACGTAGCGCTCTAGCCAACCTCGGTCTCTATCTTCATCCATCTTCGAAAAGATTGGGTTCCAGCTTTGCTTGGCGAGCTTTATTACACCCCCTCGGAACAACCTTGGGGAATATAATCGAATGAAGTGAGCCATCGTAAACTCCTTCTACAAGTTGTTGGCCAACAGTCGGAGGCAGGCCACGGTCCTCCAAACTATCGGACCAATCTGGGCCAAGGTTACATTATATGTCTGGCACATATCCAAAATAACTGGGTCGATTGGGGGGTCAAGCTTGAGTGTAAAAGGATAGGTGTGAACGTACAGGAATCCCTCCTGATGATCGGTGATCGATTCATTAGGTCCGGGGCAAACACTTGTACCGGACGGTTATCCCATCCGCAATCAGCCCGGACTTGATCAAGTTTCTCCTCGGTAATGGACGACGGGTACCGTCTTACATCAAACCCTCTATTAGCAACCGGAGAAGGCTTCTCAACTTCAAACTCCTTGTTATAGTTGGGTTTGGATGGTACAATGTCCAAAGCAGTGGGCTCAACGACGATTTTTCCCTTGGGTTGTGAAGTTGGCTCGGTTCCTTGAGAAGAAACCGAGGGAACATCCTGGGAGGTGGTTTCGGTGTTGGTAGACATTTGGCAGTTATGGAAAAGGAGATTGGAGAATTCGAAAAGGGAGAAGGAACAAGTTAAACAATAATAAGAAAGAGTGAAGGAGCAGTTAAAATTCAAAATGGTAAAGTGAGAGAAGAAACGAAGCAGCACTTTCGATAGGAAAACAACAAATGAAAAGGTTGGTAAAGTTGGTTTTCTTACACACAATATAAGCAACGAATCGAGGGGAGAAAACTGTTGAAATCAGAAAGAAATATGAGATGGAAGATGATTAGAAGTGGAGAAGAAGAAAGTGAAGAAGTAAAATGGAGAAATGAAAGGGTTAAAGGCCTTATATAGGCATGGGAACCGAGACGGTTACAGATCCCAGCTAACCGGGGGATGCCATGTGTCCCACAATTAATGATATGTGATTTGAAACGACGTGCGTTACGGCGGTTGCCAAAGTTGGCCGTTCGGGATGAGACACGTGGCTGATGGCAGAGGGACGTGACGCAACTGTTCCCGCCAAAATGAAAAGATAAGAACGAGCTTATGGAACCACCGGTTTCGCGACTCATCCACTTCCCGTTACTCCGGTAAAACTACGGTCCGGAAAGTGTGGGGACTATCTGTATACGGTAAAAATCGGATTTATGCTAGACCGGTGAGACCGGGAATCGAGGGAAGAAAGAAACAAGCACGAGCGTGAAGACTTTCTTTCGGACCGGAGGTATTGCACTAGAAGTGGTTGATCAGAAGAAAGCGAAGGAAATCGTTTGGTCCGGTTTCTCCATGGCCGAGTTGATCGTGGCCGTTAGTCTGGTTTCTCCATAGCCGAATTGATCGTGGCCGTTAGTCCGGTTTCTCCATGGCCGAGTTGATCATGGCCGTTAGTCCGGTTTTTCCATGGCCTAGTTGATCGTGGCCGTTAGTCCGGGTGATCAGTTACAAAATTGCCACGCGTCAAGACCGTTCTGCCACATTGTACTGCCAATCGTACGGGTGTCAGACCGTACGGCCCAACCTTATCCTTTTAGGGTTTTATTTATTCTAAAGGGGCTTTATGTTGTATGCAAGGCTCATAAGGCAAAACTATAAACAGGAGGCATTTCCCTACTTTTAAGGGTTAGCTTTTCAAGATCAAGAAGATTGTAATAAAAAATATATGGAAGCTCTCTCTCTCTCTTTTAGTCCGGATCTGTGGAGTATTGTTGTTTAGCTTCATTCTTCTAATATCACTATACTTAATCATCCATAGAAACATATGCAACGCATGTGTCCAAGTTATTAACGCATATATTCATATCTACAAACCATTGTACGCGAATCCATATATATATATATATATATATATATATATATATATTACCTCAAAAACCAACAAAGATTAAAGTTTGCTCACATATCTTATACCTCACTTACAAATTCAATTGATTACCTAATTTCGGGGTAAACACCGCACCCGCCCCGCCTCGCTCCATTGCCACCTCTAGCCATCAATTATTTGATTTTTGATCATGACTTACGTTAATGTTTTGCTTTTGGATAAAATTACATAGTTAGGAGAACTAGATAAGCAATTTTAAAAATTAAAGTTACTCAAAAAAGTCATTGCCAATAAGATTATTTGACTTTTCAAATAATAATAAATATCTCCTAAATTGACTAGAAGAAACACTGATCTTGCGAGATAGAGAGAGAGATACAGGTTCATGCACCACTCTGAGTTGTGGTGAGATTGTTAAGACTTCATCCTAATTAGAGTTTTTGTGTTCGAGTCCGGAATGAAAAACATTCTAGTCGAGAATTGTCTTCACCTTTTAATTAGAGATTCGGGTTTGAATTGATGCGAATTTGAATTAATTAAGCGCCCAAAGCAGACACCAGACATCAAATTAGAAACAAAAAATAATAGGGTAATTAATTGAGTGTTGCTATTCTATTTGAATTTTGTGTAACAAGAAAGCATAGACAGAGCTAGGAATTTAAGTGTATGAGTTCTGAAATTTAAAAATGACAGCCTATGGGGTTTTGAATAAATTATTTATACACATTTAGTAAATTTTAAACATAAATACAGAGGTAGCTCGCCAAGGAACGTCTATAAGCAACTGGAATCATTGTTCCACTCCCACCTTTTGTGAAAAGAAAGAGGAAAAGAGAGTGAAGGATATTTTTCCCAAAACAAATGAGACTACAAAAGATTGAGAGGTTTCAATGAGCCAGCTACTTAAAGAAGAGTATTGCAATCCAATTTTTTTCATAGAAACTAGTTTTTAACCAAACACTAAGGGAAAAAAGGCTAATTTGAAAAAAATTTCCTTGAAAATTAGTTTTTAGAATTGCAAAACAAGTTTCTTAAACTTTCGACGAAAATTCCACCTTGCGTTTACACTATTTCTATGGTAAGATGTATGTTCAAGTTAGAATGGAAGGAACGTCTGTGTGCCTATCTTGACTTTTGTTTTTTGGCATAAAAGCAAAGTAGCAAACAAAGGATAATAACTTTTGTTTGCTGCTTTTTCGCTAGTTAGTACTCCTTCCGTCCATTTTACTTATCCATTTGATTTGGCATACCTTGAGAAGTAATTAATGAAATTATGAGTTTACTGTATCATCCTAATAGATTTAATATTTTGGGAAATACATTGAGAAATGATTATAGTTAATAATAAGGGTAAATTAGGAATTAAATTAAATGATAAATTATCTCTTAATTTTTTAAACTGAACAAATAAAATTGGACATCTATTTTTAGTATAATGGACAAGTAAAAGTGGACGGAGGGAGAATAATAAATTTGTAGTTCATGAGGATATTTGAGTAAATTTATAAGTTAGTCAACTCAAGCACTTTTTGATTTATTTACGCGTTTAGTAATATAAAAAAAAATTATAAGTCAAAATCCGTAAGTTGATCAAACTTGAGATTTTTAGCTTATAAACACTTTTTGTTTGATCAAATCTTATACTACTATTTCACCCCTAATCCTTTTATAATCCCCAAAATATAATTTCAAAGCAGAATCATGGAAAAAATTATTATCAATCATTTTTTTTTTATTAAACATGCTAAGTTTTATTATCAATTGTGTTATACCCCATTTTAACCGAAGTCAAAATGGTTTACAACATTCCGGTAATTCCGGAGTTAATTAAAGTCAAGGAGTCGCCACCTATTTAGGCGCAATTATCCTTCAAACATGCACATAAAGTATGATTAGTGTCACTTGGGGTCGTGGACCCACTTGGACGTTTGGGTAAAGTCATCTAATGGGCTTAATACACCAAGGGTATTAAACCTCCTAGGTCATAAAAGGTATGCTCCTAATAAAGGGTGTTGGTTTAGCTCTACTCTAGGTTGACTAAGAGAGGGTTCACTAGACGCAAGGTTCCCGAGCGGACAACTCGAGTGAGAAGGCTACACGGTCACACGGAAAATTCGAACACCCCGCGCATATGCCAACTCTCCTAAAATTTGGGATTTTGAAAGAAATTTGCGGGTGCGCAAAACACACCTCGCGTGTATGTGTGATAGTGTGAATTTCCATATGTGGAGAAAAGTGATACGGGATGACAGTTTATATTAAAACAATAACACTTACACAGTTTATATCAAACTAACAATTAATAGCATGTAAAAACGGTTAACAACAAATAAAGTAATTAAAACAAGCACACAAAACCTATTTAAACTAAGTACGTTATGGTTAGAACCTTAGTGAATTCCCCAGCGGAGTCGCCAAGCTGTTATACCCCATTTTAACCGAAGTCAAAATGGTTTACAACATTCTGGTAATTTCGGGGTTAATTAAAGTCAAGGAGTCGCCACCTAATTATTTATGGTGAATTAGGACACCTAAAGTTAATTAAAATCATTGTCTAAAGTTACTCCATTTTAAAATCTATGAAACCAAAAGATTCTAAGTAAAGGTTCAATTAATCTAAAGGGAAGGTATTAAGCATCCTTTAAGATCCGTTAAAAGACGGTTAACCGACCGGACTTAGAGTTGACTAAAAAGGCTATGTGTACTCAACAAGTGGCGAAACGACCAAGTAAGACAATAGCTATGTATTTAAACAGTTGATTAAAATATTGTATATTATATAGTAAGTCAAAATACTTGGCTAATATAACAATCTCAAGGTAAACAAAACTCTCGTGTTTTAGACTTAAAACAAAGTAGGTCCAGAAGTAAGTTTAAGAAATGGTTTAAAGTTGGTTAAAATGATTGTAGACCTCCATGACCGAGTATTGCACGAATTCAAATTTGTTGTGCCTTAAATGGATCTAAATTGCAAGCATCTAGTTCATGTTAAAGAAAATTGATTATTTTGCAGCTAAAGAAAACAGTTCAACTTATCATTGTCTGGCTGGAACTCAAAGAACTTAAATCTATTTGATAAAAAAAAAACGTTATCAGATTCAAGAAACGGATGGACAGCGTTAAAATATTTGTTAAGCAATGGCTATGAATTATATAGTAGTAACTCAGGTTTAACAGTCAACGACACAAAATAGAAATAAAAGGTTAGTCACATAGGGAGTTTTAAACATACTAATGAGCAAGTCAAAGGGATATAAAATGATAAAAGCCATTTTGGCTTTCGTAAAGGGTAGCGATATTCTGCAAATTTTCTGCTCAAGCAAAGTAAGAGGGTAGACAATGAAGGGGTGAGAACTCCGTGAGCGGTGTCGTTGAGTTTCAAAGTGAAACTCTTCGGCTCCGGTTGTACATGCGAAACAAAGAAAATAAAAAGATAAACCATTAGAAAAGGAACATCTGTCTCTCAAACATTAGTAAGAAAATAGAGAAAATAAAATAGGTGCAGCCAAGTAATCACTGTGGAAGCTAATATACATCAAACTTTACCATGTCATGGATTAAAATGAGAGTACAAAGAAAGAGATAAACAGAGCCTAGTATTATTTTGAAATCATGATTTCTAATGCAACTTGTTGTCAATTGCATAACCAACTATAGTAATGTGCAGATATATTCAAATCATTTTAGCTTTAGCATACAGGCAGGATCTCTAACTTTGAAATAAAAGAAAGTTTAAGTCATATTCGCTTATCACAGACTTAACCACAAAAAAATAAAAAAACAGTATTCTAGCCAAATAACATCAGGGGTTTAGAGAAAGATTACTAATATGGCATGATTTTTAACAATCCTATTTGGGACACAGCATATACACAATATTTAAAATAACAAATTAGCAAGCAATCTTTTAGCAGCTGGGCAACTCTAGAGAAAGTCTAATACATGATTTCTAACTCATGGAATACACTCACGAATCTAACAGAATTTTAACACGGGTTTAGACTATTCCACCACATAACAGAGAGTGTGGATTTAACCAGTAAATGCTCTAAGAGAATGTAAATTGATCTCCTAATGCACAAGGCAAATATTCTGGAATATATAGAACACTCACAAGCATTTGTCGAACACTCATACTTTAGATGATATGCAGCCAGAAAATATGACCTTAAATTTAAACAAATGAATGTGATTTTAACAACATCCGGGAATACAAATCGCATAAGTAGAGCTTCCTCATAACACTTCGACAAACATGGTTCAAAGATAGCAAGAAACAGGATTCTAACTTAACCAAACTAAAATAGTAGTCATGTTTCACTAGCATTTATTTCATACGTTCCATTTTTGCCACAGTCTCAAACAAAAGAAAGAAACGAATAAAGGGATTGGATTTACCTCTTGTGGGTGCAATGAACTAGGACGTCGGGGCCTCGAATCTACTCTCTCGTTATGAATAGATCCAAACCTCGACACAAACGTGTTCGAACTAAAGTTCGCCAAGACAGAATGAAAAGTTTAAACGAATCTAATATTTTGAGTAGTAGTCAAGATGAAAAGGTTAGGTATGATAAAGTTTCCAGGTTGTTCCCCCCCCCCCCCCCCCCCCCCAAAAAAAAAAAAAAACCTCCCGCGGCTACTGTTATGAGAAAGTATTTATAAATAGAAAGTAGGGCTACGGTTCGAATGAGCGAGAACTTGAAATCAAAGATTCAAAATCGAGTCAAGGCTCGTTCTAATCCGAACATTGAAGTTTCCTTCACGTGATTTGATTCAGATCCTACCTAAAATGACGAGATCTTCTCTGGTCTTTGTAGATTTTGACGTGTCTCTATTCGTCAAAGGGGTCCTCTGAGAATTAGGACGTTTAGAGAAAGAGTTTGCACCGAAATGGAGTAACCATATTGCGTCTAGGGAAAAGGATTAATGGAGATTTGTTAAGAATGGAAAGGGAAGAGACAACAGACAAGGACGTGTAGCGGCTCTGGTTTTGGAATTAGGTCTAGAGAAAATTCGATAAAAAAAAAGTAAATTTTACTTGGCATAGCTTACTATGTTACATATTTATGGAACATAACTATACTTTTTAATAATTAAGTTTAGTAGCTATAATATTATATTTTTACAATATACGTTTCTAACTCCCATCTCCCCTAATTTCGTGTTTTTCAAATCAGTTTCTGATTTCTTTCACTTCCTTTTTTTACTCTGCATTAACTGCTCATTAATTTCAACCTTCTACTGCCCAAATTCAACTCTATTTCCTAAAATATGTAAGATTCTCTGTTATTTTTGTGTACTCCCTCACCATCTTTGTTTCTTTTTGGGCTTTACTAAGCCACATATTTCATCTTTCCCTGTATTCAGTGGAAGTTTAAAAGTTTTTGTTTTTTTGTTTTGAGGGATCCATGTATCATTCATCCTCATGTCGTTTTAGACCACTGTCTTCTCCGGCGTGATCTGACCGGCGTCAGTCGTCTTCTCTTTTCTGGTTAGATCTGTAGCAATTACAAAGACCAGCCTATTTGAACAGAAAATATTAAAGACCAAATCATTTAACCGCCATGACTGTTCCTAGATGCCCTCCGCCACCGGCCACCGAAATTTTTGAATACAGATCTGAAGTTTTTGTTATTGGACAAGAGTAAAAATATTCATGTTCTCCAAGAGGTATTTTTTCTTTGGTGTTGTAAGGTATGTTATGGATCTTCACTAATCACTTCCATGCTGGAGTCAGTTTTCTGGTTTCGGTGATTAGTTAAGTGATTTATGTTGGTGCTCACAAAGTTCATTATGGATTTTCCATCCCTCCCGTAAGTTAGTTTCATGCTAATTAAGTTTTCTGATTTTCTATTTTTGGCTAAAACGTATTCCACCATTAGTTAATTGATTTATGTAGGTGTTTTCAGAGTTTGTTATGGAATTCCTTTTGCTCCTGACAGTGAGCTTCATGACTGTTCCTAGATGCCCTCCGCCACCGGTTACCGGAATTTTTTAATACAGATCTGAAGTTTTTGTTATTGGACAAGAGTAAAAATGTTCATGTTCTCCAAGAGGTATTTTTTCTTATTAATGACACTATTTTCACTTCACCAGATATGTATTTTACTTGCATTTTAAGTATATTTTTATCGTATTTTTCGATGAACTTCAGTTAATTCCCGTTTTTTCAATTCACCAGATCTATATTTTGCATACATTTTAAGTATATTTTTGTCGTATTTTTTATTATTTCAATTAGTTTGTGTTTTGAACTTCAGTTAATTCCTGTGTTTTCAATTCACCAGATCTGTATTTTGCGTACATTTTAAGTATATTTTTGTCGTATTTTTTATTATTTCAATTAGTTTGTGTTTTTAATTATGTGTTATATATTTTTTCTACCTAATTTGTTACGTGTAAATTTATGCGATTTTGAATTTGTGTTTACTTTTTATCAAAGTATATTTTGTAGTATATATTCAGTGTATTTGAAGTGTATTTTTACAACACAAACACACACTGTTGTAGTGACAACCACAGTGCATTTGACATTGATATATTTGCATTATATTTATAGTATATTTTCAGTATATCTTGAATGTGTTGTTATTTATTGTGGTTAATTTGTTATGTTGTTATTTTTTCATGTTTTGTTAATGTAAAGTTTTAGTATATCTTGACGCATTCCAGCTGAAATTGATGCAAAGTTTCTCCGTATGAGATACGACGCAAATCGACAAGGCAACCCTGAATGCATTTATTGATAACGAGCAACCACCAATACCCTGTCAAGGCTACCGTTGATTATGATGCAGTGATTTTAGTAGATGTTCAAGAGTAGATTTGTAGACAGAACAATTTATGTTTTAAGTTGTTTTTTTTTCTCCAACTTTTTTTTGGCACTGTTGCGATGTTATTTTAATGAAGATTTTAGAAGAAGTTTTATGTATTTTGGTAATGATCCCGCTTGTTGTATAGTCTAATTGTAGATTTGAATTATGTTTTTATTACATTTATATTTTTCTTGTATAGTTACTGCTAAAAAATTACAAAGTGCATTTCAATATCAAGTTTGTATTTCCTGCATGTTTTCACTATATTTTATTGATGAACCAGGAAGAGTTCTATGCATTTTCTCTATATATTCATGGTACACTTGAATTCATTATTGAACCATAAAATCCATCTTTCTGTACAATATACTTCAAAAATTTAAAAACAATTTTAATACTTCTAAAATACATACAAAATACAAGTGAAATATATTGTAAATATATTCATTACGATTCAAATCTTACAGATCAATTAGAATACACTAAAAAATACAATCATAATACAGATAAAATACAGTGAATCAAAAGCCACCCTTAGGGATTAAAGTTTTTTTATGGAGTCAAGTTTTCCCATCTTATTAAAGTTACTAAATAATATTCAATATCAGCTTATTGCACTCAATAACTAATATTTTTTGTAACGAACATTTTGATTTTTAATAATGTAATTTCATTGAATATTTTTAATAACAAACACAAAACCGATGGTCATAGCACCAAGAGACAATCTCAACTTGTCACTATGCAATTCAGTTGATGAACAAATCAAGCTTTGCGTGATTTATGGAACATTAAAAAGAGTTTTTTTTTTAGTTATATTTTGGGGAAAAATATGAAGAGAGTTTTTGAATTCAAATTTTATGTGAATGATTAGATGTTGAATGAGATATGTGATTAGATATGGAAGAGAATGAGATTTGCGTGATTTATGGAACATTAAAAACAGATTTCTATTTAGTTTGAAAAAGATTTTTTCCCCTTAAATAGAGGGATTATTTGCTCAACAGTTCCGTGTATTTAGTCTGTATTTTGGCTATATTTATGCGACGCGTCCAGGACCTAAATATAGGAAAAACCAGCTACGAAATGTAAATAATGAACTTGTAGTTATAGCTTGTTAGAAGCAGCTAAAAGATAGCTATTTGTGAAAATTTTACAAAAAACAAATGTGTACGCCTATTGTTGGGCTGTAGCTAACTATCATTTTATTGGGCTACTCTTATGGTTTGGGCTGCTTGTTTGAGCTGATTAAAAAGGGAAATGGGGCTTATAATTAAAATGGACGTGATTTTAGCCAAATGGGTCTTCATCAACTTTGCCAAATTGTCAATAAGATGGCTAACTTTGTTTAGAAAATCTATTCTTCTTATATTTCTTTTGGCTTCTAAATTAGATCAAATATATTATGTAATAATAATAATAATAGTAATAGTAATATAATAATAGTAATAATAATAAAAGATAATTTAATTTATTACTAATTTAGAAGCTCAAGTAGTGAATTGGAAGAAAGGAGGGTCAAAATTGGGTGTCAACAAGTTGCCCCTCGTAAAATAATATTTTGGCGAACTAAAAATTATAACACGTCGTTTTAAAATACGAGCTTCAAAACGAGCCCAATATTGATATACTTCCAAGCAATATTTAAAGATGTAAAAAAAAATGCGGTCAAAATGAGCCGTAATTCATACGTCATTTTAATTACCAATTTTCCGAGTTAGACAGAGCGGAATACGTATCTTCTTTTCAAATCACGTTTGTGAAAGTAAATAACTCGTAATTTCTTATAATTGTTAATTTTTATGAAAAATAATAATTAAACGTCAATTTTTGCAATTTTCTCATGATTTTTAATTTTTAATTTTTTAAGGGCATCCTTACTCCGTCTTGGACTTGAAAAATTTGAAAATTAAAATACGCGATTTATGAGGTGAAAAATTAGGTGTCAACAAATTTTAACACTTTTATCAAAATACGTAATTGTTTATTGATAAATTCAGCTTCAATGTCTGAATTTAAGTGCTTTTCAACACTTAATACTTATCAACTAACCCAAGCATGCTCTATATATCCATATACATCCTGAATAACACATTTTTTTTGTTTAGCATCTACTTCTTCCAAAACTGTCTCACTCGTCTCTTTGTTGTGCTTAAAAAACATGTCTAGTGTTTAATCTAATCACTATATTTTAGTATTTAAATGTGTATTCAAATGCAAATATTTTTATCTTAATAAAACAAATTGGCCTTTGTAAGCTTACCACCTTCCACCATCTGTCAAAGCTGCTTCAAAATCTCCACTATGTACTCTCCTTCTCTTTCGTCATTCTATATTTAAAAAACATGCATTTTCTACGTTCCAATTTATGTGGTGATATTCAAATTTCGAGAGTCAATCAAGTTGTTATTTGATCATAATTTTTTCAAGTGCCTTTTAAGTATTTTAAATTATTAATTATTCTGATTTATAATACTTTTAACGTTGTTTCCAAATATGTAAATTTTATTTAAAAAAAATAATTAATTTTATGTTCAAACACATGATCAAAATTAGAAAGTCTGAATTTCGAAACATAAATTGGGTCAGAAGGAGTAATATTTATATTTGTGTGTTTTTTTTTTTTTTTTTTTTTTTTTTTTTTTTTTTGTCGTCGTCTTTAATAACATGCCAAGAAGACATATGTTTCGTTGTGGATGTCATTCACATGATAATTAATGTATTCTATGTGCATTTAACTTACATATCAAAATTCGTTTTTTTATGTTTCTTTCTTAAATTTAGTTTTCCGTCAAATATGCCAAACAAATCAGGAAGAGAAGTAGTAATAAAAATTTAAGAACTTCATTAGAAACAAGAAAAGAGGAAAAATAATCATTTGTCACACTGTTTTGATTCATGCACGAATTACTTATTAGGCGCAAAATTCTTATGCAGTAGTTTGAAGAAAACTTATAACCTGTTTGGCCAAACTAAATTCTCTTAAAAAGTGTATATTTTTTTTTAATAAGTGCTTATTTTAAAAAAAATGAGATGTTTGGCCAAGCTTTTAGGAGAGAATAAGTACTTTTGGGGAGTAGGAGAAATATTTTTTCAGAAGCTTAAAAAAATAGTTTTTGTCCAAAAGCACTTTTGAGAAAAATACACTTAGAAGCACTTTTTAAAAGCTTGGTCAAACACTAATTGTTGCTCAAAAATACTTTTTAAATTAATTGGTTAAACAGAAACTGTTTTTTGCAAAAAGTACTTTTTTGAAAAGCATTTTTCAAAATAAGTTGATTTTGGAAGCTTGGCCAAACAAGCTATTAGTAGATATTCACGAGCGGACCTACCATTTCAGGATAGGGTGCACGTGCACCCCCCATTGTTAGAAAAAAAAAACTTTGAATATATAGCTCTGTGTGTGTTTATATTTTGAATTTATATTATTTATTTAAAAAGGACCCCTGAAATACATTTATCGGCCTGTGTCATTTGATCAGTGTGCCTTGAACGCAGGCGTGTTATATATATATATATATATAGCTGCAATATATATATTGCATTTTCGATAATTGACAACTAAAAAAATGCATAAGAATCTGTTGCTGGCGAGTTTCAAGCAGGCAGCTTATTGTATGAAAAGTGGTACCCAAACCACCAATATCCGGAGTGAGCTTCATGCAGTCTTGCCATTTAAATTGTATTTATATGTTAGTACTCGGTTCTATGGGTGTATAAATTTTTTCAAACAAGATGGTATTGCGTGACATCCGAATTTGTCTTTTGTGGTGCACCCGTCGTCTTCAAATTCCAGGTCCGCCTTAGGTTATGCCATTATTGTGTTAGCAAGAAGAGCCACATGCCCAAAAGTAAAACTATAGAAATAGATTACATACAGAAAGCTGCTTTTAGTAGCACTAGTACTTTACTATTCAGACCAATAAGCATTATAGTGGTATGAATAATTTCTTCCATTTTTAGTTAGAGGCTTTGAGTTTAAATTTTGAGATAAAGAAATCCAATTAGAAAGCGTGTTTTTTCAAATAGATGTTATGTGGCACGATTTCAAATTAATCGGGATCCCAACGGAGATATCATATACCGAGCGAAAAATTAAAAAAATATTGTACTCCCGCTTTACTATTAACAGGATGATGATGCAAAAGCGGTTAGGATTTAGGGAAAATCGATGGGAGCATAGTAATTTGGGAAAAAGGTATTGCTGACATGGACCAAAAAGTAAAGCGAAAAAACAGTACAAAAAGCACTTACTACTCACTCACCTTTGAACAAACTATTTTTGTTGTGTGGTAGGGTGGGGTGGTCGGGAATCAAAAACCAGCAAATGAAACACAGACCCCAAAAACCCTTTTAAAGATTTTCTCACTGCCACACAGAATTTGTGGCTGTGAATTCATTACCTTTTCTGACGTGTCACACAAAGAAAACCCCCCTTCTTCTGCCCTTCCTCTTTTAGTCCAACTAAGTACACACCAAAAATCAAGAAAACATAAAATATTGTACCCCATCTGAAAAAACAACGACAAAACCCATCATTTTTTCATTGAGTTGAAGTTTATTTATTTCTTCTGTCTTGCAAGCAACTACATATATAGAAAGAAAGAAAGTGGAGAAAAACTGAGGAAAAACAAAAGAATGTCTGAAGTTAAACTTTTTGGAAAGACAATTGTTTTGCCAATTGATGATCTTCGAAGCTCTTCTGTTAACACTACATCACATGATGATCAGGTATATATATGTATATTTCTCTTTGTGTTTATACAAAAACATGCATATATCTATCTCTGTATGTACCTTTGACCCTGTTTTGAATTGTATTGTCACAAATCATGTAAATTATTGATTCAATTTAAGCTGGTCAACCTACCACAACCTTTCTCTCTTATCTGGACTTGGGACGGGCTACCTGAGAAAGCTAAGCTCGTATTTTTTGACCCTATTTTAAACTGTATGAGGAGTAGGGGTGGATCTAGCTTTAAGCTTAGGTTCACGTTAGCTTAGTAGCTTTTAATTAAATTTTGCATTTGAATGAAAAAATTCACTAAATATGTACTCCCTCCGTTTCAATTTACATGAACTCATTTGACTGGACACGACATTTAAGAAAGAGGTAAGACTTTTGAAAATTTGTGTGGCTGCAAATCATTCATAAAGTGAATTTATTTTCAAATTAGGAAAGATGTCATTTATTTTGGCACGGACTAAAAAGGAAATAGATTCAAACAAATTGAAACAGAGGGAGTATATAAGTATTTTACTGTGAACACGGTTGTTAATGTATATTAGCTTAAGGTCAATGGCAGAACCTATAAACTTTACATTCTGAATCCGTTTCTGGTGTCGGTGATTCATATATTGATGAATTTTACCCTTGCTGGTTGTCATGCTACTACAACCCTCTTTTTCTATCAGGATTTGAGACCGACTATGTGAGCAAACTTATACTGGCAGAGTTTTTGGTTATATTATGAATTGTACTATAAGGATTCATAAACTGACTAGTTTTTAGTTGTTAACCTACTACACCCTCAGTTTTTCACCCTATTTTGAACTAATGAAAAGAAAACTTGGATCATTTTAATTATGTTAGCCTATGTTTAGTTTTATGGCTGCGACAGTTTTTTCTCTCATCTGGGATCGTAGCAAATAATTCAATAATTTAGAATCAAAACGAGGAAAGTGCTACAAGTCAGTCTTTGCCTTGTTCTGAGTATTTTCCATCCTCAACAATACTTTAAATCTGCCTGCTCCTCTATCTTGTAGGTATCCTTAAAGGGTACTAGGTGGATATAAGTTCAAAGCTCATTCCTATTATCAAGTAGAAATATTAACAATACCGGTGGGTCGATTTTTTGGTTCTGTCACTACAAGAAAAAACTGAAATTAGCTATAAACTTTGTCGCTAATCTGTTATTAAATTGCTCGTAGCTAACAGGAATTTTCAATAATCTATCGCCAAAATAGGGTTAGCAACGGATTTTGTTGTTTAGCTAAAAGAATTTGTCCGTCGCTAATTCCTTTTTTTTTTTATTTATTTCTTTTTCGTAGTGTTTTATGCATCAAGAACTAATGAATAGAATCAAATTGCATAAAACCATTATCATGTATTACTTAACAATCCAAGTGCATGAGTCAGATAGTGCATAACATAGTCCTATTGCCTATTGTATTCAATTGCAGTAATTGAGCTAAAAGTTCATTTTTTTTCTCGCCAATGATCAGATCACTTCCGAAGGAGAGTTTACACAGAGTAAAAACAGAGACGATTTTGCCAATTCAACTGTAGACGAGTCGGTTGAGCCAGAAGCATCATCTGGTATAAGCGATGACCCCAAGACACAGGATGCTGGTAAAGAAACATCGTCCCCAAAATCTACCAAGAAGGAAGATCCAAGTAAGGTACTGAAAAAGCCGGACAAAATACTTCCCTGTCCGCGCTGTAATAGCATGGAAACCAAATTCTGCTACTATAATAATTACAATGTCAACCAGCCCCGTCACTTTTGCAAGAAGTGTCAGAGATATTGGACAGCTGGCGGAACGATGAGAAATGTGCCTATTGGTTCTGGTCGCCGCAAGAACAAAAGTTCTTCCACTTCAAGTTACCGTCATATAATGGTGTCGGATGCCCTCCAAGCATCCCGGTTTGAAGGGATGAATCTTCCGACTTTCAGAGCAAATGGAACTGTTCTTGCATTTGGATCAGATAAAGTACCCCTTTGTGATTCCATGGCTTCTATATTGAACCTTGCAGAAAAGTCACATAGCTCTATTGGGAATGATCGATCAAGTGAGGCTTGTAGTACGACCTCAAATTCAACAGAAAAAGGGAATAATTTTTCCACTACACATGATTTAGCCTGGGAGAATTTTCAGGCGTTTCCACCCCAAATGCATCACTTTCCAGGGCCTACTTGGCCTTATTCGGTGCCACCACCCGCCCTTGCTCCTTCTGGTTATCCGGTATCGTTTTACCCTCCATCCCCCTACTGGGGTTGTACTGTTGCAAGCCCTTGGAATGTCCCGTGGGTATCTCCACCGCCCTCGTATAGCACGAGTCCTACTTCTCCGACCTTAGGAAAACATTCTCGGGATGAAAGCAGCACGCTTGATCCATCAAACTCGGGGAAAGAGGATACTTTGAAGGACAAAGGTGGAGAGAGAAGTGTAGTGATTCCTAAAACATTGAGAATTGATGATCTAGATGAAGCAGCTAAGAGCTCTATGTGGTCTACACTAGGTATTAAG
The DNA here is from genome assembly GCF_019175385.1 of Lycium barbarum. Classification (NCBI taxonomy): domain Eukaryota; kingdom Viridiplantae; phylum Streptophyta; class Magnoliopsida; order Solanales; family Solanaceae; genus Lycium; species Lycium barbarum. The sequence continues at coordinate 97,859,601 of NC_083346.1, forward strand.
AACGAGAAGAACGATTCAGCTAATGGCTCATCAAGGCTCTTCAAGGCCTTCAATTCAAAAGTTGATGAGACAAACAATGAATCCGACACTAATCTAGTCCTGCAAGCTAACCCTGCAGCCTTGTCCAGATCACGTAATTTCCAAGAGACCACGTGAGGATACTGAGTTCTCAAGTCAATCCTTCCCTTTGAAGTAGAGGTGTTATCAGCGTTGTAAATTACGTCTTCCAGATCACAATTTTGTGGCTGCAACAGTTCCGAAGAACTTCAGTCAATGCAGGAACTAAATTGATCTAATTGTGCATCTCTAGGAAGAAAAGCAGATAACGTGTGCGCACCAAGGGAGAACCTGCCACTAAGTCCCCTTGGTTTGCAATACTTCATTTGTCATTCAGGAGAAGCATTTATAGTTTTGGGAGTTTGTTTATCTTGTACATATAACGTATAGGGTGCTAATGATATAGAAAATAAGGCCGACTTCTTGAATGAACTTAGGTATGCAACGGAAGAATCTGGTGATGTAAATCTGGAATATATCCTTTTTTGAGAGTCTATATATGAATCTTTTACTGACTTGGTAAATCTGGATTATACTATTTTTTAGAGTCTATAGATGAATCTTTTACTGACTTGATATTGAAGGTTAAATTAACTTTAGCCCTCTTTGTTTCATTTGAAGATCCTTCTGTTGAATTATTTTTCTTGGCAAATGAAATGAACTGTTCCTGATTCTATTACAGACTTTGAAAATCATAGTCAGTGTAGACAACTTACAACAAATGTCTTTTCAATCTTATATGCCCTTAACCATCTAATTGAATCACTAAAAACGAAAATCTAGAATTAGTTACAAACTTCACCGTAAACCCGTCGTTAAATTGCTCGTAGCTAAAATAATTTTATGATAATCTGTCGCTAAATAGGATTAGCGATGAGTTTTTTTTTGTTTAGCTACAAAATTTATTCGTCGATAATTCCTATATATTTTTTGTAGTGAATTATCTGGGAAGTGTGAGTTAATTGTGTTTCCAGTCAGGCTTTGTACTAATTTAATGGGGTAAATATATATATTACAATGTTAGTCAGAGTTTTGATGTTTGCCACAAGTACAAATGCACAAATTCTTGGGTAAAAAGGAGAAATGATCAAAACCTGGGCATTTTTGGGAAAACAATTATAAGTGTTGTGGTAGGTCCCTCAATTTTTGTGGATAGACTAGAATTTTGTGAGAAAAAGGCAAATAGACCTTTATCAGACCTTTTTCCTTACAAGCATATAACTTTACTGATGCCAAAAGGTTGCAATGAGATGATAAAGTTTTCTATTCCTCCACCTTTTTGTTCCCTTGTCCATCCAGCAACTTTACCATTTTGCTGTTCTGATATAGTATGCATCAGCTCAACATGCATATACTTTTAACTTATTTCAGCTCTAATAATTTATATATGGCATAATATTTTGGGACTCCCTAAACTTAAGATACCTTTTATTTAGTGTATATCTAAATTATTTTGGGTCCAATTTACCCCTCTATGCTTGGTTATTTGGTATCTTTCGCCTCCTTAAATGACCTCCATCCAAGGAGGTATGATGCATTCGCTGCCAAGTGGACTTTCTTGGTCCACATGCTTTTTTTAATAATAAAATATATTTTTACTCTTTTAAATTCAATTATGTTTTAGGTCATATTTTCCAGCTAAATTTGTAAAAAACATGCTTAGAACTCCATTATTTAGGCTAATCCTGTTTTTATTTGGCTACAATATACAATGTACTTTCACCCATTTTTTTTTTTTTTTTTTTTTTTGTATTTGGTCTGCAAAAAGAAGAAATGCACAGTTGAAACAAATCATCATTGCATCTAAAAATATAAACAAAAAGAAATGCAAAAGTTAATATTTCATCATTTTGGCTAAAAACAATTATTTGTATAAAAATAATGGAGTTCTTGATTTTTTTTTTTAAGAATTTGCTAGAAAAGAATACAATTAGAATAAATAGTCGTAATACAAAGTTAAGGTAAAATACATGGGATATATTGAGAAGTGAGAAAATATATACAATTGGAACAAATAAACCATTGTATATGACTATGTGACAATTAAACGTTGAAGAATACTCCACTTGGAAGCTGATTTGTCGATTTTTGAGCAACCTCATGCACTCAGAGGAGAGTGTATCCACTCTCTTTACCATGTCAGCGTCTAAGGGGGTGACATTTACCAAATAACCAAGGTTCGAATCAAGAATATCAAGGGTTTTTTCGACCACTTTTTTATTACTTAAAGTGCCGGAGGACAAAAATTAAAGACCAACAATTTGAGGGGTAAAAATTAAAGAGCACCCCAAGATAGGGGCAATCATGCGAATTGCCCAGATAGTTCTAGCATATGAAGTTCCTTTCATGTTTGCCCAAAAACCTGCAGCTGCATATATGGGAGGAACTGCAAAAATCATCTTGGCCCCAAAATCTCTCCTTTGCTCCTTCTCTAGCCAGTGAATCAACGACTGTATTCTGCTCCCGGTAACCATGTATTAATACTAGGCTCCCCAATCTCTCTATCAAGCATCTGCATTTAAAGATTAAAGAGTTGTAAGTATCATGACCATGCTCTAGTATGATTATTACTTATGTTGAGTCATATTCGACTTCTAGTGGCATTAAGCCTTGTTCATGAGCTAGTTTCAAACCCTGCAATAAAGCTGTTAGTTTTGTAAGTATACAAGTTGTATTAGGCAGTCCTTTAGTAAAGCCAATGATCCAATTGCCGCTGCGATTTATAATTACTCCTCAAATCCCTTCAATCCCAGTGCTGTCATAGTAAATACCATCAGTATTTAGCTTGTAGGATCCTCTTTCGGGGTGGGGGTGGGGTGGTGTTCCATTTGATGTTGATGGTGCTTTTACCTTTTGATTGAGGGGAATTGATGTGGCGCGTAATTTCGGCACATTTGATGCTTTTAACGGGGAGTTTTACTCGTTATCAATCAAGTTCGTGTCGTTTTTATGTGGTTTTTGTTGTGTTTTAGGTTTTCAGTGTTTATATGGCGAAAATTGGAGAAGTTACGTGAAAAGTTTGCAAAAAGAAGTTAAAAATGGCAAGTTGACTGAATAGGCATTTTGATGGGACAAGAGACGGACCGCAGAAAATTCTACGGCATGTCAAATGTACCATAACTTGTCGTAGGATACTTGTGACCAAAGGAAATTTCACGGAGCAAAAGACGGTCCATAGAATATTCTACGGACCGTAAAATCCAATGTCAAGCAGTAACAGAGAGCAACTCAGCCATAGGAATTTTGCGGAGCAATTATATGGACTGTATAACATTTGACGGTCCGTCAAAGTGGAAGCGCAGAAAGTCTGATAAAGGCAGTTTGACGGCTGAAGAAGGAATTTTGACGGACCGTATAACTTTTTACGGTCCACAAAATAGTGCTGACAGGGGCAGTTTTGTCGTCTTCTTTCTCATGACTTGGACCATTATAAATACTCATTGTAGGGTTTGTTTAGATGATTCTTGATCATATTTCAGTTCTATTTCTCTAGCATTGAATACTTATAGTTTTTGAAGCTTTTTGGGAGAACAAACAATTGCAATTACTTTATTTCAGTTCGAATCAATCAATTGTAAGCATTATGATTTCTATTATCTCTTATTATTCTTCATTCACTATGAGTAGCTAAACCAATTACTAAGGTTGTAAACCCTAAGATGGGTGTTTTGTGATTGGGGATTGAGATTGACATATGCACAATGGATTGTTAGGGTTTATATATTCTTTGTTCTTCATTCATAATTGATGGTTGTAAACATTGATTAAAGCCATAAACTTTGCTTAACTTGGGAAACTAAGTAGGGGTTGGTAGGAATAAATAACAAGAACTCAAGGCTTTAACCCTTGTTTAATAAATTCACTTAGGAATAAGAGAAATTTACTTGGCAGGAATTAACCGTTCTTCAGATACACTCTTTTATATTTGGGAAAATCATAAAGAGAAATAATCTTTAACTGTTGGGAAACATTAGGGATTCAATTAGAGGTTAAGTGCATTCTTATAACAATCCATTAGAAGTATATCATGATCAATCACCATAGCATACTCTTTATCTAAAGGGGGACACAACCTTGCTTCCTTTTACTATAAATTGCAGTAAAAACAATTAGTTACAAACAACCAATCTTCTACAAACTCAACGGAAGACGAAACTAGAACGCAAGAAAGTACTATACGACTTTAGTAACCTTTTCACACCATATTCCATATGAGATTCGACCGTAACCTAGTTGGGTTACTATATTTGACATCGTCCGCTTTACATCATTTAATAGGTGTAATTTGAGCGTATCAAATTTTGGCGCCGTTGCCGGGGAATACGGTTTTGAAATTACTAAAGAGTTTGTGCTTTACTGAAAGTCTTTTTCTATTCCATCACACCTTGTCTGCTGTTTACTGTGAACCAGGTGATCATGAACAACAGAGGAGGATGTGGAGCAAGTGGCAATAGGAATGTGCAAGTGCAAGACCCACTAGTGGAAGTGGAGATGGAGAATGTTTTTGCAGATATGTTAGAAGAGGTGGAATATGCCTCTGCTATTGTTTCATCGAGGATTAATGCTGCAAACTGCAAGATTGACTCCACTATCTACCAATTGCTCAAACTTGACGGATATTTTCGAAACTCTAACGATGATGACTCTCGCCGACATTTGAAGAACTTTGTGGGTGTGTGTGCCCAACACATGTAGAATGTTGTTCCAGTTGATGCTATTCGACTACGAGTTTTCAAATACTCTTTAGCCGGTGAATCAAGAGTTTGGTTTGACAAGCTGCCCCACAACACTTTTCATACGTGGGGAGAGCTTGTTGCTGTTTTTCTTAAGAAGTGGTTTCCGCCAAGCAAGAAAGCTGAGATTCGTGACAAGATATATGATTTCAAACAGCTTCTGGGGGAACAACTATTTAAAGCTTGGGAGAGATTCAAGGAATATTTACAAAAGTCTCCTAATCATGGTTTTCCAGAAAATATTTTGATGGAGATGTTCTATAGAGGGCTAGATCCATTGACACAAGTAGTCGCAAATAATGTAGCTGGTGGGTGTTTTATGGACAAGACTTATGCCTGAATCACTCAGTTGCTTGATAAGCTTACTACTCACAATCAAGCATGGCATTCGAGTGCTAAAAACATTGTAGCCTATGGAGCTCCAATGATCTATAACATCGTGAAGGAGAACCAAGAAACTCAGCAGAGGCTAGCTCAGATAGCAACCAATATTTCTTTGCTGACTAAGAGACTTGATGAAAGAGAAGCAAAGAAGGTTAATGTTGTTGAAGAAGTTTCGAAAATGCCCAAGGGAATGTACCAAGCTCAAGAGGGTCCATATCAAGAGGGGCCTCCTATGCAGTATGAGGATGCTAACTATGTTAATTACTCTCAAGGGGGTTACCAAAGACAGAATTATCAAAGAAGCTATCAAAATTAGACTCAGAATCAATGGAGACCTCAATAGGGACAAGGTAATTACAACAACAACTATGGTGGCTTGAACCAAGGAAACTACAACAATAACAATAACTTTAGAAATAGGAGTTCTAATCCGTATATTCCACCGAAGGGTCAATCAACTAAACAAGGGAGTTCTAAGTTGGAGAGCATGCTTGAAAAGGTGCTAGCCAACCAAGACAAAGCAGATAGAACATTGAAGGGGTTGACAGAAACAATAGGATCTCACACGGCTTCTATTCAGAAGCTCGAGTCGCAAATGCGAGATATTTCCAGAGAACAACACCCTCCACAGAAGGGAGGACTTCATAGTGACACTATTTTGAATCCAAAGAATGGGAGAGGTGGTGGAGACCGTGTATGTGATATCAGTACTCGGAGTGATAAAATACTCCAAAGTGCTGAAAGAAGGTGATAAATCTCAGTTGCTGAAGAAGAAGAAGAGGCACAATTTGATGTGCCAACAATTATTGATGAGGTCCAGACAGAAGTTCCTATTATTAAGCAGGTTGATGATGTTCCAGTAAGTTCTAAAAATCAGTAGGGCAGCAATGACATTAGCACGTCAACGGTTAAAAGGGCTCGTCGTCCTTTGACTCAATTATTTAAAGCCACACCTCCCTTTCCTCAGAGGTTGGCAAAGAATATCGAAGATGCTAAATGTCAGAGGTTCTATGATCAGTTGAAGCAGTTTTCCATGAACATCCCTTTTCTTGATGCCTTTCAAAAGATGCCAGGGTTTGCCAAATATTTGAAGGAGCTGTTGACTAAGAAGTGACCTATCAAGCATGACACTGTAAGTCTGACTCATCGTGTGAGTTCTATTATATCCACTACCAATGTTCAGAAGAAGAAGGGTCCAGAGGCCTTTACTATCCCATGTTTTGCTGGTCAGTATGATTTTGTTCGCGCTTATGTGATAATGGGGCTAGCATAAATCTCATGCCTCTTGCTATCTATAAGCAATTAGGTTTGAGAATGCCTAGAACTACCACCATGTGATTGCGGATGGCTAATAGATCTTTTAAAAGGCCAGTTGGAGTTGTGGATGATGTGCTTGTTAGGGTTGGTGAATTCTTATTTCTTACTGATTTTGTAATCCTCGATTGTGCTATTGATAAAGATATTCCTATTATCTTAGGGAGACCTTTCCTTGATACTGGAAGGGCTCTTATGGATTCTGAAAAGAATGAAATCAAATTCTGAGTCAACGATAAGGAAGTTACTTTCCAAGCGAGTAAGGCGATGAAGTCACCGAGTGCTTACAAAAGCATTTCGATTATTGATTCTATTGATGTGGTGGTTGAAGCTGTTGAATTTAAAATGAAGGAAGAGTGTTTGGGTGAGGCTCTAGCAACCATTTTTATGAGCTTCGATCCTGATGATATGGAAGGTTGAGATAGTGAATTCGCTTGTGGGGTTAGGTTCTTATTCTTACCAACCGAAGCTTGACCTTGATCTTGATAATAGAAAGACACCTCCATCAAAACCATATATTGAGGAACTGCCGAAGCTTGAGCTTAAGCACCTTCCTTCACATCTAAGGTATGAATTTTTGGGTGCTGGTAATACTTTGCCAGTGATTGTATCTGCATTGCTGAATGATGAGCAGACAAAGAGGTTGCTAGAAATTTTGCGAGAATACAGACGTGCAATTGGGTGGACCATTACAGACATTCGGGTTATTCCTTCTAGTATTTGTGAGCACAAAATTCAGCTTGAAGAGGACAGTACACCGAGTGTTGAACATCAGAGAAGATTGAATCCACCCATGCAAGAGGTGGTCAAGAAAGAGATTATAAAGTGGTTAGATGCTGGAGTTGTTTATCCTATTGCAGATGGTAAATCGGTAAGCCCAGTCCAATATGTTCCGAAGAAGGGAGGCATCACGGTGGTGCCTAATGCTAAGAATGAATTGTTTCCTACAAGTACAGTGATTGGGTTGCGTGTCTATATGGATTATCAAAAATTGAATTCTGCTACTTGTAAGGACTATTTCCTCATGCCTTTTATTGATCAGATGCTTGATCGGCTGGCGGGAAGGTCATATTATTTCTTCCTTGATGGGTACTCTGGCTATAATCAAATTAATATTGCTATTGAATACCAGGAGAAGACTATTTTCACGTGTCCTTATGGAACGTTGCTTTTAGCAGGATGTTGTTTGGTCTTTTTAATGCATCGACTACTTTTCAGGGGTGTATGATGTCTATTTTCTCAGATATGGTTGAGGACTTCTTTGATGAATGTCTTGACCATTTGGGTCGCGTGCTGAAGAGATGTGAGGAGACTAATCTTGTACTTAATTGGGAGAAATGCCATTTTATGGTGAAGGAAGGGATCGTCCTCGGTCACAAAATATCTGAGAAAGGGATTGAGGTTGATCAAACTAAAATTGATGTTATTGCCAAGCTTTCTCCACCTATCTCTGTGAAAGGAGTCTAAAGTTTCTTGGGGCATGCCGGTTTCTATCAGCGTTTATTAAAGACTTCTCCAAGATAGCGAATCCCATGTGTAAGCTTCTTGAAAAAGAGGCTAATTTTGAGTTTGATGAGAAGTGCCGCAAGACATTTGATGAATTGAAGGAGTGGCTGACTTCTGCTCCTACTATTGCATCTCCTGATTGGTCTCTGCGATTTGACTTGATGTGTGATAGGAGTGGTTTTTGTTACACCCTGTAGTTTGAGTACGTTAAGATTCACTAGGTGGTAGTTGTACTATTGCGGGCGTGGGGTTATAGTTGAGGATATATGAGGCTATAAATATGTTCATTTTATGATTATTAGGGTTAAGTTCATATAGTAGGTCATGGAAGAGTTGGAGGACAAGAAAATCAGGGAGATTAACTTTCCGGAACCCTGGAGGAAAGTTAGATGAGACTCAGTACGGTAACTTTGGTCTGACTTGGAGAAAGGATATATTTTAGAAGGATATCTTTTAGTATATTATGAGTTTCAAAGTGAAACAAAAGCCTAAAGTGAAGTTCGGGAAGTCTAGTTTCCAACGCAACAAACCACACGTCAATCGGACATCAGAATCAAACGTTATGCCCGTTTTAAGACAGGCTGTCAGGGCAGGGAATTAACCCTGCGTGAACGCGCCAGAAGATGGCGCGGACGCGCAGGGCAAGACCCTGCAACTTAGCACGAGCGTGCCACATGGCAGCGCGTTCACGTTGAGCAAATTTTAAGTCGGTCCAGGTTCTGCCTAGACCGTTATATAAAGGGGTTACCCCCTTATTTCTTCAGCCCAAACACCCCAAACTCTCTGTAATATTCGGGAAATTTCCCCCAAATTACCAACACCAAATTTTAAGCCTAAGCCAGGTATAATTCTCTAATTCCGGTCTAGATAGCATATAGTTGCGATTATAAAATCGTATAGCGATGCGTTTTGGCTTAAGTTTAAGGTGGAGGAGTGAACATATAGCAATATTATCAGGAGAAAGGTATGAATCTCTTATTATTAATGTTAATCTTGGTTTATTTACGGAGATAGGGCTGTTAAATAGTTATAGAATGTTTTTGTTGGTGGAAATATGGGATAAACACTATACGAAATGTTTGTGGAGTATTTTGGTATTGAGAATATTATGGGTGATGTTGGTATTGTTGTTGTTGTTGTTGGTTGTTGAATAATAATTTCGGGCTAGGCATATAAACACGGGAGATGCTGCCCAATTTTTCGGCAGGATATAGAATAGTTTAATTTGAAGGCTTAGCTCAAGTATTCGACAATGCGTCTAACGATAGTGTGAATCCTCTTGAATGTAGATTTACGAGCTTGGACGGATAAGCGTAGCTAATAGGAGGGCGAACAGGTATGTTAAGGCTAGTCCCTTTATTTCAAAAGGCATAATTCTTATATTATTGTCTTCCTTATATTTCCATGACCCTCTTACATCCCAAGAGTTGAAAGCTCAAGATTATTAAGAGCTCCGTATAAGATAGAGATGAGATGTGTTTTATGATAATAATGATGATGATGACTCTATTTCTAAAGATTCCAAAGTTTATGAATTGACGCTTTATGAGATTTATGATCTTATTTTGTACTTTCCCTGGATGTTATTCATTATTAATAGTCTCAACTCATAATGCTAGTTCCTTCAAGGTGAGACATGACGCTCATGATGTTCCATAATACAATCGGAGGTTACCGATCTTACGTCACTCCGATAGAGTTACAAATTTTACTTGAGCTCCTAAGCATGCTTCATGTTAAGTATATGATGATGATTACACCGTGCCTAGATGGCTGGGCAACACCGCTAAGGCGGGCGACTTATGATAACACAGTGTCTATATGGCACGGGCAACACCACTAGTGGGCGGCGTGCGATGGTTACCCCGGAAGCGGGCTAATGATGATATTATGTTTAATATGCATGAAAAGTGTTTTTTTAAAAAGCTAAGCATGCATGATATCCGCCTTACGAGGCAAACGAATGTACATGTTATTCTCTTATCTCATGTTGTGCTCTATATTGCTTATTATGTCATTATTCATGTTATGTAGCTATTATCATGTTATCATTCATGCCTTACATACTCAGTATATTATTTGTACTGACGTTCCTTCTTGTGGAAGCTGCGTTCATGCCCGAAAGGATCAGGTAGCCAGCCGAGTGAGCCAGACCAGTAGGATCTCTTCTCCGTCTCAGCCAGCAAGCTCCATTTGGATCAGAGTGACCGCCCTTTTAGTATGTTATTTTTTATATACGGGTATGACAGGGCCTTGTCCTGTCCTTTCTACAGTCTATATTCGATAGAGGTCTGTAGACAGTTGTATATAGTGGGATGTCATGCAGCTTTAACTGTCCTTCATTTGCATACAGTGTACATATTGACTAAGTCGATCTACATTGCCGTCTTTGTTCATATGTATATATATATATATATATATGTATATATTCTCATGCATGATCTATGGGGTTCTGAAGTACAGTTTATTGTGTAACTTTAATAGCAGGCAATAGCAATCAAATGTTAGGTAAAATGGGCCACCAGTTTACTTTGTATGGAGTAAGAAAGAGTTAGGGGTGCTCGGTTAGTAGTGGTCGAGTACCCGTCGCGGCTCATCGGTTTGGGCTGTGACAGTTTTGCTATTGGTGCTGTGCTTGGTCAGAGGCATAATAAGATCATGCACCCGTCAATGGGATGTAGATGAATTATATTGTGACTAAGCAAGAGCTGTTTGCTATAATATTTACGTTCGAGAAATTCAAGGCCTATTTGTTGGGGTCCAAGGCAGTGGTATACACCAATCATGCAGCGTTGAGGTATTTGATGACGAAGAAATATGCAAAGCCATGATTGATTAGATGGGTCATCTTGTTGCAAAAATTTGACTTTGAGGTGAAAGATCGCAAAGGGTCCGAAATCAGGTAGTAGACAATCTTTCACGGCTTGAGGAAGCTGGAAGACCGTTAGAGGAGCTTGACATAGATGATGCATTCTCATATGAGAGGGTTCTAGCGGTGTCTTTTGCGATGGCACCATGGTATGCAAATATCACCAACTTTTTGGTGACGGGTGTTATTCCAGATAAAATCAAAGCATATCAAAAGAAGAAATTCTTGAGGAACTCTCGTCCTAGGATGAGCCATACCTATTATGAACATACACTGACAACATCATTCGGTGTTGTGTCTCGGAATCGGAGGTGTTGGATATTTTGAAGCCTTGCCATGACTCTCTTGTTGGGGGTCATCATAGTGGAAACCGGCAGCAAAAGTGCTTGAGTGTGGATATTACCAGCCAACACTTTATCATGATGCTTACTTGATGGTGAAATCCTATGATGAATGCCAACGTCAAGGATCCATTTCTAAGAGGATGAGATGCCTGTGAACTATGTGATGGAAGTTGAACTCTTTGATGTTTGGGGTATCGACTTCATGGGGCCCTTTGTGAGTTCTGGTGGAATGAAATACATTCTGGTGGCTGTTGATTATGTCTCAAAGTGGGTGGAAGCAGTGGCTTTACCTAATAATGAGGGGAAAAGTGTTACTAACTTTCTCAAAAAGAACATCTTCACCCGATTTGGCACCCCACGGGCTCTGATTAGTGATGGTGGGACGCATTTCTGTAACAAGGCATTTGCGGTCCTGCTTGCAAAGTATGGTGTTGATCATCAGGTGGCCACTCCATATCACCCTCAAACCAGTGGCCAAGTGGAAGTCTCTAATCGGTAGATAAAGAGTATCTTGGCCAAGATGGTCAATACAGAACAGACTTGGCTTGGAAACTTGATGATGCTCTTTGGGCGTACAAAACAACATTTAAAATGCCCATTAGGACTTCTCCTTATAGGCTGGTTTTTGGCAAGGCATTGATGTTCGGCCTAAAAATGCATATATTTAGCCATTGTTGCCTCACATTTTAATACTTTTAATCGTCTTTTGAGTACTATTATATTTCTTTGTGGTTAATATTATATTTTTATTATGTAGGAATAAATCAGTGTGAAGATGAAGATAAAAACCGAAAGAAAAAGAAAGAAAAAAAAAGATGGGGGACACTTCTTAGAGTTTGTCCCCCCAATAAAAAGACAAGAAAAAAGGGCAGAAGAAAAATTGAATCACTGGAAATTTTCCTTGGTGCCTTGGGCGACGCCCAGGGTGGTGAGCCAGGCTTATTTTCGGATGTTTCCCGGTCTAAGTTGGATTTGGTTTTTTAAAGCCCAAGCCTTTTATTACTCTATAAATACATATTACACGGTTTTTACATAACTTTGGGATACCTTAAAACCCTTAGTTTAGAACTTTGGACCTACAGAGAGCTTGGAGCCTCCGTGGAGGCCGTAGTTACAGGGTTTTATCTTCTCTTCTCTGTAATACTTATTTTGAGGTTTTTATTCGGATGATTTGTTGTTTTTCTTTCATGTCTATATGGAGCTAAACTCTTTAGTTCTAGGGCTTTGACATAAACATGAAAGTTACCTCTGATGACCATAGTAATATAGGCATTATAGTAGCATCTATAGGCTTGTGAGTAGTTTGAGAGAATATCATAAAGTTAAAATCAACCCATCGACTAGTAACCCATAGGTAGAACGATTTGATGACTCAACTGGATTGTTAGTGGTCATAGCCCTAGATCTATCTCTTCTCCGATAAAAATCTGCTCCTTCTTGGTTGAAGTTCATTCTTTTTTTTCTTTTTATATTTAGTTAGTTTATAAATATAATCTTGGGATTTTATTTCTTTTATGGATAATTTAGGATCGTTTAATTTAACAAATAGTTAATCATAAGTCTCTGTGGGTACGATATCTGGACTTAAAAATCCCATATTACTTGGACGCCCGCATATACTTGCGTGTGCGTTTGGGAGCAACAAGTTTTTGGCGCCGTTTCCAGGGACTTAGAAATTAATTTTTTATATAGATTAGACTTTTCTTTTTGTCTATTCAAGTTTTTTTTTGTTTGTTTAATATTCTGGTATTCTTCTTGACATGACATCTTGGAATGAAAATTTATCGAATGTTGGGTATTCATGTTTTAATGATGTTTGTGCACTTTGTGGGGGACCCCACTTATGAAAAAATTGTTCTAAAATTTGGGTCATACAGGAGGTATTATGTGACCCTTCTAAATCCTATGAGTGGAACTTTTGTAAATGGTGTGGTGGTCAGTGGAATGTGTGTCCTAACTGTTGTTCTAGTCTCTCAAGTGATTTTCACAAAGTGGATGTTGTGAGTGATACTTGGCTATTGGTTCAAGCTCACCGATTAGAGGTATGTGGGATTATCTTGATGAAATTACAAGTGACATGACAAACTTCATGGAAGAAAGAACAAAGCTCAGATAAGAGATAGACCAATTTGGCTCAGGTATCCATGACCTGCAAGCTCAATTGAATAAAAAGGTTGAGGCGTCTGATGCCTAACTACATATTTCTTGGATAATGGCCAGCATGTGGAGCAGATAGAGGAATTCCAACCATTTGATGAGATCTTTGTTGATGATGCCAATGTTGAGGAAGTGTACAAAAGTGAGGATGTAAAAATAATGCAGTTTTAGAGTTGGGGCATGTTGGTCCTTATTCTAAACATTTTTCTACATTATGTTTGGTTGGCGACATGGAAATCGAGTCTTCCATGCCGATGAAGAAGTGTATAGATGAGGAACAAGAGCCTTACATCCTGAAATTTGCTACATCAAAAAGACAAAACGACATTCCTCACTTAAGGGCCAAGAAATGCAAAATGCGACATCTATTGTTTGGTTTCTTTATTTTTACACCACCGCCTCAGAAGCATGATAGAAAATTTGATGCAAAATTGGGGGTACAATTCATAAGTTTGAGGTGGAGGAAAAAGTTGATTCATGTCGTGTCGCGACGTTAACTAAGGCGCTTATCGGGAGGCAACCCAATGTGTAATAGTTTTTTTTTTTTTTTTTAGTGTTACGTTTTGTTTTGTTTTTATTTTGCAGATTAGGGGAAGTCTGAGTACCCGAAGTTGATAGCTGAGGAGCATGTTTGGAATTAAGTGTGGGGTCGTCCCGACCCTTGATGTTGAATATTATGCTGCTAGCTAGACCCTAGAGGGTCTCAGGGAGTATTTCTCACCCTTGTTTTAATTTTTCTCTACTGTACATGCATCGAGGGCAATGCATATTTTTAGGTGTGGGGGTGGGTACTTTTGATTTTTGAGGTCAAGTATGATTATGCCATAGGATTTTTTTCTTAGCCTTAGATATATAAAAAAAAACAGAAAACTAATAAAAATTCAAAAAGCTTTTTCTTCTCATTCTTTTATTTTTCTTTTATAGCTTCTTTTTTTCTTTTAGTGGCATAGATCATTTTGGGTTTTCTTATGGCCTCGGTTCTTTTCCGAGGGGGGGGGGGGGCTTTGAACAGGGTAATTTTTTATTTTTTTTAGGATTTCTTTTTGAGTAGTAAAGGAGAGAGAAGAAAAACCTTTTGACTTGTTTGATACTAGCATATTTAGGCCTGAGCTTGAGTAATATTTTCTTGTGTGTGCTTGAGTAATGAAAAGATAGCAGACTTTCTGACACCTAGGTTCGTAGGTGTGACTCTGTATATATTTGTAGTTCGTCATGATCCTATCTGTCCTAGAGTAGAATTGATCCATCTTGATTGATACTTATGTCGTGTTTGGTGAGGATTTCTTGCTTATATTCCATGTTTTGCATCTTAGTCTAGAACTTGCCCTGCATGTTATTGAAGCGAAATAAAAAGTGATGCTCTGTTTAGAAGATGATTATAGGCTTACTTTGATATGTCTTAAGAATTTTAGCCTTTTTAGAAATTGTATCACTAGTTATCCCTTTGAGCCTGTGGCCTTTCGTTTGGTAGCCGTATTTTTGCCTTGAGCTTTTTATTGAATCCCTGGTTTTTGTACCCTGCTTCCTTGAGCACTGTAGCTTAGACTGTGTTATAATTGTGAAATCTAAAGAAAAAAGATGGTCAAGTGAAAAAATGGTGACCAATGATAGATGCAAAGTGATGAAAAGACCCTCTTTGAAAGAACGTGACATGAAAAAAAGAAAAGAAAAAATAATTACTGAAAAAAATGATTGAAACGTTCTTGATATGATGAGAAATACTTGTGAAATAATTGATGAAGAGAGGGCTGAAAAATAAAGTGAAATGATGAAATAATGGGTAATGAAGTCTAAAAGTGCAAAGTGCTTAGGGAAGTGTAAATCACTATTATATAGTTTTCCTACCCATCCCGTAGCCAACATTACAACCCGTTAAGGCCTATTTGATTCCATTCGAGCACACTTGATTAGTAGAGATGTACATAATGGGCAAGCCTATGGTTCTTTGTGCATATATGTGAATTTCTTTGTGAGCATGAGAGTTGTGCTTTGATGCTAAGTCCGTAATTTACATTCATTCCTTGATTTGAGTGTGCGGACTATTTATTCTTCTGAGGGAACTTGTTTCATGATAGATAGGTGATGTTGTTAGCTTCTTTGACAGAGTGGGTGAGCGAGCTTAAGTTTGATGAGTTAGAGTCCGTCTATGAGGTTAGGAGGTTAGAAGTTTGTTGTTTGTTGGTTGACTTGTATATTTTGCACGATAATCAGGAAGTGTATATTTGATGATTTGAGTTGTTATAGGTCCTAATTGTTGGTATCAACCAAAGTGGTGGTATTCCTAGGCTTGATTTATTGAGAGTGGTTTTAATGCTTACTCGAGAATGAGCAAGAGTTTAAGTGTGGGGTGGTGATGTTTGATACGCTCAAATTACACCTATTAATGGTATAACGCGGACGTTGTCAAATATAGTAACCCAACAAGGTTGGGGTCGAATCCCACAGGGAATATTGTGTGAAAAGGTTACTAAAGTCGTAGGATGCAAGCTTAGGTCTAATGTCTTAATCCGATGGTTTTGGTAATAGTTGGCTTTTCTATGACTAATTGCTATCTGCTTGTTTTGGTGGAAGTTTATGGTAAAAGAAACTAAGGTTGTGTCCCCGTTAGATAGAGTGTATGATCATGGGTATTGATCTTGATATACTTCTAATGGATCATTATATGAATGCACTTAATCTCTATATGAATCTCTACTATTTCCCAATAAATAAAGATTATCTCTTTCTATGATTTTCCCAAATATAAGAAAGTAACTATGAAGAATGATTAATCATGTCAAGTAAATTCTTCTTATTCCTAAGTGAATTTATTAAACAAAGTTTAAAGCTTTGAGTCCTTGTTATTTATTCTTATCAACCCTAATCAAGGTGTATGACTTTAATCAAAGTTTGCAACCATTAATTATGAATGAAGAATGAAGAATAACTAAACCCTAATAATCCATTATATATATATCAATCCAACCCAATCACACAACACCCATCATTGGATTCATAGCCCTAGTAAGAGAATTTAGCTACTCATGACAAAGAACAAGAAATAAGAAATTGAAGAATTCATAATTGCTTACTTTGGAAGAAAAGAGGAATTGACAATACTTGAATTGATGTTTGAACCTTAAAAAACTAGAGGGTATTTAATGTTCTAAGCCAAAAGTCAAAAAATATAATAACTCATAACTATTAAAACCCTACAATGACTATTTATAGGTTCTGAAAACGTGAAAGTTGCATTTTGCACTTTGGTCCCCGTCGATACGAAATACGGCCCGTAAAGTGAAATACGGACCGTAAACCAGTTTACGACCAAGTCTTCCTTCAAGTTTTGAGCAACTTCAATCTCTTGAAATACGGACCATAAATTGGTTTACGGTCCATAAACTGCTCAATCGTCTTTCAACTTCCAAAACTTCGACTTTCTACCAAATGCTCGAATTGTTAAATACGATCTGAAATACGGACCGTAAAGTGGAATACGTAAAAGTTGTTCGTAAATCACCATTTCCTCAGCCTGCCTTTCTGGTTCTCTTATTCTTTAATACGCCTATGGAATACGACCCGTGTTTGAGAATACGGACCGTAAACTGAGTTTACGACCACTTCTGCACTTTCAACTGTTTTCATTCCGAATCTGTTTCGTTTCCTGAAAAACACTAAAAACCACGTAAAGTCACATAGACTTGCTTAAAAACAAGTAAAACTTATAGCAGAAAAGCATCGATTTATGGCGTAAAATCACGCCACATCAACACCCCCAACTTAAAGTATTTGCTTGTCCTCAAGCAAGCCATACAAAACAACGACTAAATCTAACACCTAGATATCATAGAATAACAATGTCTACATTGGTTTTGACTCTGAACTACCCGCATGCATGTTTTTCTTCAAAGGACCACCCCAATTTTCTATTTCAAAGCAATATACATAACTCAAGAATGCTATGACTAACAATGAAGCTTCAATGCATGACATTACATTATCGAACACATTATGATGCACACAAATGCTACTTTAGGCGGTCACTTTATTTTGCTCAATTCTCATCCTTATGCCCTTACATAGACCAAATAATGTGCCAACATGCATATATATAACAAGAATGGGATGAAGACGAAAGAGAAAAGAAAAACACTCACACTCACAAAGAAATTCATATCTACACATGCAAATACCATAGGCTTGCCCTTATTTTCTATGTTTTCATCCTAGGCTTGTTCGGTTGTGATCATTAGGACTTGTTTCGGCTTGTAATTTAGGCTTAGGGACAAGTAGGATACTTTTTTTTTTGGATATTAGTGACTTCCCCTTCCTTGAACACTACAACATCTCTTCACCTTAATTCACCCCTTTTATTTTCTTTCAAGTTTTCGACCTCGATGTGGTTTTACTCCTAACCAACTTACAAATCTTTTTGTGTTACAATTTTATGATTTTTTTATTTTATTTTTTATATGTAACTACCACATCGAATCTCCACTAGCAAACTCCACCACTCCCAACTTATGTTTTTAACATCTACTCCACATTTAATTCACCCCCAACTTAGGCATTTTGCCTCATCTATCTAGTAACATCAAGGAGGGAACGGGCGCGAAGATGGATTAATTGCACAACGGGTAAGGTTTCACAATTGGCTAGCCAAGAAAAAGGTTAAAAGGCTCAAAAAGGGAAACTAGGGATATTTGAAACTTTTGGTAAGACTTATTTAGGCAAAGTGACTATTTTACACAAAGAAAGCCTAAGATCATCTCACAACCAAACTAACTTTCGGATTTCAACCAAGACCAACCGGGCAAGTTCTAGATTATACATGCATAAACAGAACCAAACTAACAACTCACACACACATTGGCATAAGGACAATTATTTTACACTTGTGACCTCCTAAGTAGTCATTTATCACACACAATACCCCAATAATCATGATGTCATATAAAGAATCAATCATGTCAACCAATAACTGTTCTAAGTATGCATTTTTCAAATTTTTGAGGGGTCCAAAATTTCCAACAAACCATAACAGCATGCCATCAGTTACAGAGTAATACCAAATAAGTCACAACTACTCTATTCAACCTACGAAACAACTTAGACATGCCAGTTTCAACAAAAAAAATAAAACCCCTCAGGAAAAGAACTTTGGCAAAGAAAAGCCGAGGGGGTTCCTAAACATATATCTACACTACATTAGTGCCAAAACTCCCACCCCTAACAAAAAAATCAAGCACTGTCTCAGTGCATCACTTATAAGAACGAGGGGAAGAGGTGGTACCTTGGCGCCCTTGGTGCTGTGCGAAACTCACGACTGGCCCGTTGCATCTGGCGGTTGACTCGTGGACTCTCCTGGTTGGCGCTGCGACTCAACTAACGATTGAAAAATTGTCTGCTGTATATCCTTCTCCCCTGTCTTCTTTAATCTCTTGGCCAACTCCTCTAGGTCCTCAGATGGCTCACAGACCCTATTTCCTATATCGCGCACAAAGTGTTCGGCATCCTCCGCTTCCTCCTCAGAATCTATCAGATCCAGCACCTTCAACGTATTAGGTAAAATGGCACGTGGTGCTGGCACTGGTGCGACTACTATACCTTGCACTTTGAGTGCCTTAAGCTCCTTCTTCAGCTTATCCAACTCACTCCTCAATGAGACAGACTCCCCACCGGGTGTGGTCTACTCTCGAGTCAATAATTTTGACTCAAAACTATCCAGTCTAGCCTGATACACTTCGTGTTTTTTCTCGAACTCCGCACGGATCTTTGTGGTCGCCTCTGTAACCAACTGCTGCACTATTTTCACCACTTTCGGCTTAAATTGTTGCAAGATTTTTCGTACTTGCCTTTCAGCCCTCACTGCTTTGACTGCAATCTGGCTGTAATTAGCATGGATAAAGTGAAGCAACTCTAGCTCTGGATCAGTAGGATCAGCTATCTCAGCGGCAGTGGCAGACCCCGAAGGAGGGCCTTGTGTGGCCGGAGGTGGTGGTGGAGGCCTTGCCTCAGAAACACCTATCGTGGCTACAAAAGCCGGTGTATCTACAGTATCTAGGACACCTGTAGTGGGAGCATCAATCTCAGTAGTAGCAGCACCAATCTCGGACTCTACTGGGTCAGTCCCATAAGCATGGCTCGGACTCAACTCTAACTGAGTGTTGTCGTCATCACCGGACTGATCAGCCTCTTGGTCCTTCTTGCCCTTTACCTTATTCTTCCTCCAATCCCCCATACGAGCAACTGTGATAGTGTCGTCCCATTCTGGAAGCTGAAATATCCTTGCCCGTCTACACAATTCCGTGATAAGACACGGAAATACCATGTTCTGGTTGGGCTTGTGTGCCCGCACATGCAGCTCCTCAGCAATGAGCTCCCCAATATTCATCGGATACTTTGACATCAACGAGGAAATAGTGACTGCCTGACTGGTGGAGAGGGTATTATCCGCCTGGGTTGGAGTGATCCTGTACCGAAGCAACGTCTACCAAAACTTAGCTTCCGTGGACAAACAACTTTTAGCAATCTTGACTCTCCCATCATTAGTCTATTTTTGCTTATGTGGCTCAAATGTGATAATCGCAGCAGTCCATTCCCCCACAGATTTCTTGTCTTTCCTGTCTCATTTGTCTAGGAACAGGCTCAGATCAGTAGGCGTCACAAAATCATTACCGAATAGGACTCTGTTGATGGCTTTGGAGGAAATATTGACAAGTAAGTTCCGGACTGTCACATTCTCCAGAATGGGTATCTCATGCCAAGCACAACTCGGCTTCTTCATCGCATCAACACAACCCTATATGATGCATAGAATTCCCTCACAATGTGTGGAGCATAGTCTCCCGGCTCATGAGTGAAAACATCCAGCTTGTACATTTTGATGGTATCATCAGCTGTGTATGAGCCGAGATACCATTGAAAATCAGTCACCGCTCCTCAAATATTTTTCGCTGCGGCTGTCCCTCAGTTTCTGTCCCAGCCATCCATTGGTCATACAATTTCTTGGACCCTTTGACCGAGAATCGAAGTTTTTCTTCCTCCAGCCTTTTGGTCCTGACAGCCAGTTTACGACCCTCTGGTGGCGTACCATCATCCGGATCATTACCATCACTTGGCCCTACTGAGTCACTCTCCTGATCTGTTTGGTGGGCTGCCCCCTTGCTTGATACATCCGCGTCAGAATCCCCCTCTTTAGGCTGGGAGGCTTCCGACGCAGACTTGGACGGGGCCATAGGTGGGGGCTATGATGGCCTTGCCGATGTGCCTTGCGTGGGCCCCCCCTGACCTTTGGTGGCGGTATAACTTCTGCGCACTCGGATCCTGATTGTTCCCCTTCCGAATTGGAGGGTTCATCTATCAACTTCGAATCCGAGCGCACTTTCTTTCTTGTGCCAGTGCTTTTG